>NW_028277086.1:7128750-7432500 GCF_059951505.1 Python bivittatus | reverse complement strand
AGCCTAGTCTAGTGTTGTGCAAACCCAGGAGGAATATTCATATTAACTATATTTATAAACTGGGCAGAGCTTCAGATCTGAAGCTGTCATGAGAAAGGACATAGCTGCTTTAAGGAGCTGAAGCCAAGTGCTGCATATATACCCCTGCAACCTCTAAGGCACCCTGTTTTGCCCTTAAATCTGCAACCCCAGGATTTAATTAATTATTTTCATGTAATTTTAACCTAATATTACATTTAATTAAATCAAATGTGGCTTTTGTTCTGACACCATCTACTTCTTTATCTCAGAATCAGAAGCAGTCTGGTAGCACCTTTTTCAACAAAAAAGGCATTATTAAAAGGCATAAGCTTTTGTAAGCTGCATTCATCAGATACACAGAGTGGCTAGACTGAAGTAGGATTTAAACTGGGGTGAGCTAGGAGGGAAAGGGAGGGGAAGACCAGTTGGTTATCCAGATGTAGGTTACAAATAAAACAGTTTGTAAGTACCTTATGAATTAACCATTGTAATGTGTTAAAACTCCATTGTGTTTGTTGAGACCTTTTGTATGTGAGCTCAGCAGCCTCTTGCTGAATCGTGCTGTTCAAGTCTTGTTTGACTAAAATGGTCACACTGAAATCTGTCATAGAGTATCCTCCGATATTACTTTGCCCTCATTTTGAGTCCTGATGTCAACCTTGGGGTTCATTAATTCTTCTGCATAAAGTGTGTCCTATTTGTGCTACACAGAATCAAGAGGGGCATTGCTCGCAGATGATGGTTGGTATCACATTAGCAGAAGAACATGTGAAGACATGGCACCTACCCTTTGGAATATCACTCCCCCAGAGATTAGGTTGGCTCCAACCCTGTCGGCCTTTTGTAAGGCCTAAAAGACATGGTTCTATCAGTGGGCCTGGGGGTCGGGAGGTGTGGATGAACCTGTGCAATTGTTGTGTTGATCTGTTATTGATGAGTTTGTTTTTTACCCTAGGTGTGTTGCCATTTCTCCTTTTTTATGTTTTATGCTGTTTTATAACTATTGTGAGCCACCCAGTCATGAAGATGGGCGGCCATATGAATTGAAATAAAAAATAAACAAGACTCCGTTAATCTTATGTGAATACTTGTTGGGGACTCTGATGGGGCTGTCGATGTAGATTTGGGGGCAAAGTAGACATCTGGGTTTGTTGTAGGGTCTGGTTCCCCTGTTGTTATTGTCCTATTGTTCCTTGTAAGAATCTGCTTCAGGTTGGGTCATTCTCGGTAAGCAAGTATGGACCTGCCAGCCAGTGCCTGAGAGTACAATATGGGCTGTAGCTTATTAATAATACCTTTAAGTGGTTTGAGCTGTGAGCACCAGGTGACAACCAGTGGTGTTCTGTTGGTCTGTTTTTGTGGTCTGTCCTTTAATAGATCCTCCCTGGGAATTGATATGGCAGTATTGATTTGCTTAATGATCTTGTTAGGTGGGTTGTTCAATCTCCTGAATGCCTTCCATCAGTTGAGCATCTCAGTCAAGTGAGTTAGAACAAGTACATTTTTAGAATAGAGCCTGGCTGTAGATGATTCGGTAGTGTGTTCTGGGTAGAAACTAGAAGTGTGTAGAATGCATGGTGAATTCTAGATTTCCTGTATAATGTGGTGTTTATGTGTCCATTGTGTAGTTTTACCATAACATCAAGAAACTGGACTCATTCTATAGATAGGTTGAGGTAGATAGACAGATATAATCCCCCTCTTGCCCCAATGGGTGATACCTGTCTTCCTCAATCTCGGGTCCTCTTCCAGAGGCCTGGGAATTTGAGGGTTCTGCACTGTATCTGAGCTGTTCCTAGCACTGCACTTTTCTGGACAGAAGCTCTGATGTTGCTCCTGGGATCTGTGGGAGCCACTGTCCCCACTTAGGAGTCACAGCCCCTGGGTTTTCCTACCACCACTGGGTCCACTTTGGTCTTGACTTTCCACATCCTCTCTTGTTCCTCCTTCAGGATCTGGTACTTCTCCAGCTTCTCATACTCCTTCTTCCTGATGTTACTATAAATAACATGATGTTATTTATGGTACATACACACATACACACACATACATACATACATACATACATACATACATACATATTACTAAAATGCTTGTGTCTGTAACCTTCAACTGGGCAAAACGGTGCATCATAGGGCAACAGTTTTTGAACTGAACTACCTCAAATGGGCTAATTTACAGAATGTGTCCAAAATCCAGGACACATGACTCCCGTGGGATTGAAATTTGGGACATTTGTGGCAGCTTCAGCACTGCTGTGCTGCCTCACTCAGCCCAGGTCATGTGATCATCATGGGCATATCCCTGACCTCTTTCCCACCTCCCTCTGTCCCCTACACCCTACTGGCTGGCAGCAAGGCCTGATGGGTGAGCAGTGATTGTCTGGTTTGGAAATGAGGTAAAAATCTGAAACCTCCTAATGTCAGTGGGCTTTGAAGGAAGGATGAGGCAGAAACCTGGATGCCTGCTGGTGAGGTAGGGCAGGTGGGAGGCCACTGGAGGTCAACTTCCTCTCTTGAGGGAGGGGGGCCTTGGGGACACACCAGAATGGGGAATGACGGTGCAGTGTTCCTCACAGTTCACAGGTCCCTTTGTTCCACCTCCCCTCAGCAAAGTGGCAGGCACTTCCATGGGTTAGTGGAGGAGGAGAAGGAGGAGGAGGAGGAGGAGGGGGAGGGGGAGGAGGAGGAGGCTTCACTGGGGCTCTCCTGAGGATTGTGAAGGAAGGGCAAATGGCACAAGCCTATATTTTATGTGGGAAGGGAGGGAGGGAGGGAGGAAGGTTGCTGATGCTCCCTGCCAGCTTCCTTCAAGGAAGCCCAATGGAGAAGCTGGCAGGAATTCAGAAGTCGTTCCTGCTCCCACTGCTTTTTTGCCCTTGGTCATTCTGTTTCTCTGTTTAGGCAAGGAAGTATCTCTGAAACTATGGCCCAAAGAATCACGGGTTGTCTAGGAGAAGTACCATCAGATAGTATGCTAGAAGATGCCAATAGAGTCCTCCCTACTACCACCATAATGCAAACCATTGAACTGGTATATACTACAGCCACTGTACAGCTGTAGTTCCACCAGCTGGCTAACTGAGTTGCCTTGACCTTAGCCTCCAACCTCATTTCCAGGGTGGATATGGAATGTTGTTCTTAATTGTGTAGCCAAGCAACTCCAGGATTACAGCAGCTGTAGTGTATACCAGCTCATTGGTTTGAGTTATGGTGGTAGTAGGGATTGTCATAAGGGCTCTACTGGCATCTTCTAGCATACTATCTGATGGTACATCTCCACTGAACCTTGGTAATTTGTCTCAAGGGCTGACTGTAGCTAGTTTATCCATGATCTTATGCCTCATATCAGCTAGTGTGCCCTATAATGGAGAGGTGGCATTGGCGTTCCATCTTTAGGTGTTGGCTGCACATTCAGTTGTTCTTCCAAGTCTCCTTGAGTCCTGGTTGTAATGTGGAGTTGGTCTATCTCAAGTTGTGAGAGCAGCTTCCTCTTCACTATGTTGAAGCGCTGGGTAACTAGTTGTTTCTCAGTTAGTGTGGATGTAGGTCTTCTGCCCATCCATAGTTCCCTCATACATTTCATATATCCCCTCTCATTAGGTCTGCTGTTGTAGTAGCATTCCATCAATTCCAAGTTCTCTTGTCTCATCCATGTATGGTTTGTTCCAGTAGCCCATTCATCTTATCTTATCATCAGATTGTCCTGGTTCCCCAACATCTGACGCGGACCTTGTTAATCCAGATGATGTCCTAGCTGGCATGACTCTCTTAGTTTATGTCACTTTCGTATTTGAGGTAGGCAGGTGAAGCGTTACGGGGTCTTTGCCCAAGGACCCCCTACTGGTAAGGTAGGTACCAGCCAGGATTGGAACCCCGGTCTCCTGCGTCAAAGGTGGTGCTCTAACCGCTACGGTATCCAGCTGCATATGTATATATGTAATATGTTCCCTGAAAGGCTAACAAGTATAATCTTCAGTCTAAGAGAAAGATTGTTTGCTCCTGAACTGTTAACATAACCATGAATCCAGACTGTTTTTTAGGCCTGAGTTTCTGTATTTTGTGAATTCATTGCAAAATATGACTGAGTAATTTGTACTTTTTTTTTTTTCTACCAGAAAGGGGTAGAGAATATTTGCATTTGTGGTAACAACTCTTTGCTCTAGAATCTCAGAAAGTGGAAGGCAAATAAATGGAAAAACAGTGTTTGTTACATCTTACGGTTTTGAAGGAAAGCTTGATGAGAGATTCTTGGATGTTTTGAGGCTGGCAGTGTTAAGTCTCAATCACCCAGCTGGCAGGAGAAGGACTGTCACAGTTCTGAAAGAAGCTTATTTTCACACTTCCTAATTATGTTAATTGTAATGTGAGCTAGGCCAAAGTTGTAGCTATTTTCCAGTGTGGCCCTGAGCAGCACACACAAATACATACAAAAAGGAACTTTCTGTTTTAAGAATTGTGAATTAGAATAGATCGGTGTTTCTTAGCCTTGGTGACTTTAGGATGTGTGGATTTCAACTCCCAGAATTCCCCCACTTAGTATGCTGGCTGGGGAATTCTGGGAGCTGAAGTCCACTCATCTTAAAGTTACCAAGGTTGAGAAACACTGGAATAGATCTTTCTTTTAAAAAGAACATAAAAACTATATCAATATAATCCTGACTTCCCTTCCTAAAATACCCATGACACCTCATATTATTTTCCCCATGATGCAAAAGTGGGATTAATCTCTCCCTCTGTCTCCCTTATCCCCATCCCCATTCCCATGCTTATCTACACACACACACACTCAAACACACAACACACATCTTGTTATGCAAGTCTATGATAAGGCCACCTGAATCGTTAGGAGGGATATTACAGAGCTATAAAAGTAACAAGAACAAACAATCAATATGATGAAGAGACTTGGGCAACTTAAGACTACCATAACTGGAGTTCTTTAATTTGGAAGAAAGGCAAGTTAAGGGAGACATGATATGGAGAGAAGTCCATAGATCATACCAATATGAGGACATGGGGTGAGGAAGGGATGTTTTTCTACCTCTCTCTCATACTGTTAGAACATGAGGTGATCCACTTGAACTAAATCAGTGTTGTCCAAACTTGGCCACTTTAAGATGAGTGGACTTCAACTCCCAGAATTCCCCAGCCAGCATGGCTGGCTGGGGAATTCTGGGAGTTGTCCACTCATCTTAAAGTGGCCAAGTCTGGACAACACTGAACTAAATGCAAGGGGATTAAGACTGATAGAAGGAAATACTTTTTCACACAGCACATAGTTAATAGCTTTTATTGTTTTGTATTTTTATGACCTTGTTGCTATGTTTTTTGGTTGTGTGGTTTTGTGGGTTTTTTTGGTTTTTTTGTGGGGAGGGTTCACCTTCTAAGCCACCCAAAGTCACAGAAGTGAGATGTGCAGCTATATAAACTGAACAAACAAACAAATAATTGTGGAACTTCTTGCTAGAACTGAGGTAATAACCTTCCTTTTTGGATCATTGGCGTAGAAAGGTATGTGGTTCATGGAGAATCAAGCTACGGATAGTTGATTGATTGTTTGCTTTTCTAGTACTTATAGCCTGAACACACAATAATAAATAAGTAAATCGTAACAATCTCAAGACCAAAACGAATCACAAAAAGAAGAGATAAACACAAAATAAAATCCCAAAGAAGCATCCATAGACTGTCAGCAGGGACTGAAATCATGTTAAAAATACAACAGCCTGTTTCCAGAGTTGTAGCAATCAATGAGATGAACGTAATTCTGAGGAGAGAGCTTATGCTATTATAGAGAATGCTTGCCATTTCGCTCAAGCCCTGAATTACTCACAAATGGAGGGGACCTTCAACAAGACCCCTGTCAATGACCAGACTTGATAGGCAGATTCAATTCTGGTAATAACTAAATATTGATGACTATGAACTATTTCCTAAATCACCGGCAGCAGGGCTTAAATGCTGGTTGTGAGGAAGTGACAGTGGAAGGAGCCTTTCACCTCCAGTCCAGGCCTGTGAGCTTCCCAAATGCATCCATTTCACAACTATGTGACAGAAAATGCTGGGCAAGGACTTGGTAAGGAAATAACCACATTAGTTTATCGGCCAAAGGAAAACAATAAGCAAAGCTTAGTTTCTGGGGAGTTTTTCCCAACCTGTTCATCTCCAGATTACTAGGCAAATATTTCTAGAAGTCCCAACCTGCATTGATGATAAGCGTGCTGAAATACCTTGGAGGTATCATCCAAATATTTTGGAGAACACTGAGATGGGTAAAGATGCACTAGAAATATGTGTAGCTGAATACAGAGTTCGTGCTGTTAATTTCAGCTGCATAATGTCACTGTCTAGAGCAATTTAGTGATGCTAGAACTCCTATGGATTTGGATGATAAAGGTTGGAAGGGCAGACAACTGAGTTCCCACAACGTCTGACAACGGGGCTGGCAAACAGAGTTGGACGAAAAATCCTTTCCATCTGTTTTTTTTTTTGGTTTTTTTAAAATTCAAATTTGCCATGTGCTGTGAAATCTGCACTTCACAGAATTTTGTGATGCAGATCATAATTAAAATAACATATAATATATGAAGGAAAGGGTGGACAACAAATGGATAGATGAGGGCCAAGCCTTCATCAAAAGCAAGCAGTCAAAAATAAACCATTAGAGACAAATTGCTTGCAAAAAAAGGGAAACATTTAGAAGTGTTCCAGAAGAAAAGTATAGATTAGAAGTGTGTGTGAAAATACATACTTCTTTCTAGTATAGGGAACCACATACACACACACACACACACACAAAATAAATATGATCACACAGATGTTGCCATTATGTACTTAGAACCCAACATTGCATGCATGTCCATAACTGGCAGCAATTGTGTGATGTTAATTTCACACCCATTTTCTCATTTGCCTCTCCTCTTTGCCTCCCCTGAGGTCTCCCATGACTGTGGTTGGTCAAATAAGAAACTGAACAAAGTGAATCTGAGAAAATTTACCTGTTCCTTGCTTAAGATCTCTATAACTGTGATTTTTCCTTCTGGAGATTTTATTGTACCCCAACGTCTTCTGCATAGCAATAAAACCTTGAGGCCCCTCAGGGTGACTTAGGAGCCTCAATGAAATCACCTATAGTGGTGGCATGGATTAGAGGGAGGACAAATTTGGAATAAATTTATTATCTCTATATATTTAGTCTAATATGTTTGTAACAACCCCTCCAACTTTTTTTTTTCCTTTTTGTTGTCCTATAGACCCTTTCCAAATTGGATGTGGTCATCAAATTCATTTATTATCGTCTTAAGGATACAAAGCCTTCATGCAGTCTCTTCCTGAAGATTATTTTCATCTTCTTCTGTCTGTAGCCTGTTTGTCAGGATGCCCCATCTGTTCCAAGCTGCCTCAATTCCAGATTTGTAGCAGTCCTCAAGGCAATCATTTGCATAGTGCCATGAATAACAGGAAGCACTAGCCTTGAGAACTTTTCAGCAATTTCCCTTATAGCACAGAATGTTGACATTTTGGCTTCAGTTTTTCCCACCCTTCTGATTAGCTCAATAAAAATATTGGAGGGAACTAGGGTCCTCAAAACCCCCTTCTCTTTCCTCTTTCCAGAAAATACATAAGTGTGGCAAAGGGAGGCCAAGTTCTCACCTACTACCCTCCTGACCTGTTGATCAAAGTAGCTGCTTAATTGTATCTAAAATAATCACCTGTCCAGAATGTCAAGTGGTTGGGCAGCTGTTGGGACTGGTAGCCACTGAAACCTAGAGCTGTTTTAGAACTTCAAGAGGCCTGGGAACAGTCCACAAGCTCTACTTTTTTCTCCTCTGTTTTCTTCTCTTATATTCCATGCCAGTGTAACTTTTTCCTCCACCTTTTCTCTTTATTTTTTCTGTCTGCTAATCCAAATTGCTCAATATTTGGGATGTGTGGGGAAATCTGAAATCTTGAAAAAATCTTGCCATAAAATAGCCCTCCAAACATTTCTAATATCAATTGGACCCTTTATGTTTGGGGCCAGACAGTGCTATCTGTACAGGGAGTATCAAAATTGGCAAGATGACAGATTGTGATGCAAGCTCTGGTGGGGGATTTAACACTCCATCTACCATCTTAACTATTTTAACTCATGACCCTGATGCTACGTAGGCCGGAAGCAAATGTCTGCATTGCCTGCTCCATTACAAAAGCTTTGTCTCACAAAATGCACCTCTGAATAATTTTTCAGAATGATGCCTACAGAGAATCCCTCTGGCTGGCCAGCCAGATATTGAATGGTCAAGAGGAATAGTCAGGAGCAATGATGGAGTAGTGAATCCTCTTCTCGCCTTATAAACTAAATCCACTTAGACTAACCCTTTGATTCTGTGGTCAGTCTCCTTTGATCCTACATGTGTCTAGTACAGTGTACCTCAACCTTGGCAATTTTAAGTTGTGAGGACTTCAACTCCATCCTGGCTGGGGAATTCTGAGAGTTGAAGTCCATACATCTTAAAGTTGCTAAGGCTGAGAAACACTGCTATAGTAAATAATCCCATAAATCTCAACTTTTCCTATATACTAGAAAGTCCTATTATTTTGTTGCCAATTCTGGGCTAGAATTGGTCCAACCTTTTTTTCAAGTTAGTGAAGTTTTGGCTGGTGTGGGTCTTCCGGGCTGTGTGGCCGTGTTCTGGAAGTTTTGTTTCCTAACGTTTCGCCAGCACCTGTGACTGGCATCTTCAGAGTGCAGGAGCACAGACAGGAGCAGTTCTCTCTATGCCCAGGGTGATGTGACCTTTTTGTGGGTATTTATAGAGATCTGAGGGGGGGGGAAAGGGGGGTATTGGGTGTGTGTGTGTGTGGGGGTTGGGTTACTGAGTGGCTGCTTGTTTTGGTGTCACCATCTGTGTGTATCTTCCTGGGGATTAGGCAGGGTTTTTTCTTCTACTGAATTGTTAACGAGGGGCTGCTGGGGGTGATTAGCAAGTTCATTGTGTGAACTGTTCACATGTCCTGGTGGTTGAGCTGAGTTTGTTGACCTTTTGCAGGCTGTATTTTTCAGGATTGGTAGCCAGGTTTTGTTGATTTTTAGACTCTCCTCTTTTTTATTGAAACTGTGCTGGTGTTTGTGAATCTCAATGGCTTCCCGGTATAGCCTGGTATAGTGGGTGTTGGTGTTGTCCAGTATCTCTGTGTTTTCAAATAGGATTTTGTGTCCAGTGTGCTTGAGAGCATGTTCAGCTACTGCAGATTTTTCTGGTTGCTGTAGTCTGCAGTGTCTTTCATGTTCTTTTATCCTGTTATGGATGCTGCATTTTGTGGTCCGATGTATACTTGCCCGCAACTGCATGGTATGCGGTATACTCTTGTGGCGGTGAGGGGATCCCTCCTCCTCAGATCTCTATAAATACCCACAGAAGGGTCACATCACCCTGGGCACAGAGAGAACTGCTCCTGTCTGTGCTCCTGCACTCTGAAGATGCTGGTCACAGGTGCTGGCGAAACGTTAGGAAACAAAACTTCCAGAACACGGCCACACAGCCCGGAAGACCCATACCAGCCATCGTATGCCAGCCGTGAAAGCCTTCGACAATACATTAGTGAAGTTTTCTTAGCATTATTTATTTTTAGAAATAACATGACTGCCCATGATATATTCATAATCCTGAGTCGCTAACAACTATCTCATATACTTATAATCACAAAAAGAAAACAAAGTTAAAAGTATCCATAATACAATAGCTGGAGCATTGTAAGAGACACACAACATGGCTACACCGACTTACTTGAACCAAAGGGTATTTTCAATCCATATATTCACCTTTCCCCTATGAAATATTGGGAAAGTCTTAATTTTTTTAAAGCACTTCCAAGCATTCCAAATCCATCAAAAATGATTAAAAAAAAAATCCATAAAAATGTTACCCCATATTGCAAGTGATGAGGTTAAGGCTTTTTAAGAAAATGGCCTGTTAGAGACCAACTCTGTTTGTGTAAAACAGACTGAGATTTTATTCTGAATTCCCCAATTTGTAATTCAATTACCATTGGTAACTAATCTATGTTAAATGATTTCAAGAAGATCTTGCTGCACTAATCTCTTTCCTGGGCAGAAATTACAGCTCCTTTTTACTTCCAACTGTCAACAGCTGTTCCCGGAATTTTCTCACCTCCTTTGCCTGATTGGCTCCTGATCAGATGTTAGAATTTCTGGCCCTTTGTTTCAGAAGAAAACCCTAGGACTTAGGGGAATGGTTCCTCTACTCATCAGTAAAAGAAAGTGACAGTAAGTCTATGTACGTGGTCTATTCATGTGCACACACTTCTCTGGAAGTTAAAGCAATTCAGAGGACTGCCTTGTGATTAATCCCATGGCTCTCCAGCAGTTTAGATCATTGTATGTATTATTTATTTACAATATTTATAAAAGCACAAGACTCTGCTTAGGGTGTAAGAAAGAAAAAGATAACAGAGCAGAGAATAGGAGCCAAGCTGGAAAGCCCACAGCCAATCAGTTAGGCCCCAAAAGACAGTGGAATATTTTAACTGCCTTTGTACCTTTGGGGGAATTGCTCCAGAAGCAACAGCTTTTGACCTCTTCTCAGCTTCTTTCTTCCATAAAATAGTCAGGGGACAATGAATTTTACAATTCCTTAACATTGCAGGGAATGATCAGTCCCTCCCACAATACTTCCAGTGCCAAAAGGTACAGTATGTCGCTTTTAAAATATTTGAAATGTATGTTGAAGAACCAGGTTGATGTAGTAGTTAAGGCACCAAGCTAGAAACCAGGAGTTCTAGTCCTGCCTTAGCCATGAAAGCCAGCCAGATGACTTTTGGCCAGTCGCTCTCTCTCAGCCCTAGGAAGGAGGCAAAGGTTAACTGCAATTGGCAAGGCCACCCAGATTGGAGAATTTGCAAGTCAGTCATCCAATAATGCAGAGAGCGAAGAAGGGAGATTATTCCTGGTTGATCCTGTAAGGACAGTTCTAATGTCTCTCAAGCACCCTCTCATTTCCCAACAGGCGATCCAGATTTCTGGCAGCTCCCTAAGGAAGACATGGCTGAACCCAAGAATGCTCAACGGATGGTTTGTCCAACCTGTTGGCTTTATGATTATTGATTATCTAGCTTATTGATTATCTAGCTAAGTCAGGGGTCGGGAACCTATGGCTCGCGAGCCAGATGTGGCTCTTTTGATGGCTGCATCTGGCTCGCTGCCAAATCTTTAATAAAAAAAATAACAGGGTAAGGCTTAGAACACGTCTTCTGTCCGCCGAGCGCAGGCCACGCCCTCCTCCGCATCACATCCGCATCCGGCATCCTTGGGACTCACCCTACCTTGCCCCGCAGCATCCGCGGCCGAACGGGCCTGAAGCCGCATCATCCTCCACAGGCAGCCGCAAATCGAGGCCCCGGCTTCGGCCTAGCTCCCGTCGGCAGCCCACGCGAATGCGATCTGGGTGCACCGCTTTGCATCCTGCTTCCGCTGTCCCTGCTCTGTTGGGTGAGTCCTCATCTTGGGGTGGCCCCCTGTTTGTGGCCCCAACGAGGTACGAGACATATTTCAGGCACGGTGCCACTTTCCACCAGTGGCCGAAAATCGAGCCCCCGGCTTGGGCCTAACCTCCTTTAAAAGTGTTGGTCTTACATAAAATGCACACATTTACTTGTATTTAGTTTTAAACATATTGTATGGCTCTCACGGAATTACATTTTAAAATATGTGGCATTCATGGCTCTCTCAGACAAAAAGGTTCCCGACCCCTGAGCTAAGTCCTTATATCCAGGACTTAGGGCAGAGCTGGTTTATGTCTAGGTTATGGAACATGAGATATTGCACGTTAATAGATGCATAACATTCCATATAACCTGAAATATGTATTTTTTGGGATGGCAGCAATACATGACCACAAAAGGGAATGGGGCAGAATAAAAAGCGGAGTCCATCTGTACATGAGTAATGGCTGAAGATGGCTACTTTTAACATCTCTAAATCCCCATCTTACAAAAGCTGTAGGGCTTTAAAATGTTAAGGAGGACAGAATATTGGATTTTCCTGGAATAAAACATAATCTTGTTAAGAACAGGAAGGAAGGAGGGAGGGATTAAGGAAGGAAGATGGGGAGGAAGAAAGTTTTAGACAATTTAGCATGCACAGTCCTGTAAACAAAGCAAAAATAGACTTAAGAACTAATATTAAAACTAATAACTCCTCTTTCATGTCACTTTCAGTTCCATATTGTCTGTCTGTCTGTCTGTCTGTCTGTCTGTCTGTCTGTCTGTCTATCTATCTATCTATCTATCTATCTATCTATCTATCTATCTATCTATCTATCTATCTATCTATCTATCTATCAAATTACTTACCTAATTCACTCTTATAACTTTTTTGCTACATTAATTCATATCACAGAATCTGCTACTTTTTCCTTTAGGAACTGTCGAAGCTGCTTATTTGCAGTGTGCTGATCTGCTCTGTAGTATCTCTACACTTTGGGTTCAATAGCTGGATTCTTTATTCTTCCGAAGTGGTAAGATTGTCCCGAAGAACACATGCTTTCTTAAAGAAGGAACTGTTGCTTAAGTGACACATCTCTCCCTTGATTAGGGACCTTCTCTTTTCTCAAATCAGCCCACTACTCTACTTTTTCAAGAAGTGTCTTTTTAACAGATGAACAGATGTAGAGAAGTTCTAGAGGTGTGTTTTTCCAATTGTTTTGTACTTGGGTGGTGTGAAAGGCTTGGAACTTAAAACGTTTGCAGCTTAACGTGCCTCAGTGCCTTACAGTTCAAAGGTGTTCCCAATAGGCTGTGCTAGACTTCACTGAAGTCTTCTGAGAGTGAAATCGGTCTGTTTGTGAGTCTGAAGCAGGCATGTTGAAGTTAGAAAGCTGTCTTGAGTTCAGGACATTTTGGAATGGGCAGAACTGGCCCAGAGCAGGAACAACACTTTTAAAGTCAAAGCAGGGTGTTTTGAGATTGAAAGATGTTGAATGTTTGCCTTGTTTGGACCCATGACTTAAACTCATATTGTCTTTGTTCCCCATTACTTGCCAGTGGTACCATACTTTGACTTTGTTTCCTTGTCCCCTTTTCCCCCACCCTGATTCTAGGGACATTCCATTTTTAGTCTTTAATGGGGTTGCCCTTCCCCGTTCAAGACTGGTGCATAACTTGGGGGTCCTCTTGGACCCACAGCTCTTTCTTAAAGAGAGGGGGAAGCTGTGGCCACGAGGACCTTTGCACAGGTTCGTCTGATGCACCAGTTGTGCCCTTTCCTGGAGCAGGAGGCCCTTCAGACACTCATTCATGCCTTGGTCACCTCTTGTTTGGACTACTGCAGTGTGCTCTATATGGTGCTGCCCTTGGAGACTGTTTGGAAGTTAGACTTGGTCCAAGTTGCAGCAGTGCAGGCAGCGATGGATGTGTTGTGGTATGCACACATGTCCCCCCTGCTTTGCAAGTGCTTATGAAGAGGTCCTGGATTAGAAAGTTTGAAAATCTCCGTTTGAAAGCTCTGAGAAACATGTAAAAATCCATTTGGGTATTATTTTACATGTCTGGCAAATACACACACACATTGACACACGCCAGCTGTTATAAATATACAACATGCTAAATTATAAATCTGAATAAGCAATACATAATTGCTGTGTTTACATTAAATGTTATATCCCCTTCTCTTCCTTCCCCAGATAAACCCTATTAAGCCTAACAAGGTGGCCTGGCTCTCCAAACATACTTAGTTTGTCTGGTGGTTATGTTGTATGAATCCATATAATTGCTGTTTTGGGCTTCTCTTCCCTCCAATCTCCTTCCTTTCCATAAAGGTCTAGTGGCCAGATGATGAACGCAGTTGAATCAATCTGAAGTTGTACCTGAACTACAAATAGTAAACCATCCCCAGTTTAAGGTTAGGCGTGTTATTGAACATTTTAATATTCTGCCAAAAAAAGAAAAAAGAAAAGAAAAAGGTGGATACATGAAACAAACCTATGTTTTATCCCACAGAGGGCAGGCAGCTCTGTCTCAAGCTGTTGTGCCTGTACAGCTTCGATCCCACACTGAATTCTAGAGTCAAGCTGCTGACATGGATCAGACTAATTTGAGTTCGTTTTGCAAATTGTATTAGTCACATGGCTGTCTACATCTTCTCCTTCCATTGGGCCATTCATTCTAGGGTCTAAAGCTATCCAGAAGTTTCACTGTCCTCAAGACTTCATTGGGGGATTTTCCTGTTCTGTAGTGTCAATGAGTACTCTTCAAGTTAAGGTCAATTCCTGGTGACTTCATGGATGCATCCCATGTAGTTTCCTTAGCAACTGTACCAAACATTTTGCCTTTGCATTTTTTCAGCTTTCCAGTCTAGTTTATAGCCCTAGTATGTCCTAGAGGAATCCAACTCAGTGTTAACCTTACTGAGACAGGTAATGTTAGGGAAAATTCTAAGGACAACCTCTGTCCTTCTTTCCTAGCTCATTTATTTATTTTTTAATGTATCGGCACAAGAAGAATTGACTGACCCATCTTCTCAGATGTTCTTGTTGCAACTCGTCATTGATTTCTTCCCACTTGGAGGCCTAGTAGGGTCACTTTTGTCTGGCTATTTGGGAGATACATTTGGCAGGTATGTTGACATCACTGTGAATAATGGAATACCCATTCTAGAATCCATACTATAATCCAATAGAAGATGCAATGTCATTGCCTTCCACCTTTTCTGTTCTTTGCAACCAGCATTTAACAATTGGAAAAAAATGCAGGAACAAAGAAACATATCATTTTGAGGAAGATCTATCAGAAAGACTCAGTAACTACATATCCTTTGTAAGAACTGCTAGCTAACAATCTTACATTTGAGAAATGGTGATCTTCTCTTAGGTAATGCAGAAGTGGTAGAAACATGTCCTTTAGTCAATCTGATGTTGTAGGAATAGCAGTCTCGCAGATAAAACAAACCAGCTATTGCTGATCTATTCTTTAGGAATAATGCCCCTAAGTGAATTGCAGAGCAGTTGAGATCCCAGTTTTAATCATTAGCAAACAAGGCCACAAAAGGAGCGGGGGGCGGGGGGGAGATGTTTCTAATTATTATGGAAATGTCTGAGCAGGGTTTGCTGAAATTTGAGAAGCTAAGGGTATCTGAATGAAATTTACAAAGCTTGGGAATTGAAATATTAGTAACTTGAGTAGCAGTCTGTCCTGTGTCATAACTAGTAAATCCAGAACAAATTCTTCATAAAAATAAGGATTAGGAGTCAGTTGATTAAAGCATCAGGATATCTTTTCAGGCTCATGCAGAAGGCTGAAAACAGATACGGCTGCTTTAACGAGGTGCTACACTTGTGGGCTCTGTGCATTGTGGAATGCCTCTTTCAAATCATTTTCAAAACATGCAGATCCCCAGTAAACTCTCCGTAGCTCCTCTGATTTATATTCATTTGTTTTCTCCCATTTTGTTGCTCCCTTTCCATTTTTCCTTTTTTTCAGGAAAGGGTCTTTGGTGATAAATAATGTTTTGACCATAATTTCTACCATCCTTGTGTGCAGTGACAAATTTGTATATGTCTATGAACTCACCATTTGTATACGTTTGTTCACTGGGATATGTGCAGGTGAGTAGATGTGTAATTTTTTTGGCTTTTTATATTCTTTAAAGAAAAGCTGTCAGGTCTAAAATACCTTTGGAATAAATGCCATTCAGGTAATTGGATCACTGACTCTGAAAATAGAAGAGTAATAATCCAAAGTGTACAGATGTGTACAGATGGTAGAGAGCGACAAACACAATTTTATTTCAGCATTTTTCACCACAGCAGATCACACTATTAAAGATACGTCTCCTAGGAAAAGGATAGAATGTTTAATTGGAATAGTGTTAATTATTAATAATTAATTAATTATTAGTTAATTAATAATAATAACTCTCAATCTTGTATCACACATACACACATATGCTAATTGATTGATTTGATTGTTATTCCTCTAGGTACTCAAAAGAACTTAATGTACATGGGGACGCTAAAATTAACTTACTATACGTGGGTAAAAGATGCTAAAATTAAAGGTCTGTACAAACAAAAGATTAAACTAGTACATGGATTTGAAAATTGGAAAAAGCAGCCACTTTGCCTATTTTGCCTATTTTTGTTTAAAAGGAGGTCCCTGATTCAGTCTGGTGGCCTACTCTTTGGTTCTTATTTGAAATCAATATAAGTCATGGGAATAGACCTTTGAAATTGGCCAAGCCAAGAAACAGCATGGCAAGAATTCCAGAATTTTCTTTACTGTTGCGTAGTAGAATCCTGAAAGCCTGTTCAATATTTTCTCCATCCCATCTTATACTAAAATCAAAGTAGGGCCATTTTGAGTTTTTTTCTTGGCTTCCCCCTTTCTCAGGACTTCCCCTTTGGAAGTCCCCCCTTAATAATTCACTCCTTCCTTTCCCAAGGTCAGTTCTACATTCCTTTGCAAGCAGTGATACTAAGGGGGGGGGGGAAGCATGGAGAATGAAACATACGCATATGGAAAACAACAACCTCACAGAGTGAAATGTAAAATATCTGCATGAAATGTCTCCATTGTGTCCCCCAGAAGAGTCCATGGGGGGGGGGGGGATGATCTTTTCTATGAGCGCTCCCTTAATGGCTCATTGATTCCTTTCCTGTAGCCAAGGGGTAATGGTGAATAGGAATGACCTTGGGAGACAGGAGGAAGAACCACAGCCTAGACAATGGTCTGATAAATGAAATCTGAGTCCGAAGGAGAGATAAGGGTGGAGAAAGCATCTCAAAAGGGACCCTCCCTGGTTTTCAGGAAAGTAAAAGGAAGGGAGGGGAGAAGTACTTTCAGACTTGCAAGGTTCTGTTACTGTAATCTTACAATAAAGGTAGTATTAGTACTCATAGTTGGTGCTTCTTGTCTGAACTACCTTGAAGGGCTGACACGAGGTTAACACTATATGTGGCATAGGGCCTGGTTACTTGGGGAACCCTCTGCCTCCCATAGCATCTCCCTGGCTGATTCATTCCTGCAGGGTTGGCACACTCTGGGTTCCTTCGATGAAACAATGTCATCTATCAGGACCCCAGAAGTACACCTTTTCCATAGCAGCTCCTGCCCTCTGGAATGAGGTTCCCCCTGAGATCCAGATGGCTCCCACTCTGCTGTTGTTTAGAAGAGCCATGAAGATTTTCACCCAGGCCTTCAGTGAGATGGAGAGAGACCCCTCATTTCTTTTATCTTTACTTTTTATGTTTTATTGATTTTTACTGTAATTTTTTTGTTTGATTGTTGTGAGCCACCTAGTGTCGTTAAGAGTCAGGCAGCATAGAAGTTTAATAGATTATGGATGGTCACACAGTCAGCCAAATGTTTACAATGGATTTGGCATTTTTATCTACCTATCGAGTCCTTCCCAAGGACTTGGAATAGGCAGATGTTGTTTGATGGTGTTAAAGGTATCGTCACAGGATATAAGCTGTTCCCAGTCAAGCTGCCTTTTGCAATTGACTGGGTGATTTTGTCAGCACCCATGGTCTTCAAGTGGTGCTCCAGATGTTTTGGAATTGCACCTAAGGCACCTATAACTATTGGTGCTATCTTTGCTTTCTTTTGCCAGAGTGATCATACTTCTATTTGCAGGTCTTTGTATTTTGTGATTTTCTCTAGTTCTTTCTCTTCTATTCCACTGTCTCCAGGTATTGCAATGCCCACTATCCAGAATTATTATTATTGTTTCTTTACAATGGTTGTTTTAATCCACTGCCTGAGTCAAGCATTCTTTCCATATATTTCAAATAATGTTGAAGGGCAATTTTCAGCTTAACCAATATATATAATTGATTAACTGACTGATTGAAACTGAAACCCTGCACATCTCTATTATCCGTCTATATTTTTTTGTGGGCCATTTTCAATATGCAACATAGAGATAATCCTAAATTAAAAATATGCACAATTTCTATCCCCTTTTTTTGAGCAAGAGAGACTTCTGCCTCTGTTGGGTGAAAGTGATTTGCTTCTTGACATACTTTATTTATTAAATATTTTTGGCACTTCATATGAAGATGGCACGATAAATATGTATGTATTCATTTGTTTTCTGTTCAGTTGATACAGGTAGTATAATAAAAACAGGAATGTAGGTAAGGAATTGGGCAGTTATTATTTCCAAAGTAATCACCTAAGGCTAGTCCAGTGTTTCTCAACCCTGGCAACTTTTAGATGTGTGGACATCAATTCCCAGAATTCCCCAGCCAGCATGTTCTCCAGGTCCCACAGAATCAATCCCCCTGCCCCATACTTTTCAGATTTCTGCTCACAAGAGAGAGCTCTAAGAAATAACCCAGAACTTTCCAGGAGTTCTGTGTTGTATTATTTTGATATCATTTTGATATCGATCTCCCAATATGCTGTGATTGATAATCACTTTAACTACGCCTAATTCTCCAGTCTCAGCTCTTCCTTCCCCCCTCATCAAGGGCATTCACAGGGACCAACGATTTCAAAACCACATCACATTGTTAAGACACAAGCTTCGCCCATTTTGCAACATCCCATACAAAATGGATGAGCTTAGGTTTCTCTGTTCTGATGCTGCAAAAACCCTTTCTCTGTCTTTATGTCCTTCTGAAATCTATATCACCCATAAAGCATTACCTTGTTCAAAGTTAAGCCAGATTCTTTTCCTTCTTGGGTTACTGACTTGGATTTCTCCAAGAGAAACAGTTTCCAAGCTGAAAACATCTTTTTTTAAGTCCTTATGGGACAATGTGCTCCAGACTTATATTTGACAGACTGCACATACCTTTAATATTGAATGCCATGTCTTTATATCAGTGTTTCTCAGCCTTGGCAACCTTAAGATGTGTGGACTTCAACTCCCAGAATTCCCCAGCCAGCTTGCTGGCTGGGGAATTCTGGAAGTTGAAGTCCACACATCTTAAAGTCGCCAAGGCTGAGAAACACTGCTCTACATAAATCAGACAATGGCCTGTCATATACATTGTATGGGACAGAATGATATCTTGGAAAACTTCATGCAGAATGTCTTTGGGTGAAGAGCAATTACTCTTTCTTCAGGGTTTCTAATGCTCTCTTAATTTGCTTCTGCAGATTGTGTCACATATATACTGTGAATTATCCTTTGATTTATATTCTCACCAGGTGCAAACTTCTGTCTTGTACTGGTATACCTCTGTGAGATCTCTCCCAGAAGCATGAGGGGACGCATTATCATAATAACGGATTTCTTTGCAAAACTGGGCAACCTCACTGCTCTGATACTTAGCTTTCCAGAAATCCTAGGAAACCCAAAAGGTATGAGTTTTCATAAATGACTACTTTATGTCAATATGATCATCGACATTAAAACTAACAGAAGAAACAAATACAGGAATAATAAATCAGAGGACCCAACCTGCAATTTCTTCCTAATTGTAATGAGATTCAAAGGATTTAGTGATTGCCTTAAAATGTAGAGAGAGGTAATATCTTAAGCAAGAAGACACCAGGAAGGTTCAGTGTATCTTTCAAGTAAAGATTCATAGAATCAATGTATCTTGGGTCTCTCTGCACAAAATAAAGGATGATTGAAAATGGACATTAACTCTATTTCTCCCATTCAAAAATTGGAGCCCGTTTGCCGGGCTGTGCAGAACTTTGGATTTCAAAGTAAAATGGTGCTTCAGAGCCCAAGAGGCACTCATGGAGCACTTTTCTGCAACACTTAAAGCAGCTGCAATCATAAGGCTGCCCTCTGTGGCTACCACATGATCCTGAGAAAAGATGGGTGGCTCCTGCTTTAACACAGGAGCAAGTCCTGGGAGTGAGAAACTGGTTCTCCAGGAGATCTCCCCACAGAATCCCCCCTCCCCCAATTCTCTTTAAACAAGACTGTTGTCAAGTCATCCACAAAGGGTGAACTCTAAACGGCAATTTTGCTCTTTCTTCCAAGGATCCAACAAGAAAATAAATAACTAAATTATTAAGAGCTTTTCTTTGCTATTTACATTAGGGAAACAATAACCATATGGATGCATCAACAGTGTTACCCAGCTACTGTACAAGAATAAATTTTAATTTTAAACATTACCTATTGAACTCACTGGGATCATTCATACTTCAACAAACCAGCTCTCCTCCCTTTGTTGAGAAATCCCCTGATCTCTGTGTAAAGTAGCTGTTTTTCTCTCAATATTTTTCTGTGACCTTGATCCCTTCTTCATGGGCTGAATGCCTTCCCTCCTGAATCCAGTCTACTACTCTGCTCTTGGATCTCAAAACCACAATCCTCCCCCAGCTAAAATCACTGGGTGATTCCCTTGTTGATGAAAGGGAATCCCTCATCCTCCATGCTGGCTGGCCATGCAAACAGATCCTTTGCACCCCAAAACTGTTTCTCCTGGCTTGTTAGCTACACAGAGTGGGAGTCCAAGTGGCAAAGGGCTGCAGGAAACAAAAGTCAGTTGCTTTCTCTCTTTCTCTTTATTCGCAACTATTTCTTTCTCCTTTAAAGCCTTGTCTCTTATTCCCTTATTGCTTATGATTCTCTGTTATGCATTAATGATTCCCTTTCTTTTTCCTCTCTTTTATCGCCAGAGACTTCAAGCTAAACTTCTGCTCCTGTGTATCTATATCAATGTCTAAGATTTGCACCCATAACTCTACAGTTTTGTATATCATTTCTAATTCATCTAAGTTTTGTTTCTTTCCTTTGGACTCTGGAACTCCCTCATTCTCCAAGATGTCTCCAATTCTGACAGGTTTATCTCTTTCCCAACTCCAATGCAACTTTCTGGGTTACAGAGGTCTTTGGCTTAATGACTTGCAGATATGGGCTACATTTTTTACCTCAAGTACTCTGAAATACTGCTTTGTTCTGATATTCAGAGTGTTCCACTACCTTACTCAATGGCATAGCAGAAGGCAGCATATTAAAAACTTCATAAATGCTTTCCTGTATTTGAAAAAGATGAATGTATACAGGCGTAAGTTTGGAAAACCCAACCTAAGATTTAAAGCAGATTGCAGGTCATTCAATGTTAATGGTGTCCTTATTGTAACTTCTTGTGCAGGCTGGTATGTTCTGATCATTCTGAACGGTATAATTCCAGTGGTTATGGTCTTCCTAATGCCCTATCTACCTGAAAGTCCTAGATACCTATTGATTCAAAAGGGAGATGAAGAGACAGCAAGGACAGGTAAAATTATTCTAAAGCATACTGAACAGAATTAAGACCTGCAAGGTAGATTTCAAACATAGTGGGTCAACTTGGAGGACAAAGAGAAATGAGGCCCTTTCTCAGCAGCTGTTTGGAGATTGTTGGTGTTTCAGTACTGTTGATCACATAAGGCCATCCTTCCGATTAGTGTCAGTGTCAATATGACAGTAAGCAATTTGCTTTAGATAAACAATGTGCATTCATATATGTTTACAAAGAAATTGGATCTCTTACATTAAGATGGAATGCATGTGGATAGTAAAAAGGATTACAGAAGAGAAAGAAGAGGACATGTAAAGACAACTCCAGATTTTTGCCCTGGCTAGACTTTCCCATCTTTTTTCACCATATCATGCAAAGTGGTCAGTACTTTTACTTTCCTAAACTCTTGAGTTTTGTAAGTGTGAGCGTGTTTTAAGTTAGTGAAACATGTGGATCTAAACTGATGAAATGGCTATTGTTCTTGCCAAAGGAATTTGGGGAACTGTGATTTGATGGCAATGGAAGACAGAAAAGGGATGTTTCTGCTTAGGACAGGAAGTTCTGGGCACATCATGGTATTCCTATGTAACACCACTGGTTTGGGAGCTGTGCCCAGTAGGTTTATGAATGCAATTCAAGATGCTGGTTATCACTTATAAAGCCCTACATGGCACAGGGCTAGGATATTTGAGGGATCACCTGCATCCTTTGGTTTCTGCCCACCCCATTAGATCCCACCGGGTGTCATGCTCCAGGTCCCTTCTATGAAACAAAGCTATCTTATGGGATCTAAGAGGTGTTCTTTGTCATGGCGTCTGTCTTGTGGGGCAGCCTCCCCCCAGAAGTTTAGATGGTCCCAACCCTGTTTGCCTTTTAGAAGGCTTAAAAACCTGCACTTTCTTCAGGCCTTAAGTCTAGGATGTTAAGGGAATCCAGTTTGTGTTTGCTTGGTTATGGCGTTTAAGCTCTTCTTCATGTTTTTCAATTGTTTTTATGTATGGCTTTATGCTTGTTCATCGCCCAGAGTTGATTGCAAGATGGGCAGCTAAAAAAATGTACATGATAAGTAAGTAAGTAAATAAATAAATAAATAAATAAATCTGCAATGTGATTGGAGGAAAAAATTTTTTTTTTAAATGCCAAACTCCTCCTTTTGTGCAGGAAGAGAGACCCGCGTCACAATGAATTTGTCATTTAATGCCTTGAAAATAGAGATAAAAGAAATAAAGATATGAGTGTAGCACAGGATAGAAGTACATGCAGTCACAACAATTCTGTGTAATGCACCTAACACTCTTGAGGCCAATTCCAAGGGTTTGCGGAATCAAAACGCAGGACCCAGGTGCAAAATAATCCAGGCTTCACTGCAGTGTTTATTAGACAGTGCGTGCTGGAGGGGACCCAGCGAGGGTTAGTGGGAGACATTCCCCTACAGGCAGAATGGATGCTCTGTTATTTATACACTTCTACAAGAAGGGGAAGAGAAAAAGAATGCATACACATATATACTGTATTCATGCGATGATGCAGGCATACATTAGCAAGCAATAGATCTCAAGTTACTTTCTGCCCCTCTTCTTATCTACTACCTTCAAGGAAAACAATAGTGTCACAGAGAAGAAGAAACAAATTAGTTCAAGGTGCCAAATGTCAGGAAGAACGCATCCTCCTTCAAGACAGATGCCTTGATGTATGGGGATGTTTGTGACAAGGCTTTGAGATAAGGCTTTTTACAACCAGCCTGGTTCCCACCAGCTGCACATTTCTTTATATTTCAATTTTATTAAGGCGATCCCATTCATCTGAGTCCTCTATAATCCTAATGTAGGCAATGGATCTGGTCATTTCATGTTCCTCCATTCTCTCCTTAAAAATGATAGCTGAATGATCTCTCTTATTTTATTTGAAAAAAATGGTATTAAAAATGTATAGGTTTCTTCTCATGCTGATGAATGAGGCCTAGGACATCTCTCTTCAAACTTGGTCTTGAGGACAAAGAAGGGGGTGGGACCTGAAAGACATTCTCTTTTTCTTCCTTCCCGTTCAGACTTTGCCTCTTTTTTCATTCAGTCTTGAAGGAGCTAAAGGAGTCTGGAGATGTGGAAGAAGAAATGGAAGACCTTCAACAGGAGGACCTCTCGGAGAGGGAAGAAAAGAAGTTAAATCTAATTCAGTTGGTCCAGATCCCAAAACTCTGGTGGCAGTTGTTCAGTGCAATTGTCATAATGGCAGGTTCACAGCTTGTTGGCTTTCATGCGGTAAGTAAGACATATATGAAGACATAGGCTTCTGGGAAGTGCAAGATACAGTATCTCCATACACTTACTTTCCTTAGCCTGAGGAAAGGATTTTTCAGGGCCAGGAACAATGTAGGAAGTAAAGAGGATGACCTTGACAGAGAGAGATCCATTACTGAAGCAACAAAAAAAGAAACATTGCTTAAGTCTAAACGATGGAGGATTATGAATGTTCCTCTGTCTCTGCATATTTGCTCTTGTGATTTTGGGGAAATTGATACAATCGAACATGTCCTTTTCTGTTTTTATATCAGGATCTTTGCAAGGATATCATAATCCCCCTTCTATTAAATGAGCCTGGGAGAACAGACAATGTTTATACCCACTTTTTACTTTCAACCTCGGATCGTGGAGCTACCTACATGGTAGCCAAGTTGATTGTGGCAGCAGTGAAAACAAAGCAGTAGTTAACATCAAACATAACCTGACAATCTTTTCTCTTTTTTTGTTTTAACAGTTTGATTTTGACCGCTTGTATTGCTGATCTTAGATGGTAAATAGACAAGACACATGCAGTTTTAAATTTTAGGGGGCTCAGGAGGATAGTTGGACATTTGTTTGGGGGATAGGTTTCTCATAGGTGCCACTGACCTTTTCAAGATACCATATAATACTTTAGATTTGCTGGTTATTAGAGAATTGTTAGCCATTCACCCATTTTTTTTCCATATCTGTCCGTCCATCCATCCATCCATCCATCCATCCATCCATCCATCCATCCATCCATCCATCCTTACTCTATTTTCCAAATGCCTTTCAATGTACATTAATATCGTAATTATTTCTTCTTCTTCTTCTTCTTCTTCTTCTTCTTCTTCTTCTTCTTCTTCTTCTTCTTCTTCTTCCTCTTCATCTTCCTCTTCCTCCTCCTCCTCCTCCTCCTCCTCCTCCTCCTCCTCCTCCTCCTCCTCCTCCTCCTCCTCTTCTTCTTCCTCTTCTTCTTCTTCTTCTTCTTCTTCTTCTTCTTCTTCTTCTTCTTCTTCTTCTTCTTCTTCTTCTTCTTCTTCTTCTTCTTCTTCTTCTTCTGGAAGAATAATGATGATGATGATGCAAAAAGAAACATACAAACCAACCAACCACAAGACTGTAAGGTATACCAGTATAGGCCCTTTGGCTTTCAAGAACTGCACAGATTTATATTCCAAATACTGTACTAAGAAATATCCAACAAGAAAGTTAATTTATTTGTCTTAGAAGATAAACAGTCAACCCGATTCTTTACCAACCCTTGACTGAAGGATCCTTGATTTAAGTCCCCAAGAGAGGAATTTGTATATGGGTCAATTAAACACAGATGCCATTCATATGAACAGCTCTTTCAAACTACAACGTATTTAGTCTAACTTAATAAAGCAATGATTGCATTTTATAAGCCTGTCAGCCTAATTTCAGATTTTATTTGCAAGCATTCACTTTAGTCTTTGGTGAACTTGTTTTATCCCTTCCCAGCAGTGTGGGGAGAAGAAAAGAAATAAAAGATGGCATCAAAGGAAAGGGAGGAGGGAAGGAAGAATTATGGACATCAGTGTGAGATTTCTCTGTTTATAGTCCGTTTTTGGAAGCCAGAATTGTGAATATGTTTCCAGTCCACGTTTCATTACAAATATGTGTAAATTCACCAGATTAGACCTAGATGCAGCAGGAGATAAGAGTTATGTTTAAAACAGCATAAGGTGAATGAGTGGTGGTGGATTTATTTTTTTTTTAATGTGCATGAACCGTGGTGCATTTATAGTACATTGCACTGACCAGTGTTTCTCAGCCTTAGCAACTTTAAGATGTCTGGACTTCCACTACCAGCATGCTGGCTGGAGAATTCTGGGAGTTGAGGTCCAGGCATCCTAAAGTTGCCAAGGTTGAGAAACACTGGCATAGACACATAACCATTCCAGGAAGTGCAATAATAGAAGCCTACGCGATTCTAAGTTTATTCTAGCATTTTGATTTATTTACAGTAGAACTATCACTTATTTCATTAATGTAATTCTGGTTCCTCTCTTCATGGATTCTTTTTCTGGGGAAGGTCAAAAAATATTCTGCCTGGCAGCTTCTCTTCAGAATCCACTGGATGCAAAATGCTCAAATTTGCTCCCAATTTTGCTGCCACAATTCGATAGGAAACTGTGTGTGAATACCACATGTATGTATTACATAATTGGAGAAGATGTGGACTGTGGACAGAAAGAAATAGCACATTAACCCTGACTTCCTCTAGTGGTTTCCAGATGTATTGGATTTTTAGCAGCACAGCTAAGGCTTATCAGAATTAAAGCCCAACATATCAGGAGGGCATGGGGTTGGAGAAAGCTGCATGACTTCCTAATTTTGCAAAGGAAAAGAACCAAACGAAGAATGTTTGATCTTGTAAAGGAACACTTGGAGGTAACATATGTTAATTTTTTATTTTTCAAAAGAAGGGAAAAACAGCTGAGGAATCTTTGATCACAACGACTGTTGATTGTACAGCAGCTTTCCTGTCTTCATTTTCAGATTTGTTTCTCACACATGGAAACACATAGATCTAGGGCAGGTGATTTTTCAACACAATCTGAGACATATTTGGGCAGGAGAGAAAAATCAGTGCACAGATAGTCTCATGAGTTTTTCTCATCCCCCCATCCCCCAACCCAATGATATCAAGCCCATTTGGGTTGAGAAATAAAAACAACATATTTATAGCATTTTAAATTTACTTTACTTTGAGAAACAATCCCATTTGTGAAACACAGATAGGATAAAACAAGTGAAACTTAATGTTCTGGGCCTGAGGTCTAACAAAAACATAGACAACAGCAGTACAGTCTAGTTTTTTTTTTTTTTAAAGAAGGAATCTCCTGACAGCAAGAGAATTGAGCTAGTCAGAAAAATGGTCTAAAAGTCAAACAAGAGAGAAGAGTAGTTATAGTTCCAAAAGGTAAAGCAAGTGAGGAAGAATCGAACACCAGGTAACACGTGGTTAGTCAAGCATTCCAGTTTCAGAGAACAAGAATTTTTGGATACACTGTCTGAAGACCTATAAATGTGCTTCCAGCATTGATTTGTTTTCAACCACGGAAGTTTATACACAAGGCTTTGAACAGGAGATATTAAAAAAAGTTGAGGATTCACTGATCCATATGATATAGTCATGCGAACATTTGATATCTTTTTGAGATAGTGTATTAAGAGAAAATCCTTAAGTGTTAAAGATGTTAATATGATGTTGAACGATGTGCCTAAGCTTTGGAATCTGACTGTTTATCAGGAATTATGATTGCATTGAACATGGAGGATGGCTAAAAGAATCATATTGAGATATTGGAAATGCGATATTGTTCCCGATATTAGGGAATGGTTGTCAGAAATGTGTGATCTATCTGTTTTGGAAAAGGCAATATTTTCTACTAACCAAAAGATGCAGCCATGTGTGTTACTATGGCAGAGATATTGTAGCATTTTACAATAGTATTTTGTATTGATTAGGTTATAGTAGAGTATTGATTAGTAAACCAGTGATTATTGATAAGTATAGAATATAAGATATTTTTCCTTTCTTTTTCTTTTTCTTTCTTAGTTTGGGGTTGTCTCTTTTTTAATTTGTTGTTGACTTGGTTTCTATTAATTTGGGGGAGGGGGTCTGTAAGAGCCGTTTCCTCCCCTCTTCTGAGGAATTGTTCTGGGAAGATGTCATGACACAGTCGCCAAATTAGGGGGAATGGATCTAAACACCTTCTTCTACCTGATGCCTTCCAAATGGGTAGCCTGTTAGTCCTAGAAATCCCTGAAGGGATAGCTGGGAGTTATGGTACAGAACATCTGGAGAATACTAGGATGGGGGAGGCTGATTTCAGACAAACAGTATTCTCTAGGAAATAAACATATTCAAAAGGCAGCTGATTCTCACAATTCAATGAAGTTGTTTATCACTTTCTCAAAATATCTCTATCAGAAGTAGACAAGCTATAGCATTGCAGATGTTTCTGAACTACCATTCCTGGTATCCCTCACCATAGGCTCTGCTTCTTTGGCAGGCTAGGAGTTATAGTTCAGAAACATCTGGAATACTATCAATTTTCTACCACTGCTTTAGAGCCCCAGTAGCTTCTTCCATTCACCTAAAAGTTTTTAATTGCTCTCATGTTTGCTTTCAGGTATATCATTATAGTTATAAAATCTTCTTGGGAACACAAATGGGGTACAACAGCATGAAGTATTTGAGTGCCGCCGTAGGCATTATTATCTGCTTGTCATCTTTGTTAGGGGTAAGTTTTTGTCTCCTCCATTCCTCTTAACTTCTAACTCAAGTGTGGATAGTCCGTAGCCCCTGGGTTGCATATGGACCCCAAACAATATTGTCCCACCTTCTGAGGTTGTTCTGCTGGCATTCAGTGGCAGGCTATCAAAATGTCCTGCTTCCTCTCTGCATAATAGGAGTGTTCCACCCACCCAAGTAATATTTTTAAAAATTCTCCAAAAATGTTGATGCCAACATATTCTACACTTTAATTTTTAATTTTTAATATGTAAGAAAGGAAAATGATGGAATACAAGGACAGCAATCAAGCTGATTCCATGTAAGTTAATTTATATTAACATTTTGATTTGGAATACAGTCCATGACGAATTATTCAAAAACCACGAGTAGCCCTCAACTAAAAAAAGAAAGAGCATTCTTGATATTTAAGGTCTGTTTCAAGACTGTCAAGTGCAAATTTTAACTAGCTCTACAGAAAGCCCTTGCCTTCAAGCCAATACTGCAGAAAATAATAATTCCCGATGTTTATTTATCCAAAGCATTCATAAGAATTACTTTTTGTAATTTAATGTAGCCTTGTGGCCATTTGATGTCCACCCAAATCCCAGCATGCACGTGACACTTCAGTAGATACGTTATCTGCAGGAAGATTTTTCCTACATGAAAGAGATTTATATTGATCTCTTATTTTACATCCCCCTTAAGTTCTGCTATGCTGCCTCATTGTGGTGGTGGTGGTGGTGGTGGGTATTCCTGGGAGATGTGAGTGAAGAACATGAAGATTTATTTACTCCAACAGTAAATACTCCCAGAAGAGTAATCCAAGGCTATCCAAGCCTATCTGTCTAGCAAAAGCAAGTAGGCAGTATATCAGGCAGCAGTGATATAGCATGAAGCTGTAGGTAGATGATTATTTTAGTCACAATTCCAAAGCATCATATCATACTACATGGGAGAAGACAGTTGCAACACACACACACACAGACACACACACACCAAGAAAACCATATTGATAGACAAAATAAGCGTTTGACGATATGGTGCCAGAGGATTGACTCCTCAGATAGGATGGCATCAACACATTTCTGAGGAATAAATGAGGTGTTTATGATGTGGCTAGATGAAAGCTCTTGGGACATCTAGTTCCTAAATGATGTTGAAATTTAGGAAAAAAAGATCCCAAACAACAAAGACCGAATTATGGTGGAAACGTGGAATGTAAGAAGCATGAACATAGTGGAAGATGAAAGAATCAACTGTATATTGACATTGTAGGCATCAGCAGATTGAGATTGACTGGAATCAGATCATTTCAGTCAGAAGATCATACCATTTACTAATCAGGACATGAAAAACAAAGAAGGAACAGTGTTGTTTTCATAGTCAGGAAGGACATAGCAAGAACAGTACTTGGCTCCAGTGCAATCAATCTCTGAATAATATTAATTAGAATTTGCAGACAGCCTTTTAATATGACAGTTATATAAATTTATGCTCTAACCATTCATACAGAAGAAGAGGTGGGTGATGAGTTTTATGGTCAGGTTCAATTTGAAATTGACTGAACATGCAAGCAAAGTGTGCTGCTTCTAGTTGGAGTGTGGAATACTGAAGTCAGAAATAGTAAGGAGGAAAACATAGGTGGATTGTATGGCTTAGGAAATAGAAATGAAGTGGGAGAATGACTGATTGGTTTCTGCCAATCCATTGATTTCTTTATTGCCAACACTCAAACAACTAAAATGATGCCTATATATATATGGACCAGATGCAGTACACAGAAATCAAATTGATGACATTATTTGCAAAAGGATGTCGAAGAGCTCCATTATAACAGCAAAGATGTGCCCAGAGGTTGATTCTGGAACAGATTACAAACTGCTCAGTGTACAATTTCCAAGAAAAATTAAAGCAGAAAAACAAAGCCAACCACTTTGCGCAATATGATCTTGAATATATACCCACCATTTTCAAGGCGAAATACAGAATCACCTTGAAGTCATTAATGTCACTGATAGAGAACCAGAGGAATCGTGGAATGAAATTAAGGAAGTTGTTAAAGACGAAAGTGAAAAGAGATTGCCAAAGACCAAAAAAGAGAAGAAAACAAACTGGATGTCAGAAGAGACAGTACAAAACCACCAAGAAGAAAAGAGAAGCCAAAACCAAGAAAGAATAAGTTCCCAGAAAGGAACTTAACAAAGAATTCCAGAGATGTGTTAGAAGAGACAGGAAGCAGCATTACAACGACATCTGAAAAGATATTGAAGATGGAGACACACATCTTCCAAGTGACTCAGAAGGAGGCATGAAGTGGCATGCTAAAAGGACATCAGTCAACAAATAGCAACTGACTCAAAGAAGATCAAGCAAGGATGGAAGGAATATACTGACATTTCATACAGTAAGTTACTAACATCCAAGATAGCTTTGAAGATCTTTCCTTCTGAGAGTGTACAAGAACCTCTAGTACCAGAAGATGCAGTTAGATCAACAATCCAGTTGTTACTAAGTTGGAAGGCTACAGGAATTGATGTCATATTTATAGAAATAAGGCAAATGGAGCAGAAGAATCAGTAATGGTTCTAACCAAAGTATGCCAGCAAATCTGGAGAACAACACAGTGGTCAACAGACTGGAAAAAGTCAGTATACATAACAAGACCAAAAAAAGGAGACTTAACTTAAAGTGTGCAAACTTTCATACAATACCCTTAATTTCAGTTGGTAGCAAAATAATGCTTAGGATCATCCAATGCAGATTAAAGCCTATATGGAAAGGGAGATGCCAGTAGTTCAAGCTGGTTTTTGAAAAGAGACATTTTTACTGATGCACATGGGATAATTGAGAAAGCCAAAGATTACCAAAAAGAAGTCAACATGTGTTTCATTGTTTAAAGAAAGGCATTTGATTGTACCAATAGAAGCGAATATGCGTAGCTCAGGATTGAACTGTGGAGTCCTTGGGGTTCTCTGAGCTTGGTCGTTTTCTTGCAAACATTTCATTACCCAGCTAGGTAACATCTTCAGTGTTAGAAGGACTCTGGATTTGATTGTGTCTGCCATGCCAATCTGTGGAATGTCCTTAGGAAAATGGGAATCCCAGAACATCTCACTGTCCTCATGAGAAACTTATATACAGGACAGGAAGCCACAGTCTGGACAGAATACAGTGAAACACACTGGCTCCAGGTTGGCAAAAGAGTGTGACAAGGCTGCATCCTCTTCCCTTATTTATTCAACCTATATGTGGAATATATACAGTATTAAGGAAAGCTGGATTGGGAGAAGATGAGCATGGTTTTAAAAACTGGAAGGAGAAATATCAATAAACTGGACTATACTGACGATGCTAGTCTGATAGCTGAAAATGCAAATGATCTGCAAGGTCTAGTTATGAAAGTAAAGGGGCACAGTGGAAAATAGGACTAAGGTTAAATATAAGGAAGAAAAAAACTAATGACAACTGGTAAAGCAACCAGCCTTAGAATTGACAATGAAGATATTGAAGTGAAGATCAGAATCATGCAAACCATGGTGTGACTCTCTATGGAACTGAAAGTTAGACTTTGAGGAACAGGATAGAAAGACTATTGATGCTTTTGAACTTTGATGTTGGAGAAGACTCCTAAGAATGCTACGGATGCCAAGAAAGCAAATAAATGGATCATTGAACTAATCAATTCCTTTTTGCAAATAACCAGACAAATGCATATTCTTCTCATCTTCTGGGGTCTTCTTAAAATCATCTGGCTACGATGACCTAAAGCCCTGAGCCCCACAGCCTTCTCTAACCTTGTGACCACCATTTTGAAATGCTCTTCTAACAGAGATTTGCACTGTTTTAAGGTGTATTTATTTATTTAATTTATCTGGGTGACCAACTCATGGTGTGACTATGGAGAGCTAACATGCAGTTAAAAACTACAGCAAACACCAGGATGAAAACTAAAAATGCTTCATGCCCAAGGTCACTTGTAATATCTGGCCCACCTAACATCTGGGCCTAATGCTTGAGGGAGAGCCAGGTCTTCAGTTATCATGAAAGGCTGGCAGGATCAGGACCACCTAGATCTTGGGGTATAAACTGCTCCACAGGATAAGCAACAGAGAAGCCACACTTTCTGAGTCTCATCAGATGATGTAAGGGATTCAGAGCATGCCCATCATGGCAGATCTTGTAGGACAGGCAGAAATAATTGGAGACAGTTCACAAATAACCCCAATCTGTGCCATAAAGAGCTCTGTAGATGAGAATCAGCACCGTGAATTGCATCCAGAAGCAATGGGAGTCAGAGGGAGCAAGTGTAGTTCGCAAAGTAATGATGTTACATGGGCATACTCAGGTGTGCCCATAATTACTGTGCTGCTGTATTCTGGAAAACTGCAACTTCAGAGTGGTCTTCAAGGGCAATCCCATGTAGAGCTTATTGAGATATTCCAAGCAGGAAATGACCAAGTTTAACTGACCATGAGCAGGGCCTTCCAATCCAGGAGTAGGTGCAATTGGTGTACAAGGTAGACTTACATAAGCATCCTCCTGATCACAGCTGCTACTTGCTCTTTGGAACCCTATCCTATAATGTGCTGTTGTGTCAACCTATTTCTCTTTCACACTTCCTGACCTTTAATATTTTCCAGATATATCTTGTTGACCATGTGGGCCGAAAGATTCTTCTTCTAATTGGTCTTGCAATTTGTACTGCAAGCAGCATTTTGATGGTCATAATGCTTGAAATATTGGAATATAAGGTAAAGCATCAAAGATGGACAAAAGAGCTAAGAATTATTCAAACTGACTCAAACTCCAGAGTCACACTTGGCTGTAAAAAATTCAGGACAGAGATTTCTGAAAATGTCTGAACTTTTGACTAATGGATTTTGGAGAAAGATGTTAGAGAGAAAGCTGCTTTAGAATCCAAAATTGCTATGGAGGCTTCATTTTCAAGGCCCTTTAAAATTCTCAATTTATGTTATGACTTTATCAACCTGCAGCCTCTTCACTACTCAAGTTTTTTTTTTTTTAAAGTCTCATATGTATTGTAGGTCTCTCATGAGGTCTTCCTATGGGTTTAATGGAAATCTGATAAGGCAGGAAAGAAACAGACTCCTGGAGAGTGTCCAGCTAAGGACTGTGCTGACACACTTTCTTGGCCATCTTGTAAATGAATATGTGCAAAGCCACCCTCTTCCACCCCTGAGAATTTCATAGATTTTCTTTTTTTTTTTCCCCTGTGAAACACTTTTGAAGGAATTTATTGTATAGTCAATTAAATTTTAAAAGTGTCTTTTTTAAAAAGGCAGCAGTACATAATTTAATGTTCTGGATTTTGAATAATGACATCTAGGGCATGGGGAAGCAGGAACGTAAGCTTTTCCCCAAGAAATGTGCTTGGTTGCATCATACAGATCTTGGAGATGATTTCACATTCAGATTTTTTTCAGTCAAAAAAACAAAAGATCCTTTCCAATAAACTCTATAACTTCATAGACACTGAGCTCAAATTTGACTAATATTTTTTTCCCACAGATTGCCACTCTGGTGCTGTCTTATTTAAATTTCATTTTATACATCGTATTCCTATCTGGACACACCATAGGCCCAAGTAAGTGAATGAAATGAAAGTCATGAAAGGAGGTGGGGGGGGAGGACCCTGGTCAATGGAAAATTCCATTCAGTGACTTGCATCCTTTGTCTCTACCAAGATATAATTCCAAAAATAATTTCACTGGAGTTGTTCCTTCAGTCAACACGAGCATCAGCTTTTGCAATTTCAGGATTCGTGCACTGGTTCATGAATTTTGTCGTATTAATGTTATATGATAAAATGCAGGTGAGTGAGTCTGAAGATAGGCTTGGTGGAAATGGCATAGTTTATTAAGCAGGGAAAGAGCAGCCGTCCCCCCACCCCAATTATCTTCCTGACCTCCAAGTCATACAGTATGTACAGAACTGTATCGTTAGAATCCATGTGTTCGAAATGCGGTTGGTGTGCCCCCTTTTGAACAGCATCACAAGTTTACTTTTTTTGAAAATCTGTCATTTTCTATTGGGAAACTTTGCAATTCATATGTACCAAGCCTTCAGATAAGTTGGTGCATCTAAAATGGGAAAAACAAAGGAAGGGCCTTAAAAAAAACCCTAAAATCTTTTTAAAAAAACAACATAATCCCATATACTGTCATGAACAGGGAGCCATTAAAAAAAAAAAATCTTGTTTTGCAGAAAGATTATCTGTCTAGAGCTAGAGGTATTCACAGGGAGGTCATACAATTTTGCAAGATGACAGACGAAGCATAGCAATCCAAGTCCTACTCCCCCTTTTATGTGCATTGACTTTGCACACGTGTACAAGTGGGGTGGGCTTGGATTGCAATGCAGAACTCACCAACATGCCAAAAAAAAAAAAAAAAAGTCAAGATGGAATCCATGATGTGTGATTGAAGTTCAACATCTTCTGTATAGGTGTCAACTTTATGCACATGTAGAAAGTGGAGGGCTTTGATCATGCACTCGTGGCTGCTATCTTGACTATACATAGGGTGTTAATACACCCTCTGGCTTCTCCTCCCAGAACAACTGTAGTTACTGTTTCAGTTTTTCTTGATAAATCAGCTTATGTTATGAATGGGGACTAGGGGGCTAGAGAAGGAACTGCGTTTATTTAAAAAGCAGTCGGTGGTAGACTGGGTGAAAACAGTTTAATTACTTTAATGATGAAAAATGCAGAGAGAGTAATCATACTGACAGTTTTGATTTAATGTAGCTCTTGCTTTGGCCCCAACACACTTTCCACTCTGCTCAGTCCTCTGGTTACAGTTCAGCCTTCAGCCTTCCACCCAAAGGCCGATGTGGCCCTTGGTTCAAAAAAGAAAGATTGTGCCACTGTCTCAAAGCAAGTGATATTATATCAGCTTCTAAAATGCTATTAAGGTTTTGCATTGGTGAAACCTAGTATAAATGGAAACAGCCTCCATGTAGCTTTTTGGAGGAGCAGAGGGTGGGGATGTGACCCAAAAGGGTATATGTGTGATAAAAAAATAGACTTCTATATGGACACTGTTTCTCTCCTTCCTTCCCCACAAACAATTCCTTTTACATCTTCAGAGGGAACTTGGATCATACTCCTTACTCCTCTCCTGTCCATTCTGTGTAGCCACCTTTGTTTACGTCTACAAAGTTATCCCAGAGACCAAAAACCAGTCTTTTAAAGATATCAAAAACTTCATGGCGATGCAGACAAACAGGAGGATCCATGCCAAGATGGATGAGGCAAATGAAAGCTCAGGAGATACCCTCTGAACTCATTCTGTACTCTTGTATTTATTTATGTATTCACTTTGAAATTAGAATTAAAAACAGTCTGTGTTTTTCCTCAACTGTCTAGTTTGATTGACCTAAGGAGTATTTCTGCTAATTCAGAATCAACAACATAGCTGACATTCAGACCAATATTTTACCAAAGTACGTCCTCCAATTCCCCCAGAATTGGCTTCCCTTGCAAAGGCGGCTTTAGTTTTTCTCTCTCATTCTCAGGGAACTGTTAGGTTTTCAGATTTTAGAGGGAGGGTTTTTGAGCTGTCTTAATTGTTCTGAAATGGCTGGGCGGGGGTGGGGGGAGTGGGGGCAGTATTGTTATTTCTTCCCTCAGCCTACAGCCTCCCTGACTACTCATACTTCCAATGTCAGAAAAGCTTCAACAGAGACATGTTCTCCACAGGTCTTCTGTTGGGATTTAACTGAAGCTCAGGACATTAGGGAAACTGCAGATTGTTAGCAAAATAAACAGTGAAAGACAGGACATTCACTTAACCCCCTTCAGCCACCTTATAAGCAAAATAATTTTAAGAATTCCACTCCCACTAGAATCATTTCACATTTTTCTCCTTTTTTGGGGGGGGGGGGGACTGAGACATTTTCCTTCCCCCTTCCCATCAAACTGAAATTCTAGAAGACATTTTAGGGAGAGCAATACATCAAAATATTCCACCCCCATTGGTGTAAGATAAAACATCCCAAGAAAGCAAGAAATTTACATCTGGTTAGATCCCCTTTTCCAAGCCTAGATAGATATCTGTCAATAGTGTTTGTTTGTACTAAAATGAAATTCAAGGATGCGGATGTAAAAAACTCCTGCATTGGATATCAGACTATCCAAGTTCAGTCTTTGGTATCCACAGACAGAGTTAGAAAAACCTTCATCTGGCACTTTGATTGGATAGTACTGTTGAACATGGAGCATGAATGTTGCTCAGTGTAGGTAATATTGAACTGGATCAAACAATGGTGTCAGAGTCTGCACACTCATTCCCAAAGTTCAGTAAATCTTCTGGAGTCCAATTAGTTCCATTAAAGATTTCTTTATTAAGAGAAAATGTACAGCATCTATAGGTTGTTAAGTCTAAGCATTGCTTAGCAAAACCTCTCCTTTTAAGCCCCTTTCTCCCCCCTTCTACTTTCTTTTCCCGCTTGAAATTCTTTACGCCTTTCTCCTGGTCTCACGGTTGCTTGACCTTGTTGGCGCCTCTGCAGAGATAACAGCAGCACCTGGCTTGGCATCTTCCTCCCCTCTTCTCCTTACTTCTATGGCAGGAAAAAGCAAGCAGGCCCCTAATTAACACTTTAACCATTTAATTGTCAAATATGCATTTCTGGTCTAAATTAAATGAAACTAAGATTTGTAGCTTGTGTAGATCCTGACAAATGGTCTGAATCAACATATGGCAATTTCCTGGACGTGCCATCAGTATAATGAGAAAATAAGGCAAATTGAAATCGATAAAGTCAGCTGCCTCTCACCCTAGCATTTTAAAGGGTTTATTTTAGTTTGTTTCTATCCACTGTTCCCTCTTTCTTTCTTTTTCCCTTTCCTTTCCTGTAAACCATTACCAAACTGGACATGGTGGACAGGTCTATCAGTTATTACATCAAGGTACCCAGTCCACCACTAAGTTCCCATTCGCCCCTCTGTGGCTTCCTCTTCTTGAAAGCACTTTTCATCTCTTATCTGCTGTACTTTCTTTCCCCCCAAGGAATTCCATCTGAATCATGTTCCAGAAGTTTATTTATTAATTGAATATATATATACCACTGCCCATAAACTTGGTAGATGTGTGGATGGTGGAATATAGACATCTGACAATGTACATTAGAAACAAAAGGCAAAAAGAAAGGAAACAAAACAAAGCAATGATAAGTACAAGAATAAATCATTGGCAACATTTTATCTTCCACATGTCCTCTGCAACAAGTCAGAAAGCCTGTGAAAAGCCAATAACGTGTGGATTGCACTGATTTCCAATGGAAGGCTGTTGCATAGTGCAGAACTCTCCACTGAATACAGGGTTCTGCACTATGAATAACAGAAAGCAAGGACATTAAAACATCTTGGAAACCTGCACCACAGCAGGAAATAATAATTGACATCTTTGTTCCTGAAATCTCCTTATTCTCACCAAGCATCAGTTTAATCATCTTCTTCTTCTTCTTCTTCTTCTTCTTCTTCTTCTTCTTCTTCTTCTTCTTCTTCTTCTTCTTCTTCTTCTTCTTCTTCTTCTTCTTCTTCTTCTTCTTCTTCTTCTTCTTCTTCTCCTCCTCCTCCTCCTCCTCCTCCTCATCATCATCATCATCATCATCATCATCATCATCATCATCATCATCATCATCATCATCATCCATGCAGCGATGCTGACAGACTCTACTTACCAAGGAGCATTGGTGGGCATGGAATGTTACGAGTACACCAGACAGAAGAAGAAAAAAGGGCATTGGAAGAATATCTGAAGGGCAGTGAAGAAGATGCACTGAAACTAGTACACCATGAAGGCTTACTGAATACCGAAGAGACCAAACTGGCCTGCAAGAAAGACCAAATGAAGAAGAGAAAAGAGACATGACAAGGCAAAGTATTACATGGTCAGTACACAAAAAAACTAGCAGGCAAAGCAGATAACAACAAGACCTGGCAATGGCTTAAGAGCAGGAAAGTTGAAGAAAGGGACAGAGAGGCTAATCCTTGCTGCACAAGACCAAGCCTTAAGAACAAATGCATATAAAGCCAGAATTGAGAAGACAGCAACAGACAGCAACCACCGCCTCTGCAAAGAAGCTGGAGAAACAGTGGACCACCTAGTTAGCTGCTGCAAGAAGCTCGCATAGACTGACTACAAACAACAGCATGACAAAGTAGTAACAGAGGAATATTTGCAAAAAATAGCACTTTTGTGGGACCACGAAACAGACAAAGTAATAGAAAATGAAGAAGCAAAGGTGCTCTGGAACTTAGAATTCAAACTGACAAGCACCTGCCACACAACACCCCAGACTTAACAATTGCTAATAAGAAAGACAAAAAAGGCTGGATAGTGGACACTGCAATGCCTGGAGACTGCAGAATAGGCAAGAGAGGACTGGAGAAAATCACAAAATATAAAGGCCTGCAGACAGAAGTAGAACTGTTCCCTGGAATTTTAAACTTCATTATTAGCATTTTAAAAAGGTGTTGTTAGCATTTTTTAACATAGCAATCTAGCATGTTTTTCTATCTTTAGCAAAAGCATGTTTTTTCCTTCTGGGCCAAGGCCATTTCTTTTGGTATATTTGAGAACTTGCCTTTTCAGCAACTAAACGATAGAGAGCGTGTTCTGAAAGCCCTTGAACACACTTGCAAGTTTTAAACATACAAACCCAGCAGGGAAAGGGAGTGACATAACCCATACATTTGCCACTTCTGGAATGTTATCTGGAATCAATGTTTTCTATTGTTCAATTCTCATATGTTATCAATGTCTTTTATGATTTGATTACTTGCTTTCTGGCATATCACATATACTTAGTGTATGTATCATTTGTTTCTGTACCCTATAAATAGGCTTGAACACCCCCTTGCCCCCCGCTTAATAAACGCTTTTCGCTTTGCCTGAATTATTGGATGGTTCATATTTTCAGGTAAGCTAAGAAGCCACCTTTCCAAAGGTAAAATGGTTTTCTCTCCCAGATTCAGGGAAAAGGTCTTCAGCTCCATGCCACTTGGGGTGCCTGAGTTTTAAAGGCAACAGAACAACTCTGGGAAATGAAAGCAAAGATAATGCCAATAGTTATAGGCGGCTTAGGTGCAATCCCAAAACATCTGGAGCACCACTTGAAGACCATTGGCATTGACAAAATCACCATCAGTCCATTGCAAAAGACAGCTTTACTTGGAACAGCTCACATCCTGTGACAATAACTTTAACACCATCAAACAACAACTGCCTATCCCAGGTCCTTGGGAAGGACTTGATAGGCAGGTAAAAATGCCAAATCCAGTCTAACCATCTGGCTGGCTGTGTGACCATAACAACAATAACAATACTGTTCAAATCTCCCTTCACTATTCCTTTCAGGACCAGCCCTTTCATTAGCTGCAATAAAGTGGAACAATGGCAAATTGAGGCCAAGATATCATCCCCTTTCCTCCTGTTCTGTGTCTGTAGCACAACACTTTCAAGTTAGCTTCCCATCTTGACTTAGCTGAACTGCTCTGAGAAGATTCTCAGAGTCACATTGGTGAAGGGACTGTGGTGCCTCTCTACACAAGCCATCACCATAGACATTTTGCAATCTGCCAGGATGTCCTCAGAATGACCTTTATAGAATAGTCAACTAGCTACCCAAAAGGAGATGAAGTGGCAGTGCTACTGACCCAAAGGAAAGGGTGCATTGGAAGCGGAGGGAGGATGACAAGTTCTCCTCTATCCTGAGGTGGTGGGGCATCTTCCCACCTCATATATAAGTTCTCCTTGGTCCCCAAGTTTCATTTTATCATGAGTGTTTGATGGCCAATTCCATGAGATTCCTCTGTGGGATGATTCCTATTATTTTATTAATGGGCTTGGGTTAAAATTATTCCACTATTTTTCAGTGACTAAAATATTCATTAAAATAAATTGCGTGAATTGCCATTGCTATTCTTCAAGCTCTGGAACCCCAGAGAAATTTGCAAGCTTCCTAGTGTCTCCAGAAGTTCACATTCTACAAATATCTAGCTGTTTTTTTATGCATATATTGATTCTAATACAATCAAAAGTTGTTTGATTATGCCTGGATTGGGCTAGCCTAATTTTATGTGATCTTTGTCCTGACTCAGAAGATCTTTGTAAACCTCAGACCTCTAATAAGATCTACCTTTGTCTTTCTAAATAATCAGCTGCTTAGGTGAAGAAAAGAGGTTGTCAGGAAGAGAAAGAGGATGAGAGAGAGAAAAAAGGTCTATAAAAAGAGAGACCACTCTCACATCACCTCAATAATTTGTGGGTTTGGGTTCACCCATCCATTCCCTCTCCACTATTGGCCTTCAGTTACAAAAGGTGGGCCATCAGGACATCAACTGATGCTCAGAGAATAATGTCCCACCCTGATGATGTTGATCTACTGAATACCTTTCAAAACTGCCAAAAGACATTTTTCTGTACTACTGAGACCATAACAACTTGGTTAGCAATGCTGTTTTAACTCTTGTTAACCACAAGGAGCATAAACACCCCATGCCTTTGAAAACAGTGGGAAATTGCCCATACCTCAGAGGAAATCACACCTATCACTTGGTGAAAAATCTCTGGAAAAGTATGGTTGGGAAGAATTTGTTTACTTCAACCAACATGTTCTCAGATCATGTACCTATTTTTATCAATGAAATATTGGGAGATGTGGAAACCAACATTTTGATAGCACTTGCAAACATTTATGGTCTTTCAAAAGCAAATGTAACAAAAACCATGGGAGATATGTTAAAAATATTAAGCTCCTCTTTTGACATGACAGAAATAAAGCTTGATGCAAAATAGGCCTAATAAAGACCAGCTAGTGAGTTTATGCACAACAGGGTGGGCTTTCATTCTCTGTCCCCCTAATTCCTACCTCATTTCCTTCACCACTAGTACTTAACATATTCAATTGTTTTGAAACTATCACCCTAAATGATTTTCTTGACAAAGATTATTTCCACTTCCAACTGTCAACAGCTTCTCTTGGAACTTCTAACTTCCTTCACCTGATTGGCTCCTGATGTGCTGTTAGAATTTCTATGTATTGTTTCAAAAGAAAATCATACCACTTGGATTAATTCTATTTATCCTCCCGCACCAATAGGAGAAGCTATAGTAAGTCTGTGTGTTCTCTGCTTATTCATGTCATGAGAGATTGAGTCCTTATCTGTAGACAGGTTCTGTAGCTTCCCAATTCTATGGCAGTTTAGATCACTTTGATGGATTCCTTCAGCTTCTGCTCTTCAAGAAATTCCAGGGATAGTAAATTATCAAATTCCCACCCATGGTCACCAATAGTCAAGGGATCATGAAAGTCCCTCCAGTGTTTCAATTATCATAAAATGTTGCAGTGTCCTCTCACACATGCATGTGTGCATGAGTAGGGGTGTGTAGATAGATGTGGGTTCAAAATAAGATTTACGGGAAATTTGTGCAGGCAAATAATCCTCCCAAATCTGTTGGGCATGCCAGCTTGGTTATATTTTATCGTTCTCCAGAGTCAATATATTTCTGAATGTATGATTCAAAGGATTGTTCTTTCCTAGAATTATCTATTTCATTGCTTTTGACCTCATCCTGAAATCATGTACGTACATTCTTAAGAAAGATAGTAAAATAAATACTAGGTTTCAAGTTTGTTCTCATTCTCTCACAGGTGATCTTGAGTTATTCCACAACAATGCACACAAACGTGGCTGAATCCAAGAAAAGTGTGCACTTAACAACCAAAGAAGTCAGGGAATCGGAAGCCGTGGAGGAACCCTCAAAAACTGTGAGTTTGGACAATGGCTTGCCAAAACTTACCATAAGATGACAATCAAAGCTGATATCATTGTTTTCAAGGTTTAAGACAGAGCTGATATGTAAGCCTAGATTTCAAGGCCTTGCAAGATATTTTGATTAAACTTCAGTAGAACTATTATCTTATTACAAACGATAATACAAAATCAAGACATGTAGTTTCTAGATTGGTTTACAGGATCCATGGCATAAAAATCAGCAACCGCAAAAGCAGAAGAAAAGAGATAGTAAAAGAGCCAAATGTTTTAAACCCAACTCTTCTAGAAATTGGTAAGGTGGCAAAAAGGTCTTTCTCTTGATATGGAATTCTCATAAGAAAGGATATTGGGCTGTTGTCTGTTGGGGGGGGGGGAATCCATGAACAGAGCACCCCAATAAAGAAGGGCCTTAACGCAGCAACGTCAAGAGGAACTAAGCTCCTATGTGTTATGGCATTACTGATGGTCCAGTGGAGAATCATTCCAGATCTATAGTTTTCTATGAAATACACTGTTCTTTGGAATTATGTGTGACCCATGAAAAGGGATGATCTTACTGTGATACTGTGAAACACATTAAAATGAAGTTAAACTAGAACGGGACAGTAATTTGGATTTATGTGGAACAGAACTAATAGTTTCAGCAAGAGTGAAGAACTCATCCTTACCCATAAAATAAATTGATCTATCCTCTGCATAGTCAGGATGGCAGCCGCAGATCAAAGCACATGTACATGTATGTAACATGAATGTCCATACAGAAGGGATAGGGCTTCAATAACATGTCATGGATACCACCTAGATTTGGGGGGGGGGGCAAGTTGGTGGGTGCAGCATTGCAGTCCTTGTTCCCCCATTTGTCCATGTGTGCAGAATCAATGCACAAACAAAAGGAATGGGTTTTGGATTGCAGGGCTGCACCCCCCATCTTTCAGATTTTTACACAGTCCCGTGAATACCCCTAGGTATGGATATTTTTCTGTGTGCATGTGGTGGCTCCATGATTATGACAGTGCATAGGATTGTTTTAAATTGATTTAGTTAAAAAAAAACAAACCAAAAACCTTCTATATAGCAGGAGTTAATTTTGTGAACAAAGATCTCAACATCTAGAACCCATCTTTCTGCTTCTCAGACCAGAATGTATTGTTGTTATTATTTATGTTACAGCTGCAAATATACACAATTCACTTTGAATAAATAATCTTGTCAATTCAATTCATTTCACACTATTTTTCCAATAGGAACTGACAAAGAAGCTCGTTTGGGTTTCACTGGCCTCCACCACCATAACTTTCCACTATGGTTACAATATCTGGATAGTTTATTCTCCTGGTGTGGTAAGATCTTTCTGCAGTGCAGCTGACTTCTTAAAGAAGGGGATTTTGCCTAAGATTCAATCCCCAAAGTAATTCTGAAGTTTTTAAACTTGCCCAATACCTCTTTTTACAAGAGATGATTTTTAATTTATGAGTTAACAGTTGAATATTTCACAATGTATTCCATGTTCCTGCCCTGTAAGAAGTATGGAATTATGAACTGGGTATACAACAGGAATAGAATTGTTTTCCCTAAAAATTATACTTAGTTTTATACTCATGACATAGAAGGGAAAGTGGTCACACTGTAATATGTTTGAAGTTGGAGTGGAGATTATCTTCACTAAGAAACCTATTGGATGGATGGATGGATAGATAGATAGATAGATAGATAGATAGATAGATAGATAGATAGATAGATAGATAGATAGATAGATAGATAGATATACACACATACATATATAGGATATATATATATATGTAGGACCAGAGGCTCAGGTGTGATGTGCCCTTTCCCGGTAATGCCCACCAGTAATTGGGACACTGAATTTTGCACCACCTGCAGTTTTTGAGCGGTCTTCAAAGGCAGTGCCACTCTGAAGTAATCTACTCAAAAAGTGATGAGGACAAGGTATTTGTGATACTTAAGTGTCAGATGCTGCCATCTATCTGACCTGACTTCAGTTCTGATGTTACAATAAATATTTAGTTTCACCTGTGCCATGTCAAGTTCCTGAGAACGTATATACAATTTTGAGCTTGTCAAGGGGAACCCACCAATGTAAAATTCAGACTAAGGGTGCATTATCTTTAGAGATTTGGAGAAGGATGAAGGTCACCTTTCCCAACTCACAACCTAGAAGCAGGAACAAGTTGGAATGGTGTACTGACTGACTGACCCAGGGTGGAGCAGGCTATATCAATTCAGAGATGTTCCCTCTAAGTTGTATCAAGTATCTGTTCAGAACAATTATTCAAATCAAATAGGCTGTTTCTTTCAATTGACCAGCAAAGGAGAATCAAATTAATCCAAGTCAGTGCTTTGAATCAGAGTGATTCCCCATCAAATCAATAATTCAGACTGGATTGGAGCTGATCCTCACATCCCTATTATATATAAAAATCAGTTATCAATCAAATATGGTTGATTACTGATAGAATACAGTATATATAGTACGACATAAACCTTGAACAGTGGACAATGTAGTAAAATTCTAAAGGATTGTAAGTGGTCCATGCTAAACATGTTTAACCTTTAAGGAGAACTTTGCAATTCTGATATTGCTATTAATCTGATAAGAGATAAATAGTATAAGCGCCTTCTGATTCTCACTTTCATATTTGCTAAAAAAGATATCAGATAAAGCAAAAAATTGGCTTACAAGATAGATAATGCAAGAATACATGTTCCATGAATCAGTTTTGCCGGTTTCCTATAGTGTAGTGTTTCTCAACCTTGGCACCTTGAAGATGCGTGGACTTCAACTCCCAGAATTCCCCAGCCAGCCATGCTGGCTAGGGAATTCTGGGAGTTGAAGTCCACGCATCTTCAAGGTGCCAAGGTTGAGAAACAATGCTATTGTGCAATAGTGCTTTTCTTTCAAACTAGAGTTACTCTTGAGTTAGCAAATTGTAACGTTCTTTATAAATGAAATAATCCACAAGGCCATTTGTCAAGTCATTGCTCACATTTATCTGGCTGCATCACTGCCCTCCAACATTCAATTGGTCCCTGACCTGGGTTTTTGATGCCACCGGCCTGCTTTGTCCTTCTCTCATAGCTCCTGCGAGAGTTTTATAACGCCTCCTCATTTCATGTGCTAGAGAAACCAGAATATCAAGTCATTCTGCTGGCGATCAACACTGCCTTATTCCCACTGGGAGGGATGTTTGGCTCACTGGTGTCTGGTTTTTTGGCAGATACACTCGGCAGGTAAGCTTATTTCATGGTTGATTTGTGTTCACATACGTGCCAGCGTTCAACCCACAGAGCCCTTCACCCTGTTGACCAAGGGTAATGTAAGAACCACAGTACTCAGTTCCCAATGAAAGCAACTCCCACTGAAACCAGTCCCGCACGCACCAAAATTTAGCTTTTCCTCATTCCCCTTTCCCCTTCCCCCTTCTGTCTTTGAGTCTCTCTTGCACATGTCAAAGATTCTCTCCAGGTCTCATGCTGGTACGACCCTGGGCGTTCCTGAGAGCCAGATAACAGTCCATCTGCGCCTAACGGTTAATCTCCCAACCTTCCTCCCTTCCTGCCCATCACTGTAATGACAGAATCAAAGCAAGCAAACTAGCAAGGCGGTTGATTGATTGACTGATTGATTGATTGATTGATTGATTGTGAGGATTCTGACATAGAACAAAGTGAAAAGCAATCTAAGCGTCTGAAATCGTTAGTACTGTGCCTAAAAAAGTCTGGCTTTCTGTTCAGATAAGCTCACTTGTCAGACAAGATAATGCTCAACAGACTGAGAGTTGCCCAAGAGTTAAGAGGAGCAGCCTGAACAGTGTTGAGGAAACCACTGGCAGTCAGTGCAGCTCTTTCAAAATAGGATCCCAGTTAGCAGGTAACAATTAATATCTGCTAACAGGTAGCAACTATCAGTTGAGTTGCCATATCTTCCACCACCTGAAGCCTTTGGTTAGCCTCCTATTGCATGGTATGAGTTATTCTATGCAGCAAGCAGCATGATAAAGAATTGACATTATTGGGCAGTCTTGTGATTACCACTTTTAACTAGTCTCCATTCTGCTTTTTGTCTTAATTTCTCTCCTCTTCTTCCTCCCTCCCTTCTTGAGGCAATTTCCCCTCTTGAAGAATTACACCATCTTCAAATAGACTAACAAGTACTTTATTTACAGTTCAAAAAATACTAATGTTCAGAAGTGTGTAGGAGAAAAGACATTATTTTAGGTGATCATACCATGAAAGAAAAGAAAGGAACAGTAATGAGGTTAACAAACACGGCAAGGTTAAGGGAATATTCCAGAACCTCGCAATCACCAAGAGATCACCTCGCTTATGCAATTAACCTTTCCCTGTCCCTGTAGGGTTGCTTAACACCTCCTACAGGACACATTGCACAAGGCATGGATATTGTTGTCAGTTCCAAACAGTTCAGGAGTGGTCACAGCTAGTCTATAAGATGTAGTTGTACACATTCACTTCTTGCCACTGACTGCTACATGGAGAGAGTTAAGAGTTCAAGGATCAAGTCAGGCTGCAGACTTCCTGCTCCAATCTCACAATTTGATCTCTTTCTACAACAACACCTCTGCCTTGTCTGGATTCAGTTTTAACTTGGTTACCTACATGAAACCCATGCTCTACCTTGGCTATGATGACAGGAACTAACTGCTTCCTTAGAGTTAGATGGCAGTGAACAGTAAAGTTAAGAGTTACCAGCATATCGGTGCAACTCATTCCAAAGGTCTAGTTGAGCAACTTCATGACAGTGTTAAGTAGCATAGCAATCAAAATGGAACCTCCTTAACTTGGCAAGTTTCTAGCCCCATTTCTGCTATTCAGAAAGGTCTCCAGTTGCTCTTTTGTATTAGCATGTCTTCGGCAATGGCATGAAATCAGTTTCTTAATTCCAGCAGCACAGAAAGCACCTGACCTTCAGTCTTCTTCCCTGAGCTTTTGTTAGGTCCCTATTTCTCTTTCTTCTGGAGTGTGCTTCTAGTGTCAGCCCTTGCTATAGTACCTTTCTTATTTGATTCAGCTCATCTTCTCTTGCTATTCCTGTCCTCTTACCCTTTCTTCAACATCACAATAAATTTGCACTTGGGGCTCATGTATGACATTGTTTTTGTTGTTGTTGTTGTTGTTGTTTAGTCGTTAAGTCGTGTCCGACTCTCCGTGACCCCATGAACCATACTGCGCCAGGCCTTCCGGTCCTTCACTGCCTCCCTGAGTTTGCTCAGTTTCATGCTCATTGCTTCAGTGATGCTATCTAACCATCTCATCCTCTGCCGTCCTCTTATCCTTTTGCCTTCAATCTTTCCCAGCATCAGGGTCTTTTCCAAAGAGTCCTCTCTTCGCATTAGGTGACCAAAGTATCTGAGCTTGAGCTTCATTATCGATCCTTCCAATGAGCAATCATGGTTGATTTCCTTTAAGATTGACTGGTTTGACCTCCTAGCAGTCCAGGGGACTCTCAAGAGTCTTCTCCAGCACCACAGTTCAAAGGCATCAATTCTTCGGCGCTCCGCCTTCTTTATGGTCCAGCTCTCACAGCCATACATTACTACTGGAAAAACCATAGCTTTGACTATGCGGATCTTTGTCGGCAAGGTGACGTCTCTGCTTTTTAATATGCTATCTAGGCTTGCCATAGCTTTCCTCCCAAGGAGCAAGCGTCTTTTAATTTCATGGCTGCAGTCTCCATCTGCGGTGATCTTGGAGCCCAAATAAATGAAGTCTGTTACTGCTTCCATTTCTACCCCTTCTATTTGCCAGGAATTGATGGGTCCAGATGCCATGATCTTAGTTTTTTTAATGTTGAGTTTCAAACCAGCTTTCGCACTCTCCTCTTTCACCCTCATCAAGAGGCTCTTTAGTTCTTCTTCACTTTCTGCCATTAGGGTGGTATCGTCTGCATATCTGAGGTTGTTGATGATTCTCCCTGCAATCTTAATTCCGGCTTGTGATTCTTCCAGCCTGGCATTTCTCATGATGTACTCTGCATATAGGTTAAATAAGCAGGGTGACAGTATACAGCCTTGTCGTACACCTTTCCCTATTTTGAACCAATCGGTTGTTCCGTGACTGGTTCTAACTGTTGCTTCTTGGCCTGCATACAGATTTCTCAGGAGACAGGTAAGGTGGTCTGGTACTCCCATCTCTTTAAGAATTTGCCACAGTTTGTTGTGATCCACACAATCAAAGGCTTTTGCATAGTCAATGAAGCAGAAGTAGATATTTTTCTGGAACTCTCGTGCTTTCTCCATGATCCAGCGAATGTTGGCGATTTGATCTCTAGTTCCTCTGCCTCTTCGAAACCCAGCTTGTACATCCGGTAGTTCTCGGTTCATGTATTGCTGAAGCCTAGCTTGTAGGATTTTGAGCATAACCTTGCTAGCATGTGAAATGAGTGCAATTGTGCGATAGTTTGAGCATTCTTTGGCATTGCCCTTCTTTGGAATTGGAACGTAAACTGACCTTTTCCAATCCCGTGGCCACTGTTGCGTTTTCCAAACTTGCTGGCATATTGAGTGCAGCACTTTAACACCATCGTCTTTTAGTATTTTAAATAACTCAGCTGGAATACTGTCATCTCCACTAGCTTTGTTGTTAGAAATGCTTCCTAAGGCCCACTTGACTTCACTCTCTAGGATGTCTGGCTCAAGGTCAGCGATCACACCAGCGTGGACATCAGGGACATTAAGATCTTTCTTGTATAGTTCTTCTGTGTATTCTTGCCACCTCTTCTTAATCTCTTCTGCTTCTGTTAGGTCCCTGCCTTTTTTGTCCTTTATCATGCCCATCTTTGCACTAAACGTTCCTTTCATATCTCCAATTTTCTTGAAGAGATCTCTAGTCTTCCCCATTCTATTGTTTTCCTCAATTTCTTTGCATTGTTCATTTAAGAAGGCTTTCTTATCTCTCCTTGCTATTCTCTGGAAATCTGCATTCAGTTGCTTATATCTTTCCCTTTCACCCTTGCTTTTCGCATTCCTTCTTTCCACAGCTATTTGTAAAGCCTCATCAGACAGCCATTTTGCTTTCTTGCATTTCTTTTTCTTTGGGATGGTTTTAGTTGCTGCCTCCTGTACAATGTTACGGACCTCCGTCCATAGTTCTTCAGGCACTCTGTCTACCAAATCTAATCCTCTAAATCTATTCATCACCTTCACTGTGTACTCACAAGGAATATGATCTAAGTCATACCTGAGTGGTCTAGTGGTTTTCCCTACATTCTTCAATTTAAGCCTAAATTTTGCAGTAAGAAGCTCATGATCTGAGCCACAGTCAGCTCCTGGTCTTGTTTTTGCTGTCTGTATAGAGCTTCTCCATCTTTGGCTGCAAAGTATGTAATCAATCTGGTTTCGGTATTGACCATCTGGTGATGTCCATGTGTAGAGTCGTCTCTTGTGTTGTTGGAAAAGAGTGTTTGCTATGACTAGCTTGTTCTCTTGACAGAACTCTATTAGCCTTTGCCCTGCTTCATTTTGTACTCCAAGGCCAAACTTGCCTGTTATTCCGATTACTCCTTGACTTCCTACTTTAGCATTCCAATCCCCTATGATGAAAAGGACATCTTTTTTTGGTGCTAGTTCTAGAAGATGTTGTAGGTCTTCATAGAAGCGGTCAACCTCAGCTTCTTCAGCATCAGTGGTTGGGGCATAGACTTGGATGACTGTGATATTGAATGGTTTGCCTTGGATACGCACTGAGATCATTCTGTCGTTTTTGAGGTTGTACCCCATTACTGCCTTTCCCACTCTCTTATTGACTATGATTGCAACTCCATTTCTTCTAAGGGTTTCTTGCCCACAGTAGTAGATATAATGGTCACCCGAATTAAATTCACCCATTCCCGTCCATTTCAGTTCGCTGATTCCCAAGATGTCGATGTTCAGTCTTGTCATCTCATGCTTGACCACATCCAGCTTGCCTTGGTTCATAGATCTTACATTCCAGGTACCTATACAATATTGTTCTTTGCAGCATCGGACCTTCTTTTCGCTTCCAGATACATCCACAGCTGAACGTCCTTTCGGCTTTGGCCCAGCCGCTTCACTCTTTCTGGAGCTACTTGGAATTGCCCTCCGCTCTTCCCCAGTAGCATATTGGACACCTTCCGACCTGAGGGGCTCATCTTCCGGCGTCATATCTTTTAGCCTTTTAACATTGTCCATGGGGTTTTCTTGGCAAGGATACTGGAGTGGGTTGCCATTTCCTTCTCCAGTGGACCACATTTTGTCAGAACTCTCTGTCATGACCTGTCCGTCTTGGGTGGCCCTGCACGGTATAGCTCATGGCTTCACTGAGTTACGCAAGCCCCTTCGCCACGACAAGGCAGTGATCCATGAAGGGGATGACATTGTTTACTTCCCTCAAAACCAAAATATTCCAACCATTACATGTCACAACTGCAAAATCATTTCCATCCACCTTTTTGGTTGATTGATTATGTCCTGTTAAGTCATTGTCAACTCTTAGTGACCACACAGGTAGATTTTCTCCATGACAAACTGTCTCTAACCTAGTCTTTCAGGTCTTCCAACGGTGCACTCATCACCACTATAACTGAGTCCATCCACCTTTCCCAGCACCAGAGCCTTCTCCAGAGAGTTAGATTTTCACATAATGTGTCTGAAGTAGGATAATTTGAGCCTGGTCATTTGTGCCTTGAGTAAGACTTTGGGTTGATTTGGTCAATGATCCATTGGTTTGCTTTCTTGGCTGTCCATGGTATTCTCAGGAGTCTTCTCCAACACCAAAGTTCAAAAGCTTCAATACTCTTCCTATCCTGCTTCTTCAAAGTCCAACTTTCGCTTCCACAGAGTGTCACAGGGAATTCCATGGCTTGCATGATAGGTAGGTATAGGTAGGTAGGTATCTTTGTAGGTATAGACACATCACGGCATCTGAATATCTTTCCAAGGCCTTCATGGCTGCTTTACCAAGTGCTAGTCTGCAGCGTATTTCTTGACTGCTTGTTTCTTTACTATTGATGGTTGTTCCTAAAAGGCAAAAGCTATCCGCCACTTCGATATCTTCATTGTCAGTTCTATGGCTGATTGTTCTACCTGTTGTCATTAGTTTGTTCGTCTTCATGTTTATTTTAGTCCCATTTTTTCACAGTGCTCCTTGACTTTTATTATAGAGCTTGCAGATCCTTTACATCTTCAGCTATCAGGGTAGTGTCATCAGCATAGCACAAATTATCAATATTTTTTATTACTTGCTATATTATTGCATACATAAAAATACCATTATTCCCCTTTGTCCCTTTCAGTTTCATAGAAGTTTATGCACTTATATGCTTATTTGTTAGATTTATGTCCCTTCTTTCCTGCAGGAGGTCAAGGCTGCATATATAATACTCCCTCATTAAATTGATTTTCCACAAAAAGTAACTCTAAGAGAGACAGAATAACCAGTCCAAAGCCATCCAGTGAGTTTCCCTGGCTGAGAATTGACCTGAATCTGGGTCTTCCTATTCTACACTCAACACTTTAAACCACTGTACTACAGGTTAGCTATACAGGTACTCCCCAGGTAAAGAATGCCCGGTCTAAAGGCAACCCATAGTTAAGAATGGAGCCTATTTGAGTTAAATACACAATGGTTTCAGAATTACACAGTACTACTTATACAGTATTACACAATAATACTGTTCCAGCTTACATACAAATTCGACTTAAGGACAGACTTTGGGAACAAAACTCGTTCTGAAACTGGGGAATACCTGTATACATATGTACTATCTTCTCAGAGGCGAAAATTGTTCAACTTCATCTGGACTCTTCTGTAAACTCAGTCAGTAGATTTGCTGCCTGCCTAATATTCCTTCTATGATGTCTGCTTGCTTAGCAAGAAACATTCATTCAATCACTAGCAATGTGCAATCAAGTATACCAGTTAGAGCACACCTGTCTCTTGCACTGTTCAGTTGAGCACAGAGCTTTTCTGATCACTTTTTTCTTCTGATCCCTTCTCTCTTACTTCTGGTCAGTTTCACCTCTGAGTTCCGCACTAAATCATTGCTCTCCGGGCACTTCATCCTTAGCTCCATTTCTCATCTCGGCTTGGCAGAAGACACACAGAGGCACAGCTTGGCTAGATTCTAAGTTCTGTTTCAGACACGAATGTTGTACACCCATCAATTGATTGCCCATTGCAGTGTAAAGATGCCAGAGTCTTTACTATTACATTTACAGAATTGCTAGCCTCAATACTTACTCTTCTTGTGTAATCCTGCTGATAAACGCCTCTTGGTAATTCAGGAATCATCTGAATATTTGTTCTTAGACCATTTCTGGTTCTGTCCTTTATGATATATGTTTCTCAACATCAGGCTTCCATCTAATCAGGCTTCCACATTTTTTTTTCCTTTTTAAAAAATTCATTAGATTTTTACCTCACTTTTCTTTCAGGATCTCAAAACCATGTACCCCGTACACATACCTCCAACATTTCCTCACAAGAACAAACATGTAGGTTGGACTGAGTAAAGTCAAGGCCCAAACTCAATGTTTCATGTTGCTGAGGGGGGACCCCTTCACTGTTTATTCAAAGATTTCCCTCCAGATTCTTACTCCTTTCATTTTTTTTCCCAGGAAATGTTCTTTGGTGCTAATTAATATTTCAGCCCTTATCAGTGCCATCTTCATGAGTTGTAGCCATTTTATATATGCCATTGAATTCATCTTTTTTGCTCGTTTGTTCACTGGGATATGTGCAGGTGGGTCATATTCATAGATTTAATCATTTAATTCTTTGAAAGATTTTTTTTTTTACTTGTTTGCTTATATTATTTCTAATCTGCTCTGTAGCAAATTGTTTGGTGGATTACAATGCTGCCTCATGAACTTAAAAAAAAAAATCTAAAATCACTTTTAAAAGAAATTTTAAAAACCCAAAACACACAAACAGCAAGACGATTGGGTTGTCATCAAGGCCATCAAGTTTGTGTTAACTCTTAGTGACCACATAGAATTTATCCAGGCAGCAAGTCTATACAATGCAATTAATAAATATTACAAGAAAACAAAACAAAATAATATTTCAGTGTAAAAATAATGATGATAAAACCATGGAAATACATTTGTCTTTGGAAAAGACAGATGTATTTTCCTGGCACACAAAAGAGATATTAATTTATGCAACAAGTGTATCTCCTTGGCCAGGGCCTTTAGTAACCCACAACTGTAGAAGGTCCTCTTTTTTTGGCCATCTTGTTGACTTCAATTGTTGAAGATTCCTAGAAGGCTTCTGAAGGTGACCTTGGGCCAAGGGAACTACATAAGCAAGGAGAAGCTGCTTAGTTTGAAAATGCTCTAGCACAGAAGTCATTTAACCAAACCTGACTCTGGAAATGAAAGAATACACTACAAGGAAATCCTGTGCTCGTTTGTTCATTGGGATATGTGCAGGTGGGTCATATCCCTAGATATAGTCATTTAATTCTTTAAAAGATTTTTTTTTTTACTTGTTTGCTTATATTATTTCTAATCTGCTCTGTAGCAAATTGGTGGATTACAATGTTGCCTCATGCAACTTTGATATGGTGAGAAGCCTACGTAGTTCTGATGGTGCTGAGAGTGATGCTGGTGGGAACATTAGCTGTTATTAGTGACATCCTTACTAGTACGGTCAAAAAAGGGGGAGAAAAACTGAGTTATGTATGATGTTGGGGGGGGGGGAGTGAGAGCAGGTAGGCCTATAGGTATGAAGGAAGCCAATCCATCAAGAGGAAGGAGTTCCAAAATCGAGGCCAGAAGATGCCAATAGCAATTTATTTCTATATGTTGCCAAGAAAAAAAGTTCAGATATGATTGTCCCATTTAGACAAGTTTGGGTGCCCAGGGATGCCACATCAGAAGGGAGTCCCCTAATTGAGTAAACCTTCCATGGGTAAATATGGAAGTCATGCTATAGTAAGACCAAAGACCACAAGGAAATCTAGTCCATCGATATAAGTACTGAAAGATAAGTGCTTCACTTTACAAAGACACAGACAATCAGAACATAGGAAAAAAAAGACATGAAGAAAGGAAAACTTAAAATTATCAAAGCAGAAATTAAGTGTATTGAACTAGATGTTTTTAGAAATAAGTGAACTTTGATGGACCACAGTGGGCTCCTTTAAACCAGATCATTATATGGTACATTATTCTGGGCATGAGACCATGCTAAGAAGTGCAAGTGATGCTCAAATGGACATTACTAAGTATACACTTAGACATAACCCAATCGCAACAGGAGTATATCTTTTAGGAAGCTGTTATCCAGCAGACTTCAGTATTAGGCAAGTATATGTAAAGGAGGAAGATGAGGGAATGAATGAGGTGCCTATACATATATCGGTGCTGATATACACTGGATAAATAAATAAATAAATAAATAAATAAATAAATAAAATGAAGGAATGAAGCTGTCATTCTTTTATTCGCTAATCTGGCACAAAGCATCTACCTATCAGAATATGACAGGAATAAATAAATATATGCTAAAAGTTAGGAATATACTGAAACCATAATTTTATTTATTTGGGGGCGAGATGCCTTCAAGTCAGTGATGACTCCTGGCGACTGCCTAGACAAGTCCCTGCAGTTTTCTTGGCAAGATTTTGGCAGTGGTTTGCCCTTGTCTCCTTCCTAGGGCTGAGAGAGAGGGACTGGCCCAAGGTCACCCAGTTGGCTTCATGCCTAAGGCAGAATTAGAAATCACAGTCTCCTAGTTTCTAGCCTGGTGCCTTCACCACCACACCAACCTAGTTCTGTAATTTTAAATTAGAAATCCAATTTCATTTGAATTGATTTGTGGGGTCACCAATTCAACTTGACCTCAAATTTGAACCTCTCTACTTCTTTTTGGCTAGTATATAAAATTAATAACTGGCTCACAGAATTAGACTTTTGAATTTTAAAAAGAGGATGTTGCCAATAAATAAAGTATCTTAGCAGAATTGAATGACATTTGCAAGCAAAGGTATGCCTTATGAACCTGTGCCTCTTACCAAATGAATATTTTTGAGGGTCCTCCAGGTTAGTGATTTGAAAACATCAACCAATATTTTTGTGTGTGTGTGTATGTGTGCATAGGCAACAGTTGTGAGCATTTCAGAAGGGATTATGTAATAGGACTTTTTTTTTTCCCCAGGCCCCATGGATTTCAACAAAACTCCTTCAAGGTTCTTGCCTGTGGGAGAAAGATTACTAACCACTACAACAATGTTGTGATACATTATGTATTTCAATAGCTTTCTTAGAATTTTTACAGAATCCAATTTTCAGCCAAATCCAACTTCTGAAATTTCAATCCTTTTTTAGGGCAGACCTAGTTCCCTTATGTAAAGCAAGTAGTAATGCAGATGCCATAACTTTGTGTCCAATGCAGGGTGCCAATAGATTTTGAATTGGTTGTTTCTCATGCACATTGAACAGGATTAAATAGTATTTTGTAGCGCCCTTCCAGGAATGTCTTAGGGATAGGAGAAGTTGCCAGGTCTGGCCAGTGGACATTTTATATATCATGCATCTGTTCATACATTTCTGTGCACAATGTAGCTTGCATGCTGTGAATTATCCTTTGCTTTCTTTTCCAACCAGGTTTAATTTTTAGTATTGTTCCCTTATATCTGGGTGAAATAGCCCCAAGGAACCACAGAGGAGGCCTTATTTTGCTACCCCATTTCTATCTAACTATTGGTGTCCTGTTGGCTCAGATACTTGCTGTAAAAGAACTCCTAGGAAACTCGCAAGGTGATTTGAAGAAATGAATAGATAAGTGGTTTGTTGTGAACATAGATCAATAAAGTTTGTAATTAAACCCATAAAATCTAATACTATCAATACATACAGAAGAAGATCATGAAATCACAAGTACCAAAGAACAAACAATGCCCCATTTTACTGGCATTAGTTTAGCAGGGACCCCAAGAGGAACTTGGAATCATCCTTGCTGCTGCCACTCCTGCAGTTCCTCTGTACCCCCTTTCTTGGTCTCAGGTTTCCTACTATTCACATTTTTCTCAGCAGACTGCCTTATAAACATTGCTCTGTAGAGAAGCTGCTTTGGTCAGCAGGCACAGGAGGACCATCAATCTTAGGAACAATGGTACTGTTTTGCACTTGAGTGTTGAGCTGGAGGTGGGTGGGATGGGAACTGGCCCCAATTAATGGCCTGCTGTTGTTGGGTAGCAGTAGTGGTAGAATTGTATTAGACTGATATCCCACTTTATATTCAGGAGTTCAAGGTGGCCTACGTAGCATTCCCTCCTCCCATTTTTTCCCCAGAATAATCTTGTGGAATAGGTTGAGCACAGAAAGCTCCCAAGTGAGCTTCTGTGGCCAAGGGTGGATTAGAACCTGGATAACCCTGCTTCTAGCTGGGTACTTTATCCATTACACCACAGTGGCTCTCAGTAGTACTATTTGCTCTGAAAGTGGCCCATCGACTCAATAATAAGAACAGTGTGATCCAAGTAAAAGTGGTGTTTAAAGGGAAAACTGACCTCTCTTTGTGCTGCCTATTACCAAAAACAAACAAACCAACATACCCCAACAAATATGGACAGTTATGATTTCTCCTCCAGTTCCACATGGGCATAGCTGGCCCCTAAGGAGAAGGCAGCAAATTGAAGTGGAGAAGCATAAATGCTTTCCAGTATTTGCAAATGATGAATCCATGCAAGCCCTAACCTCTCAATTTACAGAAGTCCCTTTTTTGCTTGTAGTAGATCAAGTTGTCACCACCATTTCCTTGCTGACTCTGTGTTGCTGTTGAATGTTCTGGTGCAGGTTGGCCTATACTCATGGGTCTTGCGGGGTTTGCACCCTTGGTTCAAGTGTTTCTACTGCCGTTCATACCTGAAAGTCCAAGGTACTTAATGATTTTTAAGAAAAATGAACTGCAAGCAAGAAAAGGTAAAGAGCTCTAAGATGAACATCATACATAGTGGGGGTAAATCTATTAGTGAGAAGGGTAGTGAAAAAGATGTACCTTTGGCTTTTGTCATGAAGTCTCAGGTAGATGTATTGTCGAAGGCTTTCACGGCCGGCATACAATGGCTGGTGTGGGTCTTCCGGGCTGTGTGGCCGTGTTCTGGAAGTTTTGTTTCCTAACATTTCGTCAGCATCTGTGACTGGCATCTTCAGAGGGCAGGAGCACAGACAGGAGCAGTTCTCTCTGTACCCAGGATGATGTGACCCTTTTGTGGGTATTTATAGAGATCTGGCATGATCCCTCATGGATCGTGCCAATCGGATCTGCGAAACCCAAATCCTAAACTCTGAACTTAACCACCTTAATTGGGTCCTACAAGCAAATGGCTACTCCAAGAATGAAATAAAAAGAGCCATCAAACCAAGAAAACAACATGCGACTGAAGAAGAAAAACAGCCACCCACCAACAAACTTTCTGATGGGGTGAGATTTGACCATGGAACCAATCAGGCTTAGGAAATTCCCTTGCAGTTCTGTTAATTCTCATTCTGATTGTGGAAAGAGAAGTTTAGAAGTTCCAGTAGAAGAGAATATGTAGCTCAGGGTGGAACTGTAGAGTCCTTGGGGTTCTTTGAGCTTGGTTTTTTCTTGAAGATGTTTCATTACCAGACTAGGTAACATCTTCAGTGCTAGAAGGGAGCGGGGTTTGCTCCCTGTTTATACACAGTAGCTTGCTCTGTCAGTGTTAGATGAGGTGTTGTTTTTTTTCTTGGAAGTTCCTACATTAGGCTGTTGTTTACTGCTTGATTATTTGTCTGACCTGGTAGTTCCTTGATTAGGGTATTGTTTACTGTTTAATTGTTTGTCTGGTATTAATCCTGGTGTTAACCTCTGCTTATCTGGGTGTTGATTGCTGGTGAGAAGGTGTTATGGTCTTTTTGTTTCCTTTTTATTGTCTCTTTTGAATGGTGTGTAAATGTTGTTAATCTCCATATGCCTGGCACAGACACATAGAGATGTACACACCATTCAAAAGAAACAATAACCAGGCAAACAAAGAAACAAACCAGACAAAAAATCAAGCAGTAAATAACAGTCTAATCTATAGGTACGTCTAAGGGGGCTGGGGGGAAAGAAACCTCCAACACTGACAGGCCAAACCATTGTATATAAACAGAGAGCAAGCTCCACTCCCTTCTAGCACTACAGATGTTACCTAGTCAGGTAATGAAACATCTGCAAGAAAACAACCAAGCTCAGAGAACCCCAAGGACTCTACAGTTTAGAAGTTCTTTAAAAGAAAAAGAGATCCTGGCTAGAAATCAGGCACAAAACATATATAGCACACTAAGCCATTAATAGGGTATTAGAATACATTAACAATACAATATTTTAGATGTGGTATGCTATCAGAATGGTATCTACAGTCCACCTTCCTTTAAGTTGTCAGAGAGGAGAGGTGTTACATTATGCCATTCCCCCATGTACAGGGTTTTACTTGACTTCCAAACTCTTCCTTCCATACATGGGAGCATGACATAATGTAACACCTCTCTTCTCTGACAGCTTAAGGGAAGGTGGACTGTAGATACCATTCTGATGGAACATCCAGAGATCCCTTCTTGTGCTACTAAGTACCAGGACCTAAATAACTCTTAAAGTTAATACATTGTATATAGTCATCTGAAGTGTAAAGGTTTGTCAGTTCAGTTCTGGGGAGAAGGTTTGAACCCCAAGGTTGAACTTCTGACTACCCTTGCCTGGTGAGTCCCAATACCAGTTATGTGGAGTCTCTTGGTGTTCAATGTAACACTGAGATTTGCTGGTTATTCATGACTTGTAACATATCCACCTGTATTTTATTATTATGTCTTTCTTTCTTTCTTTCTTTCTTTCTTTCTTTCTTTCTTTCTTTCTTTCTTTCTTTCTTTCTTTCTTTCTTTCTTTCTTTCTTTCTTTCTTTCTTTCTTTCTCCCTTTATTGTTTATATCATTTTAAATCTATATTTGTATCAGTATATTTGATTTTTTAAAATTATAATAGTAATAAATAAAAAAGAAAGAAAGGAAAAGAGAATTTTTGAAGCAGTTCACACTGATGAAATGCAATACTATCTTGGACTAACTGTGGTCATAAGATAGACTAATGGTGTACACAGGACCATCCACTGGGAGATCAAGGGAAACCATGCTAACTTCTGGGTTAGTTAACGTGGCCATTTAATTGATATTAATGTTCACATTGCTGTCTAAGTCTGAAGGAAGCAGTTAAGAATGGGGCACAATTAGGGCTGAATTGTGGAAAAGACACAAGGAGGTCTTATGCTAGAACCTCCCTCTCAAACCTGGCTCTAGTAACACAATTGTGTGGGTTATCTGAATGACTTTCTCTTTCCTTTTCCCAATGCAAAGGCTTTTTCCTCCCCTTTTTTCCCCCTCCCCATTCAGTCCTGAAGTCGCTGAGGCAGACAGATGATGTGGAAGACGAAATTGAAGAGATGCATCAGGAGGACCTTGCTGAGGCTAATCACAAAGACATGACTCCACTGAGACTAATCCGGACTCCAAGTCTGCGGTGGCAGGTCATCACTACAGTTATTCTTATGGGTGGTTCACAGCTCAGTGGTATAAGTATGGTGAGTAAGGCATAAGTAGTTTGAAGAAACATTACAAATTGCTTGAGAAGGAACACATATGTGTACATACACATGTTGGGAGAAAGACTATTCCTATTTTGTCCTTCCCTGAAATTACATGGCCAGGAACCATACAATGCAACTCCATACCTCTAATTAAACACCACCAACACTGATGTCTCTGGCTTTTTTCACCCTCCCTGTCCCCAAACAATTCTGTCTGGAACACACATTCCATTCCATGTTCAGTCCCAAATTCAGCTCATGTGCAGGCAAAACACGTATAATATGACCTATGGTTTCTATCTGGCACAGACTACCCCAAAACAACTGTTCCATGCATGAAACAGTTCATACACGGAACATTTTGCACAACTCTAAACGGAAGATATATTTGTACTGCTGGACATCTGCCATGTCATGACCGTTCCCAGTCATTTTGGGACGAACTTCGTTTTAATTGTCCCACTTTTATTGTTATCTTGATTTGTGGTAAATTGCTTTAGTGTTTTTTATGGAAAGTTTTTTTTTTTATTTTAAAATTTTATTTTTGTTGTTGTAGTTTTATTCTATATACCAGTCTGGGCTCTCCTGGAAAGAAGAGTATTGTACAATAAAATGTTATAATAATAATAGATTAACAATTACCAATTGTATTTGCCCATCTTCACTGAAGCCCATCTGAACCTGCAGAAGAGGGAAAAAAGATATATATTAGGGTTAGATTTAGCATAGGAGTTGTCAGTAGGCCTATGTCAAGGTAAGGAGGAGAAGTGATTCTGCTTAACCAGACATTTCTCTCCTCCAGTCCAATAACTGATTGAAAGAGTCAAAAAAGGCTTCTACGCATATAGTATATATGCAGAAACTCATATAGTATATATGAAACTCATATAGTATGTATAGAAATACATATAGTAGATATACAGTTACTGAAATGGCTGGACGAGAGACTTGGAGCAATAAGGAGGAAAACCACAGAGAATATTTGTTTCACTTTTGGAAGTAGAGGGCACATGTCACTTTCTGAAGCAGCTTCAAAGGTTGTTTTGCTTGAGCCCCCATCAGTGAATATCCTTTTGAAGCTTTGCATATCATAAGGTTTACCTACCCAAACTTTTGGTAGAGAATTCTGAACCCCACTCTGAACCTGTATTTATCTCATGTGTGTAAGTTTTTAAAGATGAGGCAGGTAACCTACAATCAATGAATCATAACATTGGAAGAGATCTTAGAGATCAGTGAGACCAATTGACTTCTCAGCGTAGGCTCCACTGGATCATCTCCAGTAAATGAACATCTAATCCAGTGTTGTCCAAACTTGGCCACTTTAAGATGAGTGGATTTCAACTCCCAGAATTCCCCAGCCAGCATGGCTGGCTGGGGAATTCTGGGAGTTGAAGTCCACTCATCTTAAAGTGGCCAAGTTTGGACAACACTGATCTAGTCTTTGAAGACCTCTAGAGAAGGAAGACTTATCATGTCATCCTGTTGCAATTAGCTGACAACTCGTACAGTCAGAAAGTTCCTCTGGATGTCTAGCCTAAATCTCCATCTTTGTTTTAACCCATTCGTCCTGATCTTTCCCCCTGGGGCAATAAAAATAATTCTACTTTTTAAAGTTTTAGGACTCTATTCCAATCCAACCTTTTGGCAGTATTTCTTGTGGCTTTTAGTGAAATTTCAGGAGCCCTTTGCAAGCAAACAGTTCAGACTTCTCACAAAAATGATGTATCTATTTTCTGGCAGCTGAGAAAGAATATATCAGAGATAATAAGAAAAGGGTTTCAGAAAAACAGAAAAAGAACTGATGGAAACAGATTTTTTTCTTCCCAGTCCACAACTGGCATGCAATATGGCCTCCAAAAAATTTATCTAATGGGAATGTAGCTTCATTTTAAAAGAGTTTATTTACCTCTTAGGAATTTCAGCACAATGTATAGTTTTTTTAAAGGAATTATTCTTCATAATACCATAGCACTCTGTTTCCCTTGGTGCAATTGAAATAATGTTAGTTCATTACAGTATTTATTATCTGAACTCATATTTTATTCATCTGTTTATTTTTATACCATTTATACCTCACCCGCTTTAAACAAACTCATTACCATTTAATCCATAGGACACTCAGGGAATTTGTCCAGTATAAAGTAGAAACAATTATTTAAAAGGTACACAATAAAACTGCTAAAATTTCTAGCAGCACTTCAAGGACCTAGTCCAAGAAAAAGATTCCTTTCTTGGCCGTGCTATATTCTATACCTTTGGGGCAACTCTGAAGAAAGCCCTTTCTGTGTTCCATGTAAACAGATTCAGAAAGTGGGTCATCTTTCAGAGGAACTCTCCTGACCATCTCAGGATTGAGAAAGTTTCATGCCAGGAGCCCACTCCAATCACATGTTAAAGTTAAAGGTGGGGAAGAAACCCAGTATGACAACATCATCTCACATTTTTCATCCACTTTCCATTAATATGACAGAACTGGGTCGAGAGACACACGGGGGCAACAGGAATCTGTGATTGTACTGTTGATCTCAAAGCAGATTTTGGCAGGAGAGAAAATGAGGGTCCAGTTAGTTGAATGAGTTTTACCTCTTGCTCCTCCCATCACGGACAAGTGTGTGTGTGTGTGTGTGTGTGTGTACAGTTTTAGTTATGTGATTTATGATTTATCCTTGTTAGATTGCTAGGGCAGTCCAACTCTGACAGATCTTATTATTTAGAGAATCTGAATCTGGAGAATTTAGGAGAAAAAACATTGAAGGTGTCCCCCTCCTCCTGCCCAGTCTTGTGCCCTTCAATTGCATGGAGTATATGACTTACAGAATTCCCACCTAGTGTAGTTGTTGGCTGACCATCCTGGAAAACATAGTCCAGCATATCCGGGTGAGGAAAATGAAACTCTTTATTGATGATTTTTTTTTTTTAAAGAAACTTCTATATAAAGGCAGCTCATTCCAAGCTCCAATAAAGGATGTTTTAGTGTCTCAAGCTTCTGGATCAGTAGTAGGCCATTGTGGCACTTGAAACCCTGGTTCCTAGTATCCTTCAGCCATGATCCTATTTCTTAAAGAGGTTCACTGATTATCCACGTTAGCGAAGGTTTCCCACCCCTGTTCTGGATCACCAGTAGTTGTTTTTTTTTTTTCATTTCATTTCCCTAAGACTTTTATATTGCTTTGGTCTGCTTTCAGGCATACTTTTATACAGAACGAATATTTTTGACTATGAAGATGAGAAGCAGCCTCATGAAGTATTTTAATTCTGCGGCCATCATTGTTATCGCCTCCCCTGTTCTAGTAGCGGTAAGAAACTACCTCCTCTCTTCTTTTGAAATTTAAGTTGGGAGTGGTAAATTGTAGCCCTTGGCTTCATGCATAATCCAGTCTCTGGAACTTTCCATATCAGTCTGTCCAAATTCAATAGGAAAATGCAGCAGTTTAGTGGTATAATTTTCCAGGATTTGGGGTTTGTTTGTTTGTTTGTTTGTTTAATTGGAGGAAATAAGAAACACAGGGATTCCTTTTTTCTTCTCTCTCTCTTCTCCAAAGCCCAATTTAATAATAAAATGGTATACAGTGGTACCTCGGGTCACGAACGCTTCTGTTCACGACCAATTCGGGTCACGAACAGCACCGTTCGCAAAATTTTGCTTCCGTTTGCGAACTCCACATCGGGTGATGAACAGGATCCGCTGCCATTTTCCCTGCCGTGACACGTGGTTGTGGCTTCCTGTAGGGAGGGGGACTCTCCCTCCAAACAATAACTGCCTCCCCACCCGCCTTCCTGTCCTCCACGCCTCAAGCAAGGTTAGCGTTCTCTCTCTTCATAGTGTATTGTACTGTACTTTGTGTCATATTTTTGTGGTTTTTAAAAAAAAATACATATGGTTCAGAATGGATTAACTGTAATTACATTGAACCTTATGGGGAAATTTGATTCGGGTCGCGACCAATTTGGGTCGCAACCAGAGTCACGGAACAAATTAAGTTCGTGAACCGAGGTACCACTGTATTGTGCCATTGTGACTGTAGCAGCTTCTTTTGAAAGAACTTAAGAATGGCAGTTTTAGAAGGACTTGTTAAGTATTCTGCATGAGAAGACTTTGTAGGATGGATCTTCCCAGCCTGGGTCCTTCCAGTTGTTGTGAATTACAACTCTCATTAGTCCTGACAGCTGGCAAGTCTGGCTGGAATTGTGGAGCACATTGTTTAATGGCTTCCTTAGGATTGGGGAAAACATTACTGGAGTCATACAGTTTGCCTAGTTTCATTGTGCCAGCATCATGTCCTTCATGGCCTGTGGATGAACTCATCCTCAGGTCCAGAAGAATATTTGCCTGACTCAGCCTAAGGCAACTTTTGATGGTCCTATCAGATACTGAGTAGGCTATTTGGACAACACAACGTTGGGAGAGCCTGTCTTTCAATTCACTGTCCTATGATGAGATTTTTTCCCCCCTCATACACTTTCTTCCCTTCATGTTCTCTAGATGTACTTGGTTGATTCTGTGGGACGGCGAGTCCTTCTCCTTGTGGGTTTTGGAGTTTGTAGCATCACCTCTGTTTTGTTAACCGTGTCACTTGAACTGCAGGTGTGTAATTTGGAACATCAAGCGTGGGGAGAAATAAAGAGCTGAACATCAGCCAAGGGGCTTTTTTCACAATCTGTGCCAAGGAGTTTCCTGTGCCCCTTCCAGGTCAAAAAGCTAACTATTTCCTACTTATCTAGGAACAAAGCTATTTTCAGGTGGCTGACCTGCCTATGGAATGGTCAGATAAGAGACAGTATAGCCCACAGAGAGATAGTGAGTGGAGTGAGAGACTCAGAAGAGACCCTCCCTAGTTTCTCAGGGTGTATAGGGGATGGCTAGGGGGAGAATAGTACTTTCATACTTGCAATATTGATGTCGGCCTTGAGGGGTAAACTAGATAGGAATCACAACCAGATGAGCTAATTCTATGTTATTGTAAAGCTACATTGACAGAATCTTGCAAGTATGAAAGTACAAATCTTTTCCCTCCTCCCTGTCTCTTTTACAGCCTGAGAAACTAGGGAGGATCTCTTCTGAGCCTCTTGCCCCACCCACTATGCAGCTGCAGGCTATGCTGTCTCTTATCTGACTGTTCCCTTGGCAGTGTCTCTTCACCCCATCTCCCAAGGTCTTTCCCACATACCATTACACAATGGCTCATTCACACAGCCCAGAGGATGCCCTTTCCTCCTGTTCTCAGGATGGAAGGAAACCATAAGAATCTGGAAAGTGCTGCTTCTACCACACCTCCAACAGAATCCAGCAGAGTTGTTGCCTTCTGTTGACAGAGATGGTGATGGTGCTATCCAACAAGGGTGGAGTTAAAAAAAAGGGCAGAGAAGCGAAAAGGAGCAGGGAAGGAAAAGATCTGCTCTTGGCCTGGATGCTTGGCAGTGGGGAAGAAAAACAGGCAGACAAACAGATAAGGAAAAGAATGAAGCTGAGAAGACAAGCTAGGTGAGATCAGTATGGTGGGAGCTTAGTGATGGGAATAGTGACCTTGTGAAATATTGGGTTTTAGCCTTGTACAAGATCAATATTCACCAGACCTAGTCCTTGGGAAAAAGACAAAAAGAAGCAAAGGATAAGTTACACGAGAAAGGCATCTGGTCTCTGTGGCAATCACAGTTAGAATGGTCACAGAGGCACAGAGTCTTGCAGCTGGAAGAGGCCATTCCTGCAGTAAGCCAATTAGATTTGCAGGTCACCAACCTTCTGAGGACTCCTCCTCCCCATTACATTGACAGTTCACCTAGGAAGTCTTGTTCTTTTTTTCCAATGAGAAACACAAGCTTCTTGCTGGATCACCTTGCTCCAGCCTCAGCCTACTTCAGCAGCAGGCTGGCTCCTGAGATGAAGGCTTTAATGTGAGGCCATGGTAAGTGGGCTGCCTTGCAACCAGGATAAAGGGGGCTGTGTGAATGAGCCCTAAATGAGAAAGAAATCCTGCTGAAATTTAGCTTATCGCTATGTTAAAATGACTCTATTAATTGCCACAGACAAGCAGGTTTTTTTATTATTATTCTTTTATTTTCTGCCTCATTTACAAGCTGTTTTCCTTCAGTGAAAAGTTGCTGTTGTTGTTTTTAATGAGTGGAAGATCTCATTGGCCTGTTTTTTCAGACACCTAACACTCCCCCTTTGCATATTTCACCATTTACAAATCTCTCCAACCCTCTGCAATCTCCCACAGTCTGATCTGGAAAGATCCTATAGAAGGCCTCCTGATACTCTCCCTTGAGCTGGAATGGGAGCTTGGGAAATCAGGGAGGCTGCAGACCACAGAAGGGAGGAGTTCCTAATGGAAGATGGGACATCAGCATTCAAACATACACCCCTTGGCCACCTTGTAACTTAGGCAAATGAAAGAACCCAGTAAGAATATCATTGAACCTTTACTCTCAGCAATGGTGATGAAGCTCTTTCATTTTCTGGTTCAACGGGAGTGGAATGGAGGGGGGAAATCCAACAAATGAATGCAGAAGTTTAAACATCCACCCATATTCTGTTTAAAATCCTCTGGGGGATGAGCAAGGAGCAATGCATATTCCCACTTGTAGCTGTTTCCCAAGAAATGTACAAGAATGTTATATTGCAATTCTAGACATTTTACATTGCCTCTGGCACCTACTGGATCTTTGGACAAGCTGGGCAATGGAGAACAGGACAGCAGTGGTTTAAAAGGTATACCCGAGACCAGTATATCTCAACCTTGGCAGCTTAAGCTGAATTCCCCAGCCATGCAATTCCACACAAAGTTGCCAAGGTGGCGAAACACTGCCCTAGGCCATCAAAGTCATCTGCTGAGCTCACCAGTACCACCACTGAAATATGTTCACCTTCCTCCCACAGAATACAATTAATGAAATGTCGTATTTCAGCTCCCTTATGATAATCTTATTCATTGCTGCACACAACATTGGACCGGGTAAGTACTTCAGTGGATCCGGGTCCTCTGGGTGAAGTTCAAGATCCAAATAGGAGAAATCAGTTTGTCACTGAAAAGTGACTCCTCATTCCTTCCCTCCCTTTTCTTCACCAAGGCCCACTTCCAAATGTACTTACATCAGAGATGTTCTCTCAGTCTTGCCGATCTTCAGCCTTTGTGATTTCCGGCTTTGTGTTCTGGACCACAAGCCTCCTCACAGGATTAATATTCTTCTACATAGAGGTGAGTGACTTTGAAGACCCGCTTGCTGGAAACACCATCATTGGCATATTTCAAGCCTATCCATGAAGCTGTGTACAAAAAACATTTGTGGGACATCTGCAGTTTTCAGATGCTCTCTTGAATCTTGTCGCCAAAAAGTTTCCACTGGTCCAGCAGAACCAATCTTGTTTTAGTTTACAACTTTTTCACCATGGTGTCGGGGGGGGGGGGGGGACTTTCTGGCAAGGATTGGCAGCTGCATCAGACAGACTTGATGCTGTAAGAGGCCAGACATGATCGAGCACAGCTCTATGCTCTGGTAATTATATTTTACTCTGTGCAGGGGAAGAGGGACAGAGAACTAAAGAAGCTTTCTCTCTACCTGGAACTGTGAATGGCAATCCATAGAAGATGCAGATGGGAGCTGTTGATCCCATCCAGAGCAGCTTCTACTTGTATCCTTGGCAGTAGGGGCCAGAACAAGACCCTCATGGACCAGATAGGCTAACATGGAAGAACAAGAAAGATGCTCAGAAGGATGTTTATGTGATAGATTGCTTTTCTTCCTCCTTCCTTCTCTGAATTTCCACATATGCTTTTCCATTTTCAGGACAAAATTGAGGAGTACAGCTTTCTCATCTTCTGGCCAATCTGTGCAGGAACCTTTGTTTACGTCTTCAGAATAATCCCTGAGACCAAGAAGCGAACTTATATTGATATCAAAAGAGTCATTTCAGTCCAAATTACCAGGAAGTTCCGTCTCAAGGAGTTCAAAGGAAAGAAGCGTGTCAAAAGACATGTCTGAATTCTTTCTTCCCTCCCTCCCTCCCTCCCTCCCTCCCTCCCTCCCTCCCTCCCTCCCTAAAAAGAGAATCCTGCTTATCCTTAATCTGTCTTCACTTGTTGACATAAAGATAAATGGAGTTTCCTTCTGGTCCGGAGACACCATTTCTGCTCATATTTTGACTTATATTTGCTAATATGTACCCCCCATTTCCTAAAGTTAGATTCCTTTCAAAAAATGCTTCAGTTTTTCTACTTTATTCTTGGGAACCTTGCAGATGTCTTCTGGGTTCTCGTTTTGGAGGTGCTTTGAGCTTCTTTCAATGTTGTGACCTTGGCTGAGGGGTACTACTATTGTCTTCTGAAAAATCTCTCTCCATTACACTTCAGCCTCTCTGACTGCTTGTTCTTCCTTCTATGAAAAAGCTCAGTGAATGCAGTTCCCTTCTTGATGTCTTCCCTTGAGATTCAGTTGAGGTTTAGGGGGTTAAAGAAACTGCAGAACACAAAGAGAGAATTCTACAATGAAAGGTATAATGTTCATGGAAAAAGGCAGGAGATAAACACACAGACACAGACACCCTTCTTGAAATGGGTGAGACTAGTGCAGGACAATATATATACAAATATATATATTTGTATATATATTTCCCCCTTTATACATACATACATGCATACATATATATATTCCCTTTATACATACATACATGCATACATATATATATATATATTCCCATTATACATACATACATGCATACTTATATATATATATATATTCCCGTTATACATACATACATGCATACATATATATATATATATTCCCGTTATACATATACATATACATATACATATACATACATACATACATATATATATATATATATATATATATATATATATATATGGTGAGACTAGTGCAGGACTATATATACAAATATATATATATATATACACATATATATTTGTCCTGCAGTAGTCTCACCCATTTCAGGGAGAGGGGTGTCTGTGTTTTTAACAAATCCTCAGACATAAAATGGACTGTAGGATTAAAATCTAGCTCCAGAGGATAGACCAGTGTTTTTTTCAAACTTGGCAACTAAGATGTGTGGACTTCTATGGCAGTGTTGGCTTGGGAATTGAAGTCCATGCATTTTAAAGTTGCCAAGTCTGAAAAATACTGTAGTAGAAGTTTTACTTCTGGATGTTGATTTAGCTGATTTTCTCTTTGCAGCTGATTTTTAGGCAAAGAAGGATTTGAAATCTGCTTTCCCATTGGCTGAAGTGCTATCCATCCATCCCTGAGCTGCACAAAATTAAACCAGCATTACATTTGCTGACCCCCCCTGACAACCCTTCTCGTGTCTTTATAGCCTCCATTCTGGAATCCTTCTTCATGTTCCGGCAAGCTCTCAGCCTCAGCCTCAGCTCATTCCCAAACCCCTCTGTGGTCTGGAAGGAGGCTCCAATATTTCTTGCGGGGTGGGGTGGTGGGGCAGACAATAGACACATTTGAAACTTTGAGAACATGCTACAGGAACTCTCACAAAATGACTGTCATGGAGGCTATAACAATTTAGCAGAAGACAAACGGCAATAAACAACTATAAATCTCTCTCTAGAAACTCAACCAACACTCAGGAGCTAGCAGGTGAAGAGGTACGGATAAGGCCTGCATTGTCATATTGCTTGTTTGCAGATACAATAGACACGAATACCACAGAATGGTGTTTCTTGATAAACACTGCCATAGAAGATTGGTTCCTGCAGAATTCAGCAATTAAGTCGTCTGCAAACAATCTCAGGTTTCAATTTACATCTCTTTCCCTCTTTATGTGATAACAGACTTCTTGCTGTTCATTTCTTGGCCTTGAATGTAGAAGGCATCTCCACTTTGATCTGGCAAGACTGTGGTTTGGTCTCAGTTTCTTTGCTTCCACATTGAGGACTTCCGGTGTAGTGGCTAACATTGGCTTGTTAGAAGATGGAGTAAGCTTGGAAGATCCAGGTTCAAGCCCTCTATCTTCAAACTATATGCAGTTCTGGGTGATGTTAGGTCACCTTATGTCTCTCAGCTCAACTTACCTCACAAGTTTATTGTGAGGCTTAAATAGGGAGTGGAGAATTATAGATGTGGCCCTGAGTTCCTAGAGAAAAGGATGTAAATGCAAATCAAAGTTATAATTCTGTTGGGTTGGTACCTTAAACTCCAAGAATATTTTCTCTTACTTAGACATTCTAGTGATAGAGAGCAAAAAAAAAAAAAAAGATATTATTACTGAAGCAGGTGAATCCACTGATGAATAGAGATGCTCCGGTGATTTAAACTTTGTAAATTCCATTATGAAGTTGTCTCATTTGCACCTCTCAGGGTAATACACAGATCAGAAAATAACTCCTAACAAAATTTCACCTATCTGTGAATATTTTCCCCCAAATCTTGCAATGAAGAATCTAGAGATTACACAGTAACACACAAACACACACAGAGATTTAAAATGAATAAAGACATTCATAAATGCATATCTTGAGTAAACTTATGTATCAAATGCTTACATATGGGTTTAAACACACACTGTTGAACAGAATGTAAAACACAGAAAGATGAGAATGGGATTAAATGGAATATGAAGCTGACATAGAAATTAATGGATTGGTCCACTCATGTTCAGCAGGTAATATTCCATTCAGATACTTCTCCTGATCCACAGGAGCCAGATTTCACAACATGGAGACACCTAAAATAGCGATGCTTTTGTAGAGATGGGAAATGGTCTTCACTGTTTAGTGTTGTGTGGCTCAAGGATGAACACTTCAGCTCTGGGAAAAGCCAAGAACTGCTCCTTTGTGGATTCTAAGTGTCCAGGACTTCACTATCCTGCTATATCTCCAGTCGGTATAACTCTGAGGAACATGTCATGTAATACCCCTTTCATCATAACTTGTGGGAGAGATTTAGAGGTATAGATTCTACCTCTATAATTAGGTACTTTCAGCTCCCTTTTCATGTAAAATCTATAGTAGTACAAAGAATTTTTTTTTAGAAAAAAACTAATTTTAGCTCATAAATGAACTAGAAAATTAATTATACAGAAGACTAATGTGACTATGTTATAATAAATGGACACTATGAAAAAAAGTAAAATGAAAATGTAATACAAATCAAATCTGTTCCAAACTGGAATCCTTAATACTTATAAGATTCACTTAATAGAGTTGCAATTTATTCTGGGGCACATCAATTTAATAAGTAAGTGAATGCTCTGATCCCGGATAAATTGACCATATTCTAAAAAGCTTCATTACACACATTATTTTGCTTGAAGAAGGATTATGTCCATGAAATGAGTATACCTTTCATACTATACATCTGCTTTTTTTTTTTTTTTAAAGTATTGAACTGAAATGGATGAACTCTGCCAAAAAACACTTGATTAGCTTGGGAATAATGATTTCCATCCACATTAAAGATGATTCAGAACTTTTTTTGAAACTTGTCAACATTTTCTGTGGCTAAAAATATTGGCTTCTCTTTTGTTTGTTTTCTTTTCAGATAATTTCTATAAAATGGAATGGTATTTTTGGATGGTATTTTTGAGTTTATTGTTGGAAGTAACAAAAAGGGAATGGGGACAATGATATCATTTTCTGCTTGATTGCTTGTCTGGAATTGATCCTTGCTTATCTCCATCCCTGCTTATCTCCAATACCCTGATCAAGGAATGACCAAGGAGAAAACCACACCCCCACCAACACTAGCAGAGCAAGCTACTGAATACAAACAGGGAGCAAACCCCACTCCCTTCTAGCACTGAAGATGTTACCTAGTTGGGTAATGAAATGTCTGCAAGCAAACAGCCATGCTCAGAGAGCACCAAGGACTCCACAGTTCAACCCTGAGCTACACATATTCTCTTCTATTGGAAGGGCAGTATTAATGAATGTTCAAATAATGCTCAATATTTTATAATCCAGACTTCAACAATACATGGAAAGAGAACTGTGAAGTGTACAAGTTGGATTCAGCAGAGGGAAAGACATCCAAGATCATATGGCTAACATTCAATGGAAAATGGAAAAGTCAAGGGAGTTCCAAAAGGATATCTATCTATCTATCTATCTATCTATCTATCTATCTATCTATCTATCTATCTATCTATCTATCTATCTATCTAAAATGTGGATTGTCTTGCTATTGTTTACAAAAGTCTTACTACAAACAAAGCAAAAATAGTTGTCTTTTTGGAACTGCCTTGACTTTTCCATGAGTGCACTGGACCACTTCATCTGGCTGTTGAAGAATCAGTAATCAGGAAACAGGAGTTAGTGTAGAATACAGATCCACAGAATGGTTTAAAATTGGGAAAAGAGTGTACCAAAGATATATAGTTTCACCTTATTTAAGTCACATACAGAATGTATCATGAGAAATATTAATCCAGAAGAAATAGAAATTGGGATTAAAATTATTGGAGAAAAATCAAAGTGTCAGATATGCTGGTGATACCATTTTGATGGCTGGAATCAAGGAACACTTAAGGAATCTCTAGCTGAAGGTTAAAGAAGAGAATGCAAAAGATGTTATTCTTAATTTTTTTTAACCTTGAGATTATCTCAACAAGCAGTGCCAGTCCAATGCAAGTAGGTGGAAAAGAAATTGAAATAGTGACAGTCTTTATTTTACTAGCTCAAAAATTCACAGGATTGAGATGAAAAAGATGATTGGTACTTGGGGGGAAAATATTATAATACATTTAGACAAAACATTTAAGTGCAGATAACACAGTGACAACAAAGGTACATATTGTCAAGGGCATGGTTTTCCCAATTGTAAAATAGGGCTGTGAATTCAGGACCACCAGAAAAGCTAGAGAAGAAGAAGAAGAAGAAGAAGAAGAAGAAGAAGAAGAAGAAGAAGAAGAAGAAGAAGAAGAAGAAGAAGAAGAAGAAGAAGAAGAAGAAGAAGAAGAAGAAGAAGAAGAAGAAGAAGAAGAAGAAGAAGAAGAAGTTCTGAATTCTGGTGCTGGAGAATTTGTTTATAAAATCTTGGGTCTCAAGAAGAACAAATCATGTAATACTGATGAAATTAAACATGACTGTTCATTGGAAGTTGAAATCATGAAGCTAAAGCTTAAAATTTTTGGATTTATAATGCAAAGGCAAGAGTCATCAGAGAAGATCTTAATGTTTGGAAAAATCAAGGGCAATTGAAGAAGAAATTGATGGACAAGATGAGTAGATACTATTGCTGGAAAAGGAGCATCTATCTATATACTACTAAAACTCTCATGTTTGTAACTGGGCAAAAGGGTGCATCATAGAGTAACAATCTTTGAATCAAGGTACCTCAAATGGGCTAACCTACAGAATGTGTCCAAAATCTGAGATTCATTACTCCTGTGGGATGGAAATTTGGGGAATTTGTGGTCACTTCAGCACTGCTGCGCTGCTGCGCTGCCATGGTCAGTCCAGGTCATGTGATCATCACAGGCATATCCTTGACCTATTTCCCACCTCCCTCTGTCCCCTGTGAAAAATCAGTTGGTGGCAAGGCCCGGCAGGCGAGTGATGATTGCTGCTTTGGGACCAAGGCCAAATTTTAAATCTCTTAACCATGGTGGGCATTGAGGGAAGGATGGGGGAGTCGCTTGGATGCCTGCTGGCAAGGTAGGGCTGGCTGGGGACCACTGGCAGTTGATGAGTGAGCCCCCTTCCTCCCTTGAGGGAGGGGGCCCTCAGGGACACGCTAAAATGAGGAGTGGACCTGCAGCTTTCCTCGTGGTCTGTGGCTCCTTTTGTTCCAAAGTGGCAGGCAGTTCCACAGGTCAGTTGAGGAAGAGGAGGAGGTTTCATTGGGGCTCTCCTGAAGGTCATGAGGGGAGGGCAAATGGTGCAAGCCTATGTTATATGTGGAAAGGAGGGAGGGAGGGAGGGAGGGAGGGAGGAAGGAAGGAAGGAAGGAAGGAAGGAAGGAAGGAAGGAAGGAAGGAAGGAAGGAAGGAAGGAAGGAAGGAAGGAAGGAAGGAAGGAAAATGTCTGATGCTCTCTGCCTAGGTTCCCACAAGCAAAGTCAATGGGGAAGCAGGCAGCAAGTTGTAAGTCACTCCCACTCCCACTGTTTTTTTGCCCTTGGTCATTCTGTTTCTCTGTTTAGGTAAGGAAATATCTCTGAAATGATGACCCAATGGGTCACTAGTTGTCTAGTAAGCTTTTTAAGTTACAAGACCTCTTGTAATTACTGATATATATTCTTGGTGAAATGATGCTCCTCACATCATGAAGAATTGGAAGGGACTGAATAACTGCATAACAGTTTGTCAGAGAAGAACTAATTGGAGGGGGGGGGAAGCTTAATATTCAGACATGTGGCTAAAAACCTAACCATTATATGAACCTTGAAATCTCCTGCTTTCTTTATCTCTAAAATAATCGCTGTCTATTAAAATTCCAGGTCATTTCTGAATTGTTATCTTTCCTACTTAGAATAACCACCCACCACAATATTGTAGGAAGCCCCAAACTTTAGCTCATTCCCACTTTGCTTTCTGTGTAGTCTCTTTATTTATAGACATATTTTGTTCACTATTTTGATTAAGCACTTTCTGCCCAATCCATTTACTCATAAAATTAACAGCAGACAAAGAAGGAGAAATATTTTAGCCCCCAAGGGCACTTATAACGGTGGTCCCCCATTTTCAAATGTAAAAATTGAGCAATTTAAAATCCCCTCCATGATAAAGACAGTTATTATGTCTCTCCCCATCTCCAGGCTGACCATTCCTTTGCCTTCCCTGAAGCCCATTAAATAACAATTATAGAGGACAGAATGGTGTATAAAATGCAACTATAATTTCTGTGTGTAGGAGGGGTGGCACACCAGTGACGCACCATTTTACCATTTTTCAGTCATATAAAAGAAGTTCACCCCCAACTTCCAGATAATGCATTTAAAAAAAAAAAAAGCACAGGGGAAATAGGAAGCTCAGTGAAAAAAAAGTAGTAATTAAAAAAAATAAGTTTTTGTCATGTTTTGAACTAACAACTTTCTATTTGCAAGGTAAGACTTATAAGCACTATATTATTTCACTACTGTGGGTAAAGACAGGTATAGAAGCTGTTAGAATGCATGGTAAACAATGACTTAGTTGAAGGGGTCTTCCCTCTGTGATGTTATGAATAAACTGCTGGGATTAGCTTGCAACAAAACTGAAGGAATCTATCCCAAATGGGCATGAGCCTCAAGGTGACACAATGTGGAAAATGTACTTCAGAAGGGAATGAAAAGTAGTTCCTGAGGTCACTTTGACAATCAGCAGGGGATTAATAGAAGGTAATGCCTGCCATTTTGGTGATGAGGCAACTGGGATGTGCATAACCTCTTAGTTGAAGCAGTTTGCCAGGGAAGCATGGAGCAAAATGATCACACAGTGAAGTGAGAGACTGATTAGCAGTTACTGGATGTGTCTGGTTGTGGTTACAGCAGCTAAAGATGGGGCAACCAGTTACTGAAACTCAGTATAGTCCTAGCCATAGTTCTAGTCACAGTCCCTCTGGGATGTTTCATGTTGGATGATTTTGTGAAATGAAACAAACAGCAAACTTTGGTACTATGTGTTCACTCAGACTCCCTTTATATATCAGTAGGACCTACATGACCAGGCTAGAAACTGGAAGACTGTGAATTCTAATCCTGCTTTAGGCATGAAACCAACTGGGTGACTTTGGGACAGTCACCCTCTCTCAGCCCTAAGAAGAAGGCAGTGACAAGCCACTTCTGAAAATGTTGCCAAGGACTTATCTGGGAAGTTGCCAGGAATTTAGAATGACTCAAAGGCAGAAAAAGAAGAAAAGGACATATATGAAGCTGTGATAACATTCAGTGATAAAGATATGCAAAAATTCAGAAAATAGTTTTAAGCATAAGGTAAAGTCTGATGAGTTCATAGGTCTGTCCGTGTGATTTTCTAAACAACTGGCTTGACATTGCCTTCTTCTTCTTCTTCTTCTTTTTTTTTCAAAATTCAATCTGGCCTATAATTTTTGGATTATCCCCCAGGAACCTATCATTCAAATTCTAACCCAGTCTAACTCTGCTTAGCTTCATAGCCAAGACAAGCCCATCTGCTGAAACTTTGAATACAAACCTGCTATATCATAAAACAGAATGGAGGTGGAATTTGAGACAAATGCTTTCCCGAAAAAGTAGTAAATATACAATTGAAAGAGGAGCAAGCACCTTATGTTGGCACAGTCATATCTGAAGGAAGAATTATATTTCATTTCTTAAAGAAAAACCCTCCAGACTATTGACATTTTATATTAATGTCTTTTAAGTTTTTTGAGAAAGCATCTGCTTGGTCCAGCCAAATCTACCCGGATACATTGTGTTGTCTTCTCTTCACTTTCCTTATATGACTGTTACACTTAGTGAGGAACAAGTGTATAACAGTAGTTGTGTACAGGTATCAGGAATGCAAACATTCATAGTTGAAACAGGTTTTCATGACATTTGGGGGGGGCGCTGTTGTTTTTGGCCTATCAACATAGGGGAGTATTCATGCATCCTTAATCAACATATAGAGGTGGTAGGATACTGGAATCATTGTATCAGGTTCACAACATCTTATACTTACTTGTGCCAGATATTCCAGAAGAGAACCAGGGATGGGACAGTGTCTCCATCAATCTTGCTATGTACTTCAGAAGAGATTCCAGCCAGGTGAAATGAAGTAAGGAAAGGGAAAAGATGACAAGGACATCAGCTACAGAGAAGGAAAACAACAATGGACAAATCTTCTTCTCCCTAATAGACTGGGTTCTAGATTAGGCTAAAATGAGGTTAGGTTGTTTGTGCTTCATTGTGTGAACCAGGTTTATCACACTAAGCCATTATATCCTTATTTGTTTGGGCAAAATATGTGTGATGAAAATAGGATTTGGTTTTCATGAACCTGAATTTTAACATTGAGTGAGTTGCATGAACCCAAGCCTTTGTGTTATTTTGGCTGAACCTAACCAAAGTATTACAGAAGAGTGGATTCTGGATTACCCCCCCCCATGGATAAATGTGGCTATGATTGATAAAACGAAGATGGGTGCTTTGTGGTTCGGTGTCATGTGGGAACCCAGCCATTATCTTAGCTGGTTGGGTGAATCAGGCCATTATTAAGCCATAATATCTTTTTTTTACTCAAGCATAGTGTGCTATGTGAAAACAGGAACTATGGTTTGATATAATGAATTTAGAATTTACGCATCATATTATGTGAACCCATGGAGAAGTTTCTCATCTCCAGGAAAGGAAAGAAGTATGGAGAAACCATTGTCATGAAGCTCCAAAAGACAAAGGAGAGATAATGAAACTATTGAATTCTGAAGGGTCTGAGTCCCACTTTATTCCTATCCAGAATGTTCTCAGTCAAGACCTCCTACCTGACCAGGTGAGATATAGACTCTGTTGGAACCAGAGATGGGTTTGTGCTCTGTACCTTGGGGACATCCATGTGAGAGATTGAAAAGAGTCCACTACAGGTTTTTTCTGCTAAAACAATATTACAAATATCTCTATTAAGTCTTTATCCTTATATGCAATGATATGATGAAAGTTTAATGTGATAATTAAGTATGCAGTGAAAATAAATGCAGAAGCTTCTGTCTTTGGAGCAATGCCACAATGAAATAATATTCTAGTTTGGTTGGCAGTGTTATTGACTGGGAGGGGGCGAAGAAGTACAAAATGTCCCCAAGTAAGCCACCCACTAGGACAGACGCTATGGGAAACAACCCAGAGACATTTAGAAAGATAAACTGAGTTACGTAAGAATTCTGAATCCAGGGCTACAGTAATGTCGTTCAGTACGTCTTTAGGGTCTTATCTTCCCTGCAATTGCCTAGCAGGTATTCCAGCCTTTTTTAGTCATTTCATTTTCTAAAAATATCTTTCTTTTTGAACTTCAGATCAAAGTTCTTTGAATAAAGCATGAGGACCAACAGAATCTTTTCTTATGTTTTGAGGGACTGAAGCTATCTTTGGTCTCAATATCATATCCTAAAACAAGAAGCATTTGTGGAAGATAAAAATTTCCTTGTAGAATTTCCTATCCTGCAATGATTGTTCTTTCCCCTTCCCCTTCCCTTCTGTTTTTTGTCTTGTCCTTCTCCTCTTCTCCTCCTCTACTTATTATCAAGCTGCTTTCAGATTTCTTCTTAAGCTACCACATTTATTTATTTAATGGATAGAATTTCTAGTTTGCCCCAATCCTGAAAGATTCTGGATATAAACAGGAAAACCAGAGTTGAAATAAAGTTATAATTCAATGAACACAATAAGACAATAAATCATAATTATGATAAAAATCTATCACTAAAAAATCATTTAAAAACCCTATCATGACACTCCCAGTCAGCTTATCAGAGAAGCGAGCTCCATAAAGTGAACACTGTTACTGTGAAAGCCAGCCACCTTGTCCACACCCCACACATCTTTTATCTTTTAGATTACAATACCCTTTAAAAAGCCCCTTGTAGACCTCCATGTGCATATATCTGTGTGTTTGCATGTATTTGATGTGAACTACTTGATAAAATTGGAAAAAATGTCAGAGATCAGTCTATAATTCTGTTGACATTTGGATAAAGGTTCACAAAGAGCAGACATGACAAGTTTCTATTAGAAGGCAAACTAGATAGTTTTCTACCCACAAGGTTCTGTTTTCAGAAACCAACAATGATAGCTGTCTAGGATGCCAAAAGAAGAATTTAAGAATGTGAGAAAGCCAACAGTAAAGTTGGGCATCCTTTCAAATGAGACCCCCATTCTGATCCTAACTGAATCATGGGTGGATAACTTGTGAAGAAGTGTGGGATCCACACGATAGAAGATACACCCCTCTATCTACCTGTTTATATGTTACTTAGAGCATCATTCCTTGTGTTTTCACTCATGTGATGCAAGCTTCTGCACATTCATTTATTTATTTAAATCCCAACTTTGTACAGGAGCTGAAGGCAGTGTACATCATACTCCCTCCTATTTATCCCCACAACAATCCTGTGAGATAGGTTGGGCTGAGAGAGAATGACTGGCCCAAAGTCACTCAGTGAGCTTCTGTTGAGTGTGGTTGGCTTAAATCCTGGGTATCTCTGCTCCTAATCCAAAACCTTAGCCACTACACCTCAGGATTCTGCAAATTTCTGTTGGAGTACTACCCTACCAGCTGGATATTCAACTACCTGTGGAAATCATAACTCAGAAAAAAACATCTATGAGAACTATCATGTTCCTTGAAATAAAACGTAAGTTATTTTCTGGCACCTTTGCAACAATGCTGTCATGTTTTTATGTCATCTACCATTCTTTCTCTCTTTTCATGAATGGAATTGTTTGACACAGAACTTAGCCATTTGAATCCAGTCCAATTTGTAACCAGGCATTCATGTCCATTGGTAGCATTATTAGAGCTCAAACTCTGTTGATTCTGAAGATTAGTGGCATGGAACCAGATGCTCATGATATAGGCTTTCCTTGAACTTTATCAGTGATTGCAAATGTTGCAGAAATTACAACCTGTGTGTGACTAGAGTAGTCTCAGCTGTCATGATATTAGCTCCCCAAACATCAGCTTCCAAGTTTGATCCTGTGGCAGCTTGTTGTGTTTCTTAAAAAAGAAAAAAAATATTTTAAAGTTCAAGAGTGCTCTCCCAACCCCAGTTGTTCAAAAGCCATTATTAAAAGCTGAGCAATAGTGTCAGTAGGACAAATGTACATTCACTCTGGAAGGACCTTCTGAGTTGTGCATCTCTGAGATACTGCATCCAACCGTAAAGCTCCTTTATGTTTTCCATAATTTGTAGTAAAGGTGTGCAGGGAATAGAAAATGTGTTTTGAACAACATTTGGAGCAAATGCATGACACTTTGTTATCTCTGTCACTCTATGGCCACCCAGTTTTCAGAGAAAACACAGTACTGTTAAATGTTTCCCTGCTTTGGATTCTGTCAATTCAGAATCCAGAGGAGATATGGAATATTCTGACACAGGAAACAGTGGTATTTTGAAACTGCAGAGGTCTCGGGGAGCAGCAGAGAGATACCAAAAAAACGACTCTTTGCTGCCATCTAGTGATCACTGGGACAGGAGTACAAGGCAAGACAGAGTCTAGAAGGGTTCTCCTTATGAAGGTGTCTGGAGCTGAGTTGAGTTTTTGAGGGACTTTTGAGTTTTTGAATGACTCTGAAGTGAATGTTGATTATTTGGAAAATGTGAGGGGAGATTGTATGCCCACCACAGATTGAAGATAGCCTACCTCTCTCATTCTTGGAAGTAGTTCTATCAGTGGCAGCAGTGTTAATGGTCAAAGTCAACTGATCAATGGCTAAAGACAAGTGATGGCTAAGAAGTGAAGATTGAGGCTGGCACAGCAAGGTCTGAGGGCCAGCAACACTAGGTTGTGGGGGCAGCTTTACTAGCAGCTTTGCTTACTTCTGCTGACTTCTAGATGGTCTCTTCTGCATTTGTCCCACTTGGCTTTTTCCAACTTTGCAGCTCTTCTCCATCCATTGCTATTTATGGACTAAGAGTATCTGTGGTGGACTGACCCTGACAGGACCCATGTCCTACCCCAGACTATGCCTGTGCAGGAGTCAAAAAGTGGAGGGAGAGAAGGTGGTGGATGGAAGCAGATGGGTAGTGAGTAGGAGTTGATCATTGGTGACCCATGGCAATATTTTATCCCCCAGGCTGGTCAGTGACTGAGTGCTAGAATAGTAAGGGTAGTTACTGTAGTTGTCAGAGAGTGAGGGTGATTGAAAGTGCTCTATGGAGATATGGTGGGAAACTGAGAGCAGGCCATCACAGGGATGGCAAGATAAGCGGCAAAGATTTTCCTGCCCACCAATCTTCCATATTCATCTGCAAGGCTGGATCACTGCATTCTTGATGGCCTTGGGCTCACCCATCTATATATTAGATCTATGTCCCTTTTGGGTGGTGAAGGTTGCCTGGGTGTAATATATGTTTGGGCCCATGCAGTAGTATCTACTTTGTTGAGAGAGGGGATAGTAACACTTGCCTTGAAGGACATGGTGGTATACCTCCTCATCAAGAAGACTTTACTGGGCTCAACAGTTTTGGACAATTTTTGTCCAGTCTCCAATTGTCTCTTTCTGGGGAAGGTTGTTGAAAACAATGGTTTGGCTAAAGCTTTAGAGAGCCCTGGAGGATACAAATTATCTAGATCCCTTTCAGTCGGGTTTTTAGACCAGAAGATAGTACAGTACTGAGACGGTATTGATCATGGTTGTTGACAACTTCTGGAGGGGCCAAGATGGGAGTCGTGCAACCATCCTGGTTTTCCTTGATCTCTTGGAGGCATTTGATATAATCAAATATAGTATCTTTTGGGAGTGCCTGTTGGGATTAGGAGTGGGAGGCATGGTGCTCCAGTAGTTCTCTTTTCTCCATGGTAAGGTCAAGTTGGTGCTGGTCAGGTGGGGTGAGGGAGAAAGATCAAACAATAGATCCCTAATACATGTATTTTGTAGGGAGCTGCCGAGATGGCCTTGGAGAAGGTAGTCAGAAGCTATTAAAACAACAGCAGGTGCAGAAAAAGCACGTGTTAAGCTCAGGGAGGTGGAAAAACATTAAAAAGAGACTCAGATTAACTTCCTGTGACTCCTTGGAGTATAAGAAGAAGGCAAGGGAAACCACTGGCAGACTTGCAAGATTTTGTTACTATAGCTTATCTCAACAAAGTAGACTTCTAATCATCTTGTGCAGTCATTTCCTGATCAGGAATACCTTGTAGGGCTGACAGTTCTCAGTGCTTTCACTCATTCTGTTTAACATCTACCACGTATAAAGTCCTTCATGGCATTGGGTCTGGTTATACAAAGGACCACCTATCTTCTGTAGCTTCTGCCTGTCCTATGTAATCCAGTTCATCTATTAAACAATATCATCTGATGGGACCTAGGACCAGGCCTTCTCTGGAATGCTATCCCTCTGGAGATTTGTATGGTTCTTATCCTAGTCTGGTTCTTCCCCCAGACCTTGGACCTTGGACTAAGTAGGTGGTAGAACCCTTGTAGGGATGACTGGTTGAGATGGAGAAGGACTGGTAGATGGTAGAGAAATGATAGATAGATGATAGATGATAGATGATAGATGATAGAAGATAGATAGATAGATAGATAGATAGATAGATAGATAGATAGATAGACAGACAGACAGACAGACAGACAGACAGACAGACAGACACATATATAGATAGTCAGGTTCTTTAAATACCAACCTATTCAATATTTGGCTGCCTATTAAAAATTACAAAGGAAGGAAGGAAGGAAGGAAGGAAGGAAGGAAGGAAGGAAGGAAGGAAGGAAGGAAGGCAGGCAGGCAGGCAGGCAGGCAGGCAGGCAGGCAGGCAGGCAGGCCGGCCATCTGGCCATCCTGAGACACATTGAAAAGAAATCCCTCAGACCTGATTGCTAGCCATCCATCTTAAATGTAGATCACATTTATTAGTATTACTCTGCACTGATAGAATACAAGTTACAGTCATGCACACATCCTGCTCAGCAAATCATTTTTTCTTTAACACTTGAAGAGCTTCAGAAAGAGTTCAGCAAACCATGAAACCAGCAAGATCGAACATCTCCAGGCAGCAAAATGCACCATGGACTACCTCATAGAATATTGAATTAGAAGGGACTGTAAGGTTACCAGTCCAACCTCACACCCTGGCAGATGCCATCCAGCCTCTATTTAACCACTTGTATTCAATCAACAGAACATGAACAGAGTGCAGTTCATGTACACACATAAGTTAGCAGGTCAACTACAAAAAAGTGTTTATTATTATTATTATTACTATTATTATTATTATTATTATTATTTTGCATTTTCAGATGCAAGCTGAAGTCTGCAAGTCCATAAACAAAGGGGAAAAGAGAATGCAGCAATGTGTGTTCTCAGGGTATGGTCAAGAAAGGCAAGATAATGGCCACAATGGTGTGACTGAAACTCCTCTTTTTATGTACATCAAACATGTGATATGTATGAAGAAACAGGAGGGGCTTTGATTGTACCATCACGGGCTTCCATCTTGATTTTTTTTTTTTTTACCATACCCTGTGAATTCCCTTGATGCATGCATGGAGGGCAAGGATAAATGACCAGTAACAGACGGTTTTATTACATATGTTTCTAAGTGCATCAGACATTCTGTTATTCCACAGTAGTATTCCCAAAAGGCAGCCCCATCTGGCTCACCTTGTTGGGGCAATGAAGCTAAGCAGGATCAGGCCTGAGTATCATTTGGATGGGAGACCTCCAGCAATAACAGGTCTGGGAATTGGAAAAACAATCTCAGAAGAGAGAGTAATGGCCATTTCCATAGTACTACCAAGAAAACAAGAAGGATGTGTCCCTAAAGTCACAGGGGTTGAAATGAACTAGAAGGTAACTTTATCTTTCTATTCAGTGGTGAGGCTTCTCACAAGATAGGATAATAGTCTTTCTAGATGTAGAATTATAGTGGGGTGGAAAACCCCATGATCATCTTACCTTTTGTATCCCATTAAATAGCCTGTTTTGCACCCTCTAATTTAGCTAGAGCACAAATGACCAGGCTCAAATTGTCCTACTTTGGACACATTAGGTGAGGACCCAGCTCTCTGGAGAAGGCTCTGAAGCTGGGAAAGTTGGAAGGAAAGAGAAGAAGAGGGCAACCAGCAGCAAGCAGGATGGGCTCAGTTGCAGTGGCAATAGGTGCACTCTTGGGAGACCTGAAAGAGCAGGTTAGGGATAGTTTGTCATGGAGAAAATCTATCTATGTGGTCACTAGGAGTCAAAAACGACTTGATGGCACATAATCAATCAGTCAGATGCATTCAGGTTTAATGGTCAATATTATCCACTGGTAGCATTTAAGTAAGACTCAATGAGTCTTGAGGACCGTCTAATCCAATACATGCCAAAGAACAGACGATTTTGCATTATATTAAATACCCTGGGTATTTGTAATAGGGGCTGAATTTACCTTCTGCTTCTAAAACTACCCTTATCCAAATCCCTTCTCAAATAACCATTTTTCCCCCAAAGTGAAATGAAGGAATAAATGGGTGCACGACTCTGAGTTTATTCCTCCCTTTCCTACATCTGACTTTTATGCGTGGCACATAAAGTTTTCAGTTCTCTCAGGTATAGATTAATGGTAGATAAATACTGCAAGGGAATGTTCTTGATGTCACCAAAATGCATAACTGCACCACTAGCCTTTGTGTGCAGTATTTCTCCAGGTGCATCTGTGTTCATTGATTAAAAATAATTGTTAGCCCTGGACAACAGAGGTCATAAATTGAGAACACTATACATCTGATTGCATCAATATTTCTAGAGACTTTTCACCACCATTCAAAAGCAAACAGTTTTCTCAAAGCGATGAATAAGCAAACCCCAAAGTCAATAATAAACATCAATTTCTAAATATTAAACTTAAAAAAAAAAACCTGAAGAGAATCGTGCCCCTCTTTCTACAAATTATTTTAAAAAGAAGACCAAATTAAGACAATTATCAGATGAAAGGTCATAAATGAAAACCAGTCCAATTTCAATATTCAATAATTAATTCAAAGCCCAAAGACTTTAGAGCCTGTCTAAAAGAAACAGAGGAGAGAGTTAAGTATGCTTCTTTGAAGGAGGGGGAAAAGATCCCAGAACGCAGAGGTTAAGAATGGAGAGGACCTTGTAGTCCTGCCAATTTGATAGTATCTTCTGGAGGGTTTAGATTCAGGATTTCCATGGATGACCTTCAAGTCTATTTATTGGTCCATCAAGTAATCTGTGTCTCAGTCCACTCCGACATGTTTTGTGCTGCCAGCGTCCAGCTGGAAATGTGTGCGCTGAGAAGACATTGCATTGAAAGAATCTAGAAGCCACCATGAAAACATATCTATGATCACTTCAATATTTCTGCTTCAGAGGTCTGCAGTCAAGGCTGCCTCATGAAGGACAAGAGGAAGAAGAGGGAGAGGAAAGGAGAGACAACCTAGCAGCCAGGGTGCATCTGCTCCTATCTGAAGCTGATTTTAATATCTGTAATGTTTAAATGTTCATGTTTAAAGAAGAAAATGTAATGAGACATAGGAACAAATACCAAATGAAATGGAAAGAAATTCTCTTAACTCCGTGACTAGTTAACCAATTCTATGCAGAATGTCTCACTCTTGCAGGAAGAGGAAAATCTCTCAAATCTAATCTCATCTTGTTTTTCCCTGTAACTCTCTCTCTCTTTCTCTCAAATTCGCATTTGTTTCATCTAATACTAGATGGAGAAATGCACCTGGTTTTTAAAAATATTCTGCCAGTTCCTATTTAATATGATGGGTTAGAGCTGGCTTTCACATTTCTTTTCAAAGGAGGAGAGATTGTTGGTGAAATTCTTATGGGTAGAGTGTTTTTGTACTTCCTTAGATATGAGGTGGCCAAGGGCACATGAGAATGTCCTATTTTTCATTATGCAATCTTTTCTCCGTTGGTCTGCAAATTCCACAGCTTCCATTAAATCCATTAAAAGGCACTATGTGTGGAAGGGGGGCTTATTCAAGTGGCCACTCCTGGCACTGAGAAACTGTTCGAGAATTCTATTATCCCTAAATGAATTTAGAGGATTTGTTCACCCACTTTCTGGTCCCCCGTCCCATCCCCCCAAAAAAATTGGTAGAAAAATTAAAAGCCATTTTTGTCCAGCTCTTTTTTCAGTCTGATTTCAATCTAATTTTCAAGTTAATTTTCAAAGTTTGCATTCTTGTTTGCACTGGATAATGCTCAGGTTTCCTTAACAAATACCATTTAAATATAATTTCCCTAAAATTTGCATTGCTATGAAAAGCTTTTCTTTTTTCTTCACCACAAACAGAACACATCTCTAGCCTCTAGCACACTGCCAAGGATCAGCTGATCTTCCTTGATGAGCTTCACTTCAATGCATGCACAGGAGCTACAATTACTGAGAAAAATGCACAATTTTGTTTAGTGGAATCACTTCCAAAGGGCATACTGGCCTGGCACAGAAGTCCAACCAAGTGATGTACCCTTTTCTGCACAATTCCAAGAGCTACAATTTTACATGGTCTGCCTCCTAATAAGCACATGTTTTTGTACATGGTTTGAATTACAAACATTAGGAAGACTGGAAAAGTGCAAATCTCAGAGTATCTACCTTCTGATTCTAATATAAGTTCAGGAACTGCAAGCTGGATAATTATCCACTACTCAAATGCAAACAAAACCATTTTTTCCCCATCTTTGCATGGCTCAGAAGGCATATTTTCCAGGAGACAAGTCCCAAAGTCAATTCTGAGTGTGAAGAATATCACCCAGTTCTTTCTCCACAGACTTCCTGCTTTGCAACTGAGTCATCCTTTCTTCATCAGATACAGATAGTTCCCATTCTAGCCCAGCATGATTTTTGCATTCTTCCAAATGTTGTATTAACCGTCAGAAGCTCTCCTTGGGTGTAGAAGTGCTCCCTATTTTTACAAGCTCCCTGTCTCTTCCCAAGAATTTTGCTCACAGGGGTGACGTAAGGAGTTTCAGGTGCTGTTTTAAATGCAGGAAATGATTTTTTCTTTTCTTTTCTTTTTTTTTTTTGCAGGAAATCACATTAAGTGCCCATATCCGCCTGCAGATGAGGTCTACAATATTCTCATTTCAGTCCCAGGCAGATGGGGAATTTGATATGCACTCACCACATTTCATTTTTGCTTTTTCCATCAGCTTGAACACTGCCCCTCCCTTCTCTTAAAAAAACAAAACAAATCAAAAAAATCCTACATCTTCCTTCCTATTTGGCTAAGCATGATCAAGCCAAAAAGGAATGGAAGGGGAAGCCATCTGGAGAAGAATACAGGGCTGATTCAGGATGCAGAAACCGAACACAAATCTGCTATTTATCTTCTTCCAGCTTGCAACTTGTTTCAATGAGGACAAAAGCACCCATCAGTTTTCTGCCTAGCCGCCTCCCCCCTTCCTGCCCCTGCTGTTAACTCTTTCCTCAAAAAATGCAAGAGTTTTTTAAAAAATCAGTTAACGTACCACTGGTTTAAGGGGGTCTCTTTGAGAAATGAATACCATTGGACAAAGGTTACTGGAAGGTTGCATCCTAACTCTAGAAAATCCTGGAAAATAAGATTTGAGGAAATCAACCAAATAAATAAATAAATAAATAAATAAATAAATAAATAAATAAATAAAAGCTTGTTTTGCTGATATGTTTCTGCTGCAATCAAGTCTCTGTCTTATTATAAGTTGAAAACAAAGTCTGTTCTTTGGACAAAGAAAGACTTTGCTCTATTTGGGTTCAGTGAGACTAATGGTATTTTCCATCTTGTGTGCAGAGAATTATTTACACAATGTGTTTGTAACTACAGCAACGTTTGTAAACTCTACATCTTTGCGAATGTCATTCTAGGCTAGCTCCACCAGATTCACATAGACTTTGCCCCACCTTCCCAGACAGATCCTTCAATTCTACTGGCAGCCTTCTGGGGATTGGAGAGATGAAGAACAAGACCTTCTAACCTCTTCCATCAGCCATGACATCCTGGTCCCATTCTCGGAATGAAGAACAGCCGCAAATGTTCAAACAAGAACCTCTGAAAGAAAAATGAAGCTGAATTCCAGCATGGACAAGCAGATAGAGACCCCCCCACACTTTTTTTTCCTGGCCTTGTAGGGCTAATCTTTCACCCTCATTTCTTTCCATTCTTCTGTGGCTTGCATTTCTAGATCGGGAGCTGGCAAACAGGGCATGTCCTTTATACGTGACAGATGCTTTATTTTGGAGACTATAATGACTTGAAAAGGGACATTAAAATGCTGCAGATCATTATATTAAAGTGCTGAACTTGGCTTGCTATATTCTGTTATTCTTTTCCTGCGTCTTTTGTAGGATCAGGAAAATTGGGCCAATTTTTTTTGGGGGGGGCGGTTTGGACAGGTTGACAGAGGAATTAAAATGTTCATCACTGCTAAAGGTTGTTTTTCTTACTGTTTAACTTTTTAGGAAGCTCTTTCTTTGAATTTTTCACTTTTTACAAAAATAGCCTACCAATGCATGTTATAGAATCTTCCTATCACTACTGTGGGGAAGTCCCTAATTGAGAAGGCTGATGATGAAATATTGGAGAACAATACAAATATTTTTTAATTTTTTAAATTTTTTTAAAAAACATTTATGTAGCCACACATCTTGAACCAAACTCTGGGCAGTGCACAACCCCAAAATAAAACAATATCTATCTACAATAAAATAAAAACATTAAAACAGAAAAGACCTGGCACCAGAGCTAGACTTCTCCATTGCAGCCCATCTGGGGGAGACGGGTGGCATATGAAATAAATAAATAAATAAATAAATAAATAAATAAATAAATAGTCCATCCCACTAATCTCACCCTATCCCAGCACTTGGGGGAAAAGCCAGGTCTTAAGTGCTTTTTAGAAGGTTAAAGGGGGGGGGGAAGGCTGCTAGACTTCAGGGGAAGGGTGTTCCATAGGGCAGGGGCTGTCATGGAAAAGACTCACTTCCTAGTTCCTGTAAGATGGTGACATTTAAGGGAAGGGACTAGGAGCACACCCATACTCTCCGGTCTGGTAGGAGAGGCAGACGTCCTTAGGGAGAGGCAGTCCCACATATAACCTGGTCCCATGCTTTGTAGGGCTTTAAAGGTAATTAAAGGAATTAAAGTAATTAAGCACTTAGTTCCCACCTCTAATGCCTTCCATTTTAAACAGATACAACCATCTTTTAGGGTAGGAGATAAGCACCATGTTTAGCAATAACTTACCACATGCTATGATAGAACAGAGATGTGACAGAGATTTGTGGGCAAATCATGTGGGGCATCAAGGCCTCCATTCTATCATAGCATGGGAGAGACCGTCAGTAGCAATGTTCACTTTGTTCTAATATCTCCCCTGTTTGGGAATTTAGGTAAAGAGTTTGTGACTAGAGGCAAAAGTCATGTTATGTGAGATGGATGGCCATATAACTTTGATCAACAAATAAATAAAAAGGAAAGGAAAGGAAAGGAAAGGAAAGGAAAGGAAAGGAAAGGAAAGGAAAGGAAAGGAAAGGAAAGGAAAGGAAAGGAAAGGAAAGGAAAGGAAAGGAAAGGAAAAGCCAATGATATCGCCTCTACTTTCATGTCTGGCTTAAAGTTCAAGTGGAATGAGGAATATATTGTTTTCATCATTGCTGGATTCTCCCCACCTCAGCAGTTCATTCTGGAACCAATGAAATCAGTTTTCTCCATGAGTAAATTAATTAATTAATTAGTTTAATGTTGATTGAACCCTACACATGGGCTATTTGTATCCCAGGGCTTTGTGTGACCCCTTTGAATCCTTCTTTTAGGATTCTCAAAGATTCCTCTGATCAGAGTTTGTGGATGCTGACAACATTGTTTCCTGCTGCTTTGAGGTATGAAATGTGAGGTCAATAAGATGGATATCACAGTAAAATGTACAAATACATAAAATCCAACCACAGCTCTGTCCATGTGTGTGAAGTAGTCCCATCCACCCTGAAGGTTTCCATGTTTCCAAAAATGTTGAAGTCATTCCTGGTCCCCACCCCCCTATTTTTCATTTCTGCTCTGTGTCCCTTTTCTACTGCCTTCTGTCCCTTGTCTCCTTCAAAGTGCTGACCAGATTCAAAATTTACCGTTTGCTTTTGGTCCTCCTTTAAAAAAAAAAAAAAAAAAAAAAGCAAAACAAAAATCCAGGAGAGATTGTTTTGACATGAGCTCAGTTGAGGCAGAGGCAGAATGATCATGAAATGTCCTTCAAAGCCAAGAGAAAGGATATGACAAAAACTCTCTAGCGTGTTCTTCTCTGGTTTTCTTTTGGTCGACAGTGGCACTGAAACCCATCACATCATGGCGTGCTTATGGATTTTAGTGTTTCTGGCAAGCTGTCTCCAAAATTCTGCCAAGATTCCTGTGCCCACTGTGTAGATCAAAGCTATCTCAGAGGCTGTTTATCAAATCATTCATTATTACTTTAAATGTGCCCCAGGAGAAAGGATGAAGCTAGATAATCTGCCAATGAAAGAAATCTGCGTTAAGCACTTTGATTGCTTTGTGATACATTAAAATGAGATACCCTGACCTTAACTGTGAACAATTTGCCAGCCTCTTCTTATCACTGGAACTTGGTCTCTCTTTGCTTTTTACCTTCTCACATTTTCATCAACTGCCTTCTTCATGTTAATTTCCCAGGACCAGACTACTGTAGGTCTTTTCTGCAGGTGCACACACCTTTGTAATGAATCAAATTCAAAAAGATTTACTGGAAGTCAAAAATTCAATATCACAAACTCAGAGAGAATTGTCTGAACCCTTTGTATCAAACCACCAGTTCAGCCTGAACTGAAATTTGGAATCAACCTGCAGTCTGCTGCCCGTTTTGCAGTTTCCTACTGTATAGCCATCAGCACCCATTCGCACACCACTCAACTGCAGGGCACAACTTTGTCTTGAGGAATCATGGGAAATAGAGTATGTTATTCCTTGACTGGATTCTTATTGGAATGACAAAATGTCTGAAGATGATAAAAAGCCTGAACTCCCCAACTGACTTTGTTATTCATTTTATGCTCAGTTCTAAATGGAATGGAAAGACCTGCACACTCTAGGCAATAAATTTGTGATATGGGAGGTCCTCCTGTGTGGGTCTGGCTGTTGTTGGTTGCTCCTTGATTTTACTGTAATGTTGTATTTTACTGTGAGCAGCTCTGAGTCCTGACTGGATTAGAGCAGTATATAAAAGGGAGGAAGGAAGGAAGGAAGGAATTCATGTTTATAGAGGCTGAGATTCCTCCATTTTTATTTCAGGATCTTGCACGTGGAAAAATACTTTGCTACAAGAACACTGAGGTTGATCTAATCTCTCTGAAATCTAATTTTTTGTGTGGAGAGTTATTGAGCTTTTCTTTTTGTATGAAGCAGGTGACCTTCTCATTCCCCATCAGGCACAAGTTCGCCTTCTCAGGGAAGACTGCTCCTTCTACTCTCTGCTTATCTATACTGCTTATCTGACACGAGCCACCTTCTTGGCAGCCCTGATGATAGGAATGAAGCCAACCTGTCCAGGGTTTACGAGAAGCAGCATGCTCTCACTCAAGTTTTATCACAAATGTTTTCCTAGTCTTAGAAGAAAGACCATTTGATCAGCTGTGGCAGGGCTTGTTTTGGGTTCTTGAAATGCCAAGACATCCCTGCATTCAGAGATGGATTCTTTGCCAAGCTGCATTAGCTGGCTAATTTCCTCCAAGGGTTTTGCCATCACCTTTGCTAGGGTAAATCATCAGGACATTGCTTCCCAAATTTCAAGGGGAAGCATTTATTTCCAGTCATGAGGAAAAACAGCAACAACAACAAAATTGACTTGCTCCTTATAGAATAGCTTCCTCTCTCCAGTGAAAAAAGAAACCTAGCTATGGTTCATTTGTTTTGGTCATGCTTGGTACACAGAAAACAACCTTGGAGCAATATTATCAGAACAGAATAAGTAGGCACTTTCTGCTACCTACTCATGTTTTGTGTTATAACTATCCAAAGGATGCTTTCTTTCTTTCTTTCTTTCTTTCTTTCTTTCTTTCTTTCTTTCTTTCTTTCTTTCTTTCTTTCTTTCTTTCTTTCTTTCTTTCTTTCTTTCTTTTCTTTCTCTTGCTTGCTTTCTTGCTTTCCTGCTGCAGTGGCTTCACTGTATTCATGGGGCCTTTGTTGTGGGGCTTACACAACTTGCTATATCCAGCTGATCAAAACATTATTGCTTTAGTCATATAAAACATTTTATATCCCTCCAAAATAAACTATAATGTGGCATAATGTGGTGACCTGGTCCCTACAGTATGCTGAACCAGAAACTCCCCAAGTCCTTGTCTGAGAGAAGTAATTGGGTTGATATATATCTTAATTTTGGAAGAAGACATTCTTCAGATATAAGGAATCTTCACAAGAAGAGAAGATCAGGGTTCAATCTTGTATAGTCCACAGGCCAAAGAATTTCCTCCTTTGACAGTCAGAAGCAGGGTGCTGACCCCAGAAGGGAGATTCCAGTATCAGTTACTCCAGTATCTTCCTACAAACACCAAAAACAAGCTTGCAGGGACTGGATACTGAGATCCCAAACCCCAGATCCACCACCATGCTTTTTGTCTGAGACAGAAATTTAGATCTGGGATTAATCTAAAGGAAAGGTAATTTTTTTAAAAATTCAAGAAGAAAATGTAGAGATTTAAATATCTACCTCTTTTCTTTATTGGCCCACTAGTCAATAGTCAATAGGTTCTGAATCTTTGTAGAACTTCCAACTTCTGTGCAGTCACAGAACTTTGGAGTCTTATGCCCAAGGCTCTCCAGCTTCAGCACATTGGAGATGCCTCAATGCCTCAATAAAGACTCCCTGGAGTTTAGTTTCACTGCTGTGGACTACATCAGCATATCCTAATTGTTTTCTTTGTAACAATTCAGAAGTGGTTTGCCACTTTTTCAAACACTAATCAGGTCTGATCCTGCTTAATGTTTATACAAAATCAGCCAAAGTTAGATTAAGGGCTTTTACCTGTTACAACTTTTCAGCATATTGGAAAGAATAAATGGCAATTTATATCAAAATATATCTATGATATTAGGTTTTACAAAACTCCATGACCTACCTTCCTTCCTTCCTTCCTTCCTTCCTTCCTTCCTTCCTTCCTTCCTTCCTTCCTTCCTTCCTTCCTTCCTGCCTGCCTGCCTTCCTTCCTTCCTTCCTTCCTTCCTTCCTTCCTTCCTTCCTTCCTTCCTTCCTTCCTTCCTTCCTTCCTTCCTTCCTTCCTTCCTTCCTTCCTTCCTCTTCAGACTATGTTCTCATTAAATCTGGTTTATCCCCACTGCTTCTGTCAGATGCAATAAAGTAGCCCTTTATCACTGCTTGATCAACATTTGCAACCCATTGTGTTTAGTGCAACCTTAGATGTGCAGAGGTTCACCTACTTCTGGTTTAGCATCAGCCCTATAGGAAAGTATGAAAGATGGAATTAGTTTCATTTACAGAACATCAATGCCTTTTTCATATGAAGGCTGCTTTTCTCAGTGGACAGATTAATGAGCTGCCATTATCATTCAAGCTGATGAACCAACAAAAATCCCTAAAACGATCAAAACATATTATTTTCAGCTGTGCAGAGGGGAAGGTGCAAGCCAGCAGTCATTTCATTTTCATTCATTCATTCATTCATTCTTCAGTTCAGTCACTCACACACTCAGTCACTCAGTCACACACTCATTTCACTTATAGCCTGCCTTTTTCCTGAAAGTTCATGCCTGATATATTTAAGAAGAAAAAAAGCTACCAGAACAAATTTAAAAAATAGATGTGCACCAGAAACACCCTAGGGCCCAAAGGCCCATTAAGATAAATTCATCTTCAAGATCTTCCTGAATGCAAAGGAGATGGGGGCTAATCACACTTCTGGGAGGACTGTGTTCCATAAAGAGGGTCTACTATGGAGAAGTCCTGGCTCTTGAACCAAGTGTCCTTGACCTCCCGAAGGGATGGTAAACATAGAGCAAGCTCTCTCTTGGCGTTTGGGCCAGAAGAGCAGGATCATGCTGGGGGAATTTGCATCTCACCAAAATAAACACCAGAGTATTAGTGCACCTACCGTATCAGAAAGCAATACTGGGCCAAACTGTGTCTTGCAGTTTCTCAAATGTTTCCATCCCTTATGAAAAAGGTTCTGTTTCTATATCTTATTTGCAGGGTACTTTGCTCCTGCAGGCAGTAAGGAAGCTACTACTAGTTTTGAATTTTTATTATACCTCTTTCTCTGACTTCACAGATCCCCAGGCTCTTTCTCTTACTTCTCAATCTGAAAATGGTCCATAGGAGGTGCTCCTTCAGAGGGTTGAAGCAAGTGGATTATCCAGACAGTGGCAGGAAGCAGATAGCAGATTTGAACCAAAGTAAACTCTAATAACTTTATGAGTTGGCAGGACAACCTTAGTCCTAAGCTGGTCAGCACTGGTCTTTATCTCCAGATAAAGAGATTCATCTTTATAGAATGCACGTGTTATAAAGCTTCTAGAAGAAGAAAAAAATAACCCTGCTTGGCTATTCATAATTAATTACTTGAATATTGGTTAAATGAATACATATACTGGGAACATAGTGTATATATTCTGCTCTTGTTTCTATCCAAGTGTCTTTCTCCTTTGCACGGAGAAGAGTCTGAAGAACATTGTTCTTTTAATATGGTTATCACCTAGTTAACTCTCGCCACCTTGCTGTTTTTTGTTAGTTTGTTTTCACTTGGGATATTCCCTAGCAGGATTAAACTGCAGAGATTGTGCAACACTCAGGACAGATACTCCCATCCCTACAATTATGTTTATACATTTGTATGTATACATGCTGGAGAGAATTATCTTTGGAACCCAACTACTACTGAAATGAATGCAAAGTGGATGGAGAAAGAGAAAAGGTTGAATTCATCTTTGACTACAACACCTTGAGAAAAACCATTATTAAGCACAAGGGCCCATAAAGGAGGACCAACCCCTTCACCCAATGCATTTCTTAGATTAAAAACATCTTAAATATTTTTTCTAAAGTCTTTCTCATAAACTAATTCCCTCCTGCCCCTCCTCTTTTCCTTCCCACAAGGGACGAAGAAGAAAAAAGAAAAGCCTTCTTTCAACCTCTTTGTCTTACACTTCTTATATTGGAAGGATTGAGGAGATTACAAAAATCATTAAATTAATGCTAGGAAGACTGAAATCAAAGAAGCATTCATATGCCTAGAGCCAGGGTGCTTTCAGGGAGTGGTGATAAGAACCCTGTGGAAAAATAGGGCTGAATATTTTGCAAACACAGATGAATACAAATTGCTTTGCCCTAGTGTTTGAACACCTTCTCTACTTAGGCAATTCATTGCTGTTCCTTTAAGTCGTGGTGGTGATCATTTTATGTTTTTTTATGTTAGTTATATTTGGCAAACTGACTAGATTCCTTGCATTGTAATTTAGGATTTACGTACTGGCTTACAAGCTTTGTTCATGTGAAACAGTAAGGTCAGGGAACTGTAGTGACTCTCTTCCAACCTTTGTACATTTATCAGAAGTCTAAAATAGGGATGAAAACAACCCACAGCAGACCTTGTGGGATGTCATCTTCTGTCATCTTCAATCATCCCTAACTACTGACCATGCTTATCATGGGTGATGGTGTTTGGAGTCCATAAAGACCTGGAAGGTCATGGGTTCCCTGTTCTTGATCTAAAAAGACTGTTCATATGCAACACACATGCATATTGAATGCTTGATATGTGACTCCCCCTTCTAATGGCTTTTTAACAAAAAGAGAGACTGCAGTTGTGAAGGTACATAACGTTCACTCGTTCAAAAGCTACAGTGGAGTTATACAAGATCTAGAGGGCTATACTTTCAAATTGGACAGGTCCATGACACAAAGTGGACCTGATTTTAGGGGCACCAAGGAGTGAAATGGATGCCTTAAGCTAGTGCCCCTAAAAATCCTATCCAACTCCCAATTTTTTGAAAAGAAAGTTGTGGGCCTATCCAGTTGGGGGTTGCTTTGGGGACACAAACTTGTAATAGCCAGCCATATACAGCTCATGGCCCATGCTTCTTGCACTCCCACAATGGATCTAAAATGATGTTGAGGATGAGTTTTTGGCACCACATAGCCTGCAAGTAGCCTTCAAACACCTTTTAATAGCATTTGCAGATAGCCTACATTGCTGAACGTTTGGGTCCCATCACTAATAATTGGCAATGCAATACTGTGCCAATTTTTAAAAGGAAACCAGAACCCATAGAAACCTCTATTGATGATGATGATGATGATGATGATGATGATGATGATGATGATAACAATGATCACACAAGTGGTCCCACTTGCTTGATGTCATGACATTATTGCCATGCAGAGGCCTTGTCCACCAGAAATAATGTACACGTACACACACACACACACACACCCCAGTACTCAGTTAAAAAATGGTTGCCTTCCCTCGATTGATTTGATATCTAGCAATAAGGAAGAAACATGAAAGTTGCTTTTGATCCAGACTTTTATAAGTATGCCATCTATCTGCTGTATGCTGTTTCAGTATGCTTTTCAAAGCTTCTCCTGATCTGTTTCCAGGGAATTCTATCTGAAAAACTGTTCTACTATTTCTTCTGTCCTGCTGAGGTGGTTTTATTTCTAAACCAGTTTTTTTCCCTCCCAAGTTCTTAGCTCACTTAATCAATTGATTGAGAGCATTTTGTCTCCTGCTGCCCATCCCTGCATCTATCCCTGTGGAAAAAGATCTGAAGAAGGCTGACCCGATCTACAGATTCAGATTCCTAGGTGTCTGCAGTTGGAAGCAAATGATGATGACATCAGTTCATAATGACATCAGATATAAAGATACAAATACGATTTCATAATTTGCATGATGGCATCATGGAACAGGTGACATTATTTCTATGCAATTATGGCTTGCTATGGACACTTACATTTAGACTGCCTCCTTGAGAACGCTGATTATTAACAATTCTAAGTAGCGTTGGGCTGAATCTAGTTTCCAACTTCAGATAAATTATTTGGCTCTATGAAGCAAATCTCCCTCCCTCCCTCCCTCCCTCCCTCCCTCCCTCCCTCCCTCCCTTTCTCTCTCTCCCCTTCCTTCCTTCCTTCCTTCCTTCCTTCCTTCCTTCCTTCCTTCCTTCCTTCCTTCCTTCCTTCCTTCCTTCCTTCCTTCCTCCTCTCTAGAGTGTGAGAGACTTTTTTTAACAATATTTTTAAAATGCATAATGGATGAAACCCAGAAGAAGTTGCACCTGTTTTATTAAATGCATGAGATGGCCATGGCGTCTTGCTCTCTCTCTTATACTACAAACGGCCTGTGCATAATTTCAGCACTGCAAAGTCCATGCCTAGAACTTTTGAAAACAGTAGCACTTCCAGTACTGAACTGGCCAATATTTCAGGGTCACGAGATCTTTCTAAGCCACTCTGCAGACAGATAATTTAGGACATAACTCTCCTGCTCTGAAGAATTAATTAGGGTGCCTATCTGACTTTAAAATTTTAGGAATTCAGTCTTGGACTGTTGCAAGCTTTTTCCAAGGCACTTCTAGTGCAAAAGAACGACAATCCTTCTCTTCCTTCCATTCTTCTTCCTATCTCCTTAGCTCCCTTTTTTATTTCATGCTTCCCTGGCTGAGAAAAAGTGAAGCGAAAAGACTGACCACATTAGGTCTTAGTAAAGTAGGGCATCTACTTGTGGAACAAACTGCATCTATTTCCCTTCCTCCAGCCCATAATCCCTCATCAGTGGGATTCCCACATACTTCCCAATGTGTCACAATAAACATATGCACAGAGAGCAGCATGAATAGGATTCAGGTGTCGTACAAACCTTTTGAGTTAGCTGAGACATAGCTTTGAAATTCCTGTTGCTCATCTACTGAACAAGGACCATGCGTGTTCATCTTCCTCTTTCTTAGAGATCCTGCATTTGAGATATTTCTTGGTAAATAGAGCTCAGGGAGAGTTCACTTGACTTTTTATATTTTAATTTATTAGAATGTGATCCTAACATAATTCAGACAAGAAAGGTCATTTCTCCATCTTGTATCTATTAGCAAAGTACTACAAAACTCAAGAGGCACTAAATTATACCGTTCTGTGAGTGGTTTGTAACATTTCATTAGGGAGATAGATATTTTAGCAACCTTGATGGCTTTGGCTGCTCAAAAAAATAAAGTAAAACAAAAATAAAAATAAAAATGTGCTGATTGCCTCTTGAAGATGCCAAAGGAAGTGTCACGGAGAGGGTGAGGGGAAGAAAAATATCCTTACATCTAGACACCATCTGAATAATAAATTGAGAAGGACAGGAACATTTTGGAAATAACTTATCAGGTGGATTGAGTGAGATGAGATACAGTACGCAAAGATTTTAAAAGCTGGGAAAGGTCTAATGCAAACCAGAATCAAACTCAACCTTGGACCAATAGAGCATGCAAATGATTTATTAAGTTTTGGGTATTTGTTTTGCCCCCACTGGCTATTGAAATTCCTATTGCTGGAAGGCAGAGCAACACAAAGGGGTATGTAACTAATTTCCTCCATTGGCAACTGACATCCTTTCCAGCAAGAACAAATCACCTGGAATTCTTGCAGAATAGGGAAGCTGGGGAAGGGAAGCAGGAAAACGAAGACTTATTACATCTATCTATCTATCTATCTATCTATCTATCTATCTATCTATCTATCTATCGGGTTTCTTTTTTAAAAATTGCAAAGGTAGTTTGTGGTGTGGTTATCACACAGTCTACCATATAATGCTGCCTGGATTTGGTACTTTTGACTATTGGATTATTTCCAAAGATATAGGATAGTTAAAGCTTTTGTCATAATATATGTGCTGTTCCAAGGAATGCAACTTTTTGTCAATGATGAGTTCAGATTCTGTCCAATCTTATTGTGTCCAAGGGCTTTTCCAGATTGTTTGATATGGTACCAAGCACACCGACCACTATTAGCACCACTTTCTCCTTCTTCTCCCAGATCAATCCACAGCAGGATGAAGACCTCTTCAGTCAAGGCTACAGGCTGTAATCTACCATGCTGGTCCAGTGTGGCTTAGTACATTGATGTTGTCCCACTTCCCAGTCTATGGCTGACAGAGAGTGATGGTTCAAAGTCACCCAACTAGTTTCCATACCTCAGGGAGAACTAGAACAGGGGTTTCCTTTCTCTTAGTCTAGAATCTTAACCACTACACAACATTGGCTCTCTTCACACACACATGCATGTACATATGTACAATTACAAAATGACCCCCCCCCCCATCCAATAAACAGCTCCATTTGCTGTCCAATAAAGTATTCATTCTGACCACCTACATTTAATAACATAGTCACTGGCATATCACACAAGTGCCTGCTGAGCCATTCTACAACCTTGGAATAATTTCCTTTGGGTGATCTTGCATATGCATAACTTTTTAGTTGCAATGGGATATGAACATATGGGGATTGCTTGAAGCAACTAAAACTGTGTCACCCAAGACTTCCCTTCCCTTCCCTTCCCTTCCCTTCCCTTCCCTTCCCTTCCCTTCCCTTCCCTTCCCTTCCCTTCCCTCGGTAAAACTTTGTTTGTTTGTTTGTTTGTTTGTTTGTTTGTAAGACTTACATGGCCATCCAACTTAAAACAGAACTCTGGGAAGTTTCTGCAGTGACTCTTTGGCCTTGGGAAAACACACAATTTGTAACTTTTTAGGACCTTTAATCCAAAGGAAAGAAAAATGGAATAACTGCCTTTGATGCTTTCCTGGACTTTCATGCTGACAGGAAGCCTTAATCTGGATAGTAATTTGGTCTTATTGTTACTGACAATGTGGAGCTCAAGACACCAGTGGGTGGCCAGAGTTGGCCCAGAGGTTGCCAGATGCCTTCCAGCATCATGAAGCATTACCGGCAACGTTTTCATGAAGAGATGAAAATCACTTGTCCATGAAAGCGCTGCAGCTACAAATATAAAACTGGAAAAGTAATTTACACTGTACTAACAGTTGGTAGCACAAACTCTAGGTAAAGCAATATCAGGATAGTGATAACATTACAAGGATTCAATTTAAACAGCGTCAAGACAGCTGTGAATGTTATGAAAAGCAAATCTGTTTGCACTAGATTGGCTGGTTGAACATAAAACCCACCCTTTCTCATTCTCCTTGTGGAAGCACACCTTGAATCAAAACAAGAAAATGGAAAGATTGCTATTTGCATTACAGAAAGGAGTTAACGTTTATTTTGTAAAGTTCTAAAAAACGCTTGATCCAAATATATGCATGTAAGTCTACATATTTTCATTCACACACTTGCAAATTCAGTAGAGCTTTTCTGATGAATTCTGACATGTTTATTTTCTGCTTCTCCAGCCTAACTTAAATATGTCTCATAAATGTAACCAAAAATCAGACATCTCGTCTCTTACAATGATGCTAAAAATTATTCCTCTGCTGCTTTGTGGGTGTTGTTTCCTGGTTTAACATTCATTTCATTATTCATTTGATGAAACCTAAACAGCAATAGCAAAACTTTCAGAGATGAAGCTTGACTTCTCTTATTGAATATTGCTTGGTTTCCTTGTTTTATAATAGGGTACTTCTTGGTAAACATCAATGTGGTTTTTTTTGGGGGGGGGGGAAACCTGGAGAATTGCCACTTAGCTCCAGCATGATTATGGGATGTTTACAAGGGAAAGACTTGAAAGCCTCCCCCCCCCCCCCCCCCGCAAATCTCAGCAGACTTCCTTATATGGGTCAGCTGTATTTGAAGGAATTATTCCACCAAGTTGACTGGGAAAAAATGTTCTATATAAAATATAGCAGTTTTAAAGAGAAGCTGGCTGTTTTCACTTTGGGGCATTAAAGAAATATATTTAGTGAGCCATTTAAGAGGATGGAGATAATTTGCCAGAATAGTAGTCCAGGGCAAAACCAGGAACAATTTCTGATTAGAACTGTCTTCCTAGAATGGTGCAATCGAAACAATTTGAGCTCATTCATTAGATCCTTCTGGACATCACATTCCCAGCTTCTTAAATCAATAGCTTATATAGGGGATAATAATATCCTACCCTTACCTGTATGATTCTGAAGGGCATAATAAAGCAGGCAACCTGAAATTGCCTGATGACCCGGAGGGGAAGGAGACAGAGAACAGAAACCAGGTTGTTGCCTTTTCCTTGGTGTGAAAGGACATTGTTTATCTTTGAAGGCGGTAGTATCAGTAGAAAGGGTGGGCTGGAGCCTCCTTAGAAAAATAGAATTTAGAGGCATTGGGTCACTCATAGTAAGGTCACCCTATGTTCTTATCAGATGCTGCATTTCAGTTGTAAAGGTCATGTTCTACTTTACAATGCCTTTATGTAACATTTCTGATGGTATATAACCTTCAACCTTTCTTTAACTGGGTCTCTTTTATGCATTTTTTAGGCTGGGAGCCCAGCGCTCACTGCAATTGTGCATGCCAGTAAAAGACACTTGGTTGCATCTATCTCCAAACCCTTTGGTTCCTTATTTAAGTAGGTATTTTTCCTACAACAGCCTGGCATGGTCAGCATGATTAGAAGGTCAAGAGCTGGGGCAGTCTGCCCTGTTTTGTGTGCCCTTCCCATTTTTGCAGGTTCACAGTTTCTGCCCATGCCTTTCTTCCTTTCTGATCCAGAACCCTTATGGAGACACTTGATTGGGCTAGGGTGTAGGGAATCTAGATGTGTTGGGAGTTTGAAGGGGCAAACTAGAAATGAGACCAGAGGTTCTGCCCCATCCTTGCTCCCCTCTATATGCTTACTTTTAGGCTTCAAACCTTGTTAAACTCATAATACACTCAAAATGGGAAACATGAATATAATGTTTTTTTCTCCAATCAGAATTTTAAGCCATGATTCTAATCTGGCTATTGAAACTAGTTATTAAACAAGCACAATCATTATCCAGTTCTGAAGTTAGAATGTGGTATCACACATGTTTGATGGCTCCATCAGAGATGAATGAATGACTAGACCATTCTTCTGGGCAAGGAGCAAAATGCATAAGCATTTTGAAAATGAAACTTACCTACAGTAAATCCACAAGCCAGACTACTTTTCATATGAATCAGCTTTAGGTTAAAAAGGTGTGGTAAGAATCACCCAGAAGTCCTCTCACCAGGCCATCTAAATTCCTGACTAGTCATTTTGAATTTCCTTCTCCCCACCTCCTTAGAAACCCCCTTAATGGGTGAACCTGCTTTGTCTTTCAGAAGCTGGCAGAAACTAAAGGCTTGTTGTGAGACCCAGGAAATCATCCTAAAAGTATCCTCAGATCTTAAACCAAGGTAGCTAAGAAGCTTTAATAAATTAAGTATATACAGTGGTACCTCGGGTCACAAACGCTTCTGTTCACGACCAATTCGGGTCACGAACAGCTCCGTTCACAAAATTTTGCTTCCGTTTGCGAACGCCGGATCGGGTGATGAACAGGATCCGTGGCTATTTTCCCTCCCGTGACACATGGTCGTGGCTTCCTGTAGGGAGGAGGACTCTCCCTCCAAGCAATAACAGCCTCCCCACCTGCCTTCCTGTCCTCCATGCCAGAAGTCGCGTCGAGCAAGGTTAGCGTTCTCTCTCTTCGTACTGTACTTTGTGTCATATTTTTGTGGTTTAAAAAAAAAAACATATGGTTCAGAATGGATTAACCATAATTACATTGAACCTTATGGGAAAATTTGATTCGGGTTGCGACCAAAATCGGTTGGCGACCAAATTTGGAGGGGTCAGAACAGATTAACCGTATTTACATTGAACCTTATGGGAAAATTTGATTCGGGTCACGACCAATTTGGGTCGCGACCAGAGTCGCGGAACAAATTAAGTTCGTGAACCGAGGTACCACTGTACTTTGTTTTCAACTACAGTGATCATTTTGACTCATTTCTGCTGAATTGTTAATTAATGTACTGAATCGAAACCTGGAATGGTCTTATCCCTGGGCTAGACTGCTGAGCTCTGCGCTGGCCAGTTCTTCAGGAGAAAAATGGAAAGCTTTAGGAAAAAAATCTTCCTTGTCTAGAAGTGCAACCCTTAGGGCTGGATTTTCATGGGTTCCAGTTGCAGTTTAGCCATTGTTGTAAATCACATTGTTGAACGATGGCAGTGTATGTCCCTCAGAAATATACAGCAAAGAAGGTCTGGTATATTTGGAGGAATAGATGCCCACAGCTTAGTCGTCACAGCATCAAAGAGATCATGAGCATAGCATCAAAGTCAGTACACAATACATTTAGTCTTATTAAAATGTTTATTAAGCTGAAGACATTTAGGTCATTTCCACAAGCAAACTCTTTAAAAGTAGCTCTGAAACTTTTATTATTATTTTTTTTTTTAGCCACTTTAGTGTTTCTTCCTCACTTTCCTCACTTTCACAATTATAGATACAGGTAGTCCTTGACTTACAAGGGCAATTGGGACCATAATTTCTGTCACTAAGCGAAGTGGTCATAAAGCACAACTGCATCGCTTAGTGATGGCAATCCCTGCAGTCCCGGTTGCTGTCATTAACTGAGTCCCATGGTCATTAGGTGAGGCAACTTCCCACAACCAAGTCAGTGGGGAAGCTGTCAGGAAATTGCAAGTCCCAGGTGGCTTGCAAGCACGGTGGCAGGAAGGTAATTGGCTGCTGCCAGGTGAGGAAGGGCATGAAGGGGTGTGTGAGGGTGCAAGGGAGGCATGGGGAGGGCTGGGGAGGATGCTCAAGGGTGCAAGGGGTGCATGAGGGGTGAGGGAGGCCTGGAGAGGCTCAGGGCAGGTGTGAGGGGTGGGAGAGTGGCCAGTGTAATGTAAGCACCGAGGGCTAGGTGAGGGTGCGTAGGTGGGAGAGATTTGGCTCAGTGACTTGCAACCTTCCCTGCCAGCTTCCCCATTGAAGTTTTGGGAATGATTTGTGATTGTGTGATTGTGGGGCACTTGGCAACCAGTTGTAAGTGCAAGCCAGTTGCCAAGTGCCCAGATCATGATTGTGTGACTGAGGGGATGCTAGGATGGCTAGAACTCTGGGGACCAGTCGAAACCACCATTCATTCAGCACCATCGTAACTTCGAACAGTCGCTGAACGAATTGTTGTAAGTCGAGGACTACCTGTATATATTTCACAGCCCTAAACTAATTTTTGCAGTGATTTAGGTAGAGGTAAATGTCAACTTTGGTTTTCTCAACTTTTTATTTTTTATTTTTTTCTAACTGACAAGTTTGCTTTCTTATATTTTCATATCACTTTTTCCAAAAAAAGTCTGAAGAAACATTTGTATACATCTTGCTGTATATTTTTCATGCATTTGTTACATACTTCTCACCAATATGCATACCTGCATACACTTTTTCCAAAGGTACACTTTTTCTAGACCTACAGAAACATGCGCACACACCTTTGCCCTCAGGACAGTTTCCATTTTTAAGTTGCAGATTAGATCACAAAGTTTTGAAAGTTGGACAGATTCATTTTCATCTGTATTGAACTCATTTATGGTTGAATGAGAGGGCATCCACGGCATGTCCATGAGGGAGGCAAGGAGATCAAGAGCTGAAATGTGCATTGTAATATCACAGTGCAAACCCCATCCCTTGTGGACTTCTGTGCAATGCTATGATGCAAGTATGAAAAGGCAGAGCTTGCACAGTGGTGTCACAATGTACATTTTGGCTTCATCTGCTTAGGAACAGATACCTATATGAAAAAGTATAGAAGAAAGTTCCTAGATAACCTTTCTACACAGCATTTATGTCTTGTTATCCATCTCCCAGTTAGAGCAGCCAGTCAATTTCTCTCTTCCATGCAGAGCTCCAGTGGTCCATATTCACCCATCAATCTTGCCATGACATCTTGCCCAAAGATTCCCAATTCTGCCAAAATAAATCAGCCAAAGTCAGGACTCAGCTAAGCAAATTGATCCACACTAAACAAAGGACCTAAAGAAATGTGGTTGTTATATATTATTATTTTTATATGTGAAATTTGACTTTCCTGAGCATTCAATTAGGTTGTCTAAAAGAGTAATTTAATTGCCTTCAAGGGACAGTTGACCTTCTTATACTCCTGTCTGCATATAATCAGAAAGATCCTTCTAGCTGCAAGAGAAGCCAAACAGTTATTCATCCATTGACCCAGTGCTTGGCAACAATAATTGGGCACTTAATGGGCAAGAGTTTTGGTGAATCAGATCTTATCTGGAGGAAATGCAGTACATTTTAGGGCTGAGAGGCAGCCTCATTCTACCAGACTGCATTTTCCCTTCCCATAATGAGCTGCTCTTTCATCGAGCAGCTAGATGGGAAAGGGGCTGAAGAAATACAGTTAAGTATTCCACCTTGTGATTTTTAATTAAAAGTGGGAGGGAGAAGACACATCACCCTCCCCTGCAGTCTTCCATGTGAGGGAAAGCAGAAATGTACATCATCAACCGCTGTGCAGAGTGTAACTCATGATCTGACTAAGTCTCTTAAACACTGAGAACAAAGAATAACACGTCTTTATGCCATCTTTTCTAAAGGGGAAGAGAACAAGCAATCTTGTCTGACTCCATCTGCTAAGAGATGTTTCATGGCCTACACACAAAAAAGAAACACTTGTTTTCTGCCTCTTTTTTTTTTTTTTAATTCAACTACTCTATATTTATCTCTTAGTAAACTTGGGAAACTTTTTCATGGCTGCTAGCATTTTTAAAAAATATGTATACTGTATACATTCTTCAGGCTAAGCTCCTGGAGACTGCTTGGCTGACTTGGAAGCTACACAGGATTGGGTCTCATTAGTATCCAGATGTAGAGAGTCAAGGAGATGACCTTGACAGAAAGATTCAACAACTATTGTTTGGCAAAGAGGAATGAAACATTCTTTAAGTCCTTGGAAATAAGGTATTATTTGGAAGTGACTCAGACAAAGGCTGTCTGATTCACTGGGGTATAAGAAAGAGGGGATATACAGCACAATCAGATGTGCAAAATTCTGTTACTCTAGCCAATCTTCATAAAGCGTAGTTCTAGACCAGTGTTTCTCAACCCTGGCAACTTTAAGATGTGTGGAGTTCAACTCCCAGAATTCCCCAGCCAGTTTTGCCATAGTGCCATCTGTGGGATGGCAGTGGCCCAAATTGGCAAGATGGCAGACAGAGCATTATGATGGAAGCCCCTTTTGAAATGTGCATAGAATGTCAATGAGAATGCAGATACAAAAGGGGCGAGGTTGGCATCATGGCACTCCATCCAACATCTTCCCAATCCCAGAGACACTGCTGAGATAATGGCAAACTACTCCCATCTTGTTGTAAAGAAGACTGCAGAGTCAAGCTTAACTCAAAAGGAGTTTTAATTAATTAATATTTCAAATGTCTCTGCAGCCTAATTTCAATTACTCCGTGCAGCATAACAATTAAACAATAAAAACTTCCTCCTCCTCCTCCTCCTCCTCCTCCTCCTCCTCCTCCTCCTCCTCTCAAAAGGCAGCATTATCCCAGAGGAGAACAACAGCCAGCTTTCTCCTCCATCCATGGAGATCCTTAAATGCCGTAACATTCATAATGCTTACTCTGGGTAGATTATTACAATTCTTTTGTAAGAGGCCTGGGGACAGAATATTCCTTTGACTAGTCTTCTACTTTCTAGCTCTGTTCATTCTTTAAAAAATATTCATAAATGCATTGGCTGTCATCGCCTTTTGAGCATAGCACCCCTATGCCATTCATTAAAGCTTCTGCCTAAATATGGAAAAAAAAAGGGATGGCTATGATAACGAGCTAATTCATTAAAGCTAATGTGTAACCTGGAGCAGCCACACCTTTTTTCTGAAGCTTCTGCAGTCTTATCTTTCTGAAGCCTGAGATTTTATTTCAGTGTTAGGAGTAAAGCTGGCCACATGAGTTTATATGGTGGCTGGGAGTGGGACTTCTGAGATCAGATCTTTCCCTCAAATGACTGTCCTCTGATTTTCTGTCTTTGAAGAGGAAGATGTGACATGTCCTGTAGTATCCCCTGCCCCCAAGACCATCATATTGTAGGTTTAAGGACACCAGTGGGAAGTAAGTCTCCTGAAGACCTCTAAAATTAAATGCAATCTAACTTAGAATCATACAATCACTGAATTGGAAGGGATCCTTGAGGTCATACAGTTCATATGCTGCTCAGTTCAGGATCCACCAGAGCATCTCTGATACATGATCACCCAGATTCTGTTTAAGGACCTCCAGTGAAGGAGAACTCATCAGTCTGGGTGCCAGCCTGTTTCACTGGCTGACACTTGTACAGCCTTCTGACATCTACCCTGAACCCACTTTCTTGATGTTTTAGCCATTGGTTCTAATAAACCTCTTGCTGACTAGTTCGCTAATTCCCATTTTTTCCTTGTTTGTAAAAGAAACTGAATCCATCTCATTAACTACAGCAGGATGAGTTTAGCTGACACTTTCCCCCATGTTTATAGGATGTCCTAATATTCCCACATGTTCAAAGTTTAAATAACTTTAATTGATGGGGATGGAGGACATCCTCACAGTTCTTCGTTGGAAACAGCTCTGGAAGATGCTGTTTGTAAAATGGGAATGAAGGAATATGGGGCCACTCTTCCTTAAGAACAAGAGAGTGAATTATTCAGGAATCCTACTTACTAAAGCTTCAGCAACAGTTGAAAAGTCTAAATAATTAACATTTGGCCCAGTAAGAGAATTTGGGGACAGTACAAGAAGGGAGTTTTGAAGACAATCCCATGCTTCTGCTTCTGCTTCTGCTTCTGCTTTTAAAGACAAAAATTGTCTACTACTACAAAAACATCTCTAGCGACAACATCCATACAGCTCAGCAAGTAAACTATTATCCACGTATCATCAGCTTTCCAGGATCCATACAGAATCTTTGGCAATGTTCTGCTGCATTTAATATTTTAAAAAAAAACTTTCTTAAGAAAATTCCACTGTTAAAGGTTAATAAAAGATGTTCTTTATCCCAACATTTGGGAAAGCATCGTTTTCAGATGTGTGGAAAAGCTTAGTTGCTTGGAATGCTTTTTTCTGTCTTCAGCTCATACTGATTAGATGGACTTGCTACAGTAAGCCATGTATCTGCAGTTTCAAATACTGAATTAAAAGAAACATAGTTATGGAAGGGACTCCAAAGTCACTTATGCAACTCTGTGCTCAATGCAAGACAACATATCTTTGTTTTAATCTTACAAAGTCCTCCTTTTAGGTTTTCCTTGAAGATTACTTAAATAAGTCATCCTCATCAGATATTTGATCAGTTGGGTGACAGGTAGGAGAGCCTAGCTGACCTAGATGATTGCCAAAAGTAAAGGGTATATGTAGCCCAGGGTTGAAATGTTGGGTTCTTGGTGTCCTCTGAGCTTGGATGTTTTTTGGCAGATGTTTCACTACCAAGCTAAGTAACATCATAAGTGTCAAAGAGAGTGGGGTTTGCTGGCTATACAGGATATACAGTAGCTTGTCCTGGCTGCCTTAGTTGGGGTGTGGTTTCTTCCTTAATAGTTCTTTGATTAGGTTATTAATCTATTGTTTATCTGGTGCTCTATCCTGCTTATCCAGGATTCAGAAAACTAGGGTAAGACCTGGTTAGTATTTGGATGAAAGAATACTAGAAAGTCCCAGGTTCTAAGCTAGACTGTGAAGTTGAAGTCTCACAGACAGAAGCAATGGCAAATGGCTTTTCTATTGTTGAGGAGATAAAATGGAAGTGCCCATGAAGCAATGAAATTAACTTGCACTTAACTTGAAGGAGTCTTTATCTTTCTCAACCACTGGTAGAAAAACAAATGCAATGTCTTCTACTAACAATGCTTCTTATTTTCCTTATCTATTTTGATAATGCATCAGTGTTCACAACATAAAAAAAAAAATGTGCTCTTCCTCTCAGTCCAACTGTTTACATTTTACCCCAGAAGTCAAAATTATCCATTACTAATTCATCAAATTAAGCATGAGTTGATAGCCTACCCAATTAAACCATTAAAGCCTGGAGCCATACATGGAATCATGCATTTTCCTTTCAGTAGAGAGCTTACTCTTCAGCATCAGTTCATCTTTTCCCACCACATTTCCTTTCGCAATTGAATATTCCAGTTCTTTTGCATCCCGTTAATTTTGCAATGGGCTCTGGAATAAAAACTAATTAAGGAAAATCTAATCAAACCAGAGAAAGCTGGCAAGGGAGAAAGAGAAGGATGGAGGAAAGAGGATGAACAGAATTACCTTCATTTTATCAACTGTATGGCAGCCAGAGAGCTTTCAATGAAGATAAATGAAGAATTCCATCATCTCTCTTTGTAGACTTATTTAACCAACAGACTTTCTGCTGAATGATTTGTGATGGGTTTACACAGTGGAAACTAAGTGAGATATATCTAAGCTGCCAAATCCTGGTATTCCTATGGGTTTCAGATTTAGCACAACAGAACTACGTTCATTATCTCTGTGTTACAGATAATGGATAATAAAATATCCTACAGAACCCAAAGGAGATCCTCATGGATTCCAGAAACTCTCCTATTATACAGGATATGACTAAGACCTTTTACCTCTTTCTCCCCCCCCCTTTTTTTTTTCCAAAAGTGATTTTAAATTAAAATAAAAGGAGTTTAAGGTTTCTAAAAGGAATATCCAAGCTGCATTCATAGTATAGTTGTGAAGCCTTTCAATGCATAAATGTGGTTTTTCTAGCATTATCCCTGCACTACACTGGTCCCTGGTCCCTAAAAGCAGGTTTTGATTCTTCCTTAACTGTAAATTCAAATACACTTTCATAAAAAACATTGATCTATTCTAAAACAAACAAACAAACAAAAAACTTTCTTGGCCTCTCAGAAGGCTGCAAAAACCTGGGGTTTCTTTAAGGTTTTAGGACCAGGAGACTAGTGGAGCCCTATATGTGTGTTCCTGTGCTGTGAGTTAGTTATGCATGACCACATTTAGCATGACCAAGTGAGTTTATTTATTTATTTTTTTATTGGTATGTCAAATTTATATCACCACCCAACTCCCCCACAAGGAGGGACTCTGGGCGGTTCACAACGAAGCAATTTAAAATCAATAAAAACATAAACAATACAAATATAAAATACATGCATTAACTACAATAAAATCCAAGAGATGGTGATATTATTTCAGCCTGTGACCAGATAATATCAGTCAAAGGTAAGACTAGGGAACCAGCCAATCCCAAAACTGACTATTCCCATCCCTACCCCATGCGTGATGACAAAACCAGGTCTTCAGTTTTTTTCTGAAGTCTAAAAGGGTTAGTTATGCAATAACCAAGTGCCTTGGTTATTGTATTACAATCATTTTAAATGTTTTTTGTTTTCTTTTGTTCCAATTTTAGGGGTTTTATTATTTATCATTTTTCTATGGTGTATTGGTTGTTGTTCAGTCGTTAAGTCATGTCCCACTCTTCGTGACCCCATGAACCATATCGCGCCAGGCCTTCCTGTCCTTCACTGCCTCCCTGAGTTTGCTCAGTTTCATGCTCATTGCTTCAGTGATGCTATCGAACCATCTCATCCTCTGCCGTCCTCTTCTCCTTTTGCCTTCAATCTTTCCCAGCATCAGGGTCTTTTCCAAAAAGTCCTCTCTTCGCATTAGGTGACCAAAGTATCTGAGCTTGAGCTTCATTATCGATCCTTCCAATGAGCAGTCAGGGTTGATTTCCTTTAAGATTGACTGGTTTGACCTCCTAGCAGTCCAGGGGACGCTGAAGAGTCTTCTCCAGCACCACAGTTCAAAGGCATCAATTCTTGGGCGCTCCGCCTTCTTTATGGTCCAGCTCTCACAGCCATACATTACTACCATAGAAAAACCATAGCTTTGACTATGCGGATCTTTGTCGGCAAGGTGACGTCTCTGCTTTTTAATATGCTATCTAGGCTTGCCATGGCTTTCCTCCCAAGGAGCAAGCGTCTTTTAATTTCATGGCTGCAGTCTCCGTCTGCGGTGATCTTGGAGCCCAAATAAATGAAGTCTGTTACTGCTTCCATTTCTACCCCTTCTATTTGCCAGGAATTGATGGGTCCAGATGCCATGATCTTAGTTTTTTTAATGTTGAGTTTCAAGCCAGCTTTTGCACTCTCCTCTTTCACCCTCATCAAGAGGCTCTTTAGTTCTTCTTCACTTTCTGCCATTAGGGTTGTTAGTATTGGTTGTTAGCCTCACAGAATTATTTTCTTTGAGGTGGGCAGCCATATATATTTTCTAAAAGAAACAAGTATATAATTTTGTTCTCCAATACTGGAATTCGGAGGGACACTTGTACACGTTTTGGGCTTTTTAAAGTGCACTGTTGCATCATGATCCTGCAAAAGTTTTGCAAGGTAAGCAATTATTGCAGTTGCCTTTAGTTTGTAAAAAGAGTTTGACAGCAAGTGTCTTGCTTAAAGCCAGGTATGAATTGATAACAAAAGAGAGCTATAAACAAGTAATTTCGAGATTCATACTGTAGCCATGATGGCACGTCAGTTCTCAAAAAAATCCACTCTGCTTTATTTACAAGGTGCCTCCTTTTCCGATGGGATGTGATGACATGGAAGAAGGGAGGGACAAAATACACCTGTCAGCAATTGGTGGTGACATCTGCTTGACCTTCTCTGGGATCAGAAGCTAAGGAGGATTAATCCTGACTAATACTTTGATAGAAGATCAGCAGGGAATAATAGGGCCTGAGGCTAGATGGGACCTGTCTTCAAAGAAAAATAGTAATCCTAGAAGAAGACAGTAAGAAACTACTTCTTTAGTTTTGCCAAGAAACATGATGTCCATCTGGCACTGAGTTCAGTCAGAAGAGCTTTTATCTTCATGGCCAAAAATATATACAAAAAGAGAAGGTGACTCTAAAGATGAGAAGCCTATGAATCTTGCGTGTGACTATAGCTGCTGAAATGGCCAGCTTGCAGGTGTTTGACTGAAATGCATTTGCAAGCCACATCTGTGAGATGCAACAACCCGCAACCCAAGTTGCATGCAAGAATAACTCACAAATTCATTACAGAAAGGCCCAGGGACACTGAGAAACAAATCCAAAATATGGCACTAATTAGGAATACCTATAAATTATTGTGCTTCTCTGTATGAAGAAAAAGTAGACAGTTTGGATCCTGACAGCCACTCACCACAAACCAAAAGCTCTCAGGCTTTGCTAATTTGCAAACCTCAACTCTTAGGCAAATGAACTATTCTGCCATCAATGGGCCAAAACTCTCTTTAAGTGGATCAACAGGAAGAACATCCTCTAATCTGAAAAAGATGTTCAAAGGGCACAAAGGGTATTCCTCTTTTTTTTAAGAAGAAGAAGGAAGGAAGGAAGGAAGGAAGGAAGGAAGGAAGGAAGGAAGGAAGGAAGGAAGGAAGGAAGGAAGGAAGGAAGGAAGGAAGGAAGGAAGGGAGGGAATCCCTTAGAAATAAAATATTATGAATTCAGTAGTAGCATTAGCTATCCAATCTTTTCTGGTCTCAGAAGTTAAGCAGGGCTGGATCTCATTAGCACTTGGATGGGAGACTCCCAGGAAGTATCAGAGGTGTGGTCTAGATTAGGATATTTCCCAGAAGTTAACACTTCAATATTGTTACTGGAAAAACAAAATGGATATGCCCCCAAGACCATCAGGAATCATGACTTCAGAGAGATTTTATTTTTTCTGCTACTTTGTATAATATGGCAAGGTTGTCAAGATGTTTTGGATTTCTGAATCCAACATGAGAGAAATAGTTCTTATTTTGGAAAGATAATCCAGCTTTCAGAGCCCATTTCCAGGCCCACGTAATCCTGGAGAAAGTTCTTTTCAGTATTGGACAGCGTGGCGTCAGAAGGAATCAAGAGATAGGCTGCAGGGGGTTGACTAGGAAGTATGGAAGAAAATATTTCCAATATTCAAAATGTCGCTTTCCCTGAAAATCTGGTGGCATAATACATTTTCTCTTGGCATTTACAGTGGAAACAAATTCTTGCATCCTGTCTTTGTTTCTTAATTGTTGGGATTGGCAAAGATATCTGCAAACAGAAAACCAAATGACTTTGTCTTTATTGTTATTTGGGGTAACATACCTAAACAGAAGATCAGACAATCATGGTGCTGCTTTGTGATTATATCACAGAGGACCTGATGTCCACAAGCCTTCCAACCTCACAATGGCCCTTCTGAAAGGTAGTGAAGATCACCCTTTTTGAAGAGCCTTTGGAGAATGACTATGTGCCATCTAGAACTGGATTGTATTAGCCTGTTGTCTATTTCATTGGTATTATGTAAAATACTGTTCTTCTTGTTCTTTTGATGTGAATGAATTGGCATGTAGTTCATTTGTAATGTAGATGTTTTAGTCTAACAGATCTGATTGCATACAGAGGAGGAGGAGGAGGAGGAGGAGGAGGAGGAGGAGGAGGAGGAGGAGGAGGAGATGATTTAAAAGAACTCAGAGTCTGAGAAGGAAAAGGGACTATTTCCAAATATGGCAAACAAAGAGCAGACAGATGTGTCCTTCTCATCTGGTAAAGGAGCAGTTAGCCCTTCAGTTAAACAATCAGGGACAAATAAACTCAAATGATTCATGGAGATCCTGCCTTAACAAAATCATATACATGCAAAAGCGAGTGAGAGAGACAGTTTTGCTTATTCAGTTTCCATAATTCTGTATCTTAACCCTTTCTCTGGCATTAAACATGACTAATGAAATTTGGTGTGAATCCTTGGTTGTGCATTAGTGTTCAGGGACTTAAGAGATGTTCTCAGGAGTTTATCTGCTGGTGAGCTGTTAGCATGCAAGATAATGATCTTCCTGTATTGCCAGTGTGCTTGGTATTCGTGATCTTAACATTCGTCCCTTTTTAGCTGCTGATTTGTATTTAAGAGCTCTATGATGGAAGCAGAAGAAATGGAGACAATCACTCTGTTTTGCAAATGATCATACATTATTGATTTTTATTTCCCAGTGATCCTTTTTTAGCCTTGTGCTTTCATGACAGACAAATCAAATCTCTTTTTTCACCCTTGACTGCAGAACTTTTAGTAATAGTTCCAGGTGAATAATGTGAAGCAGTGAAATATTTTGGAATAAACGTAAGCAAAGATAAAGAGTTTATCAATGGTGCAATCTATATTTGTCTTCCTTGTTCATATGTAAGGCCATCTGAGTACAGTGAGACTTACTCCAATGTCTGTGTGCTCAGGATTATAATCCATATGCACAGGCCTGGGACTAAGCTCTGGGCAGCCAACAGGATTTGCTTTTGAGTAAACATACTTTACATTTTTAAATACTATGGAGTTTTGAGCCTGCAAAAATGGAATTTGCAAAAGAGACTAATTTGCAAAATCACTAATATTTATTTATTTATTTCCTGTAGTTCATTGTGAAACAGAACAAATTTTCCATGGGTGAGAACTTGAGACTGGGCTGTGTGAGGATATGAGACTAGGCTGAAGTTGCTGTAACTAATGAATGGAGCAAGCACTTACCCAGAGAGGACAAAAAACAGGAATATTCTCAAAAGATCCCTTCAGGAGGTAGATAAGAAAGAATCAGGTTATTAAGGATCAAAGGAGATATGTCATCAGAAGAAAGACAAAGGAGGCTGAGGGCTTGAGCACATGGAAAACCTGCTGATCCCATCAACAGCTACCAGACTTGTGAATCAACAAAGCAAGGACTTTTGGGGATAAAACAAATCCACAAAGCAAGGACTTTTGGGGGTGGGCGGCACAGTTTGGGGGTGGGCAGCACAGTTTTGTGCTGGTTCACCTCCTTTCTCTGGGGCCAATCCCAAACGGTGGTGATAGGGAGCGAGAGGTCCCATCCTCGGCCCCTCCTTTGTGGGGTGCCGCAGGGTTCGGTTCTCTCTCCGCTCCTTTTCAACATCTATATGAAACCGCTGGGTGAGATCATCCATCATCATGGGATGAGGTATCATCAGTATGCTGATGATACTCAACTATACATCTCCATCCCTGGTGAAGTAAGTGATGCCGTGTCCGCCCTCTCGCGGTGCCTGGAGGCTGTGAGGGTCTGGATGGGGAACAACAGGCTCCAGCTGAACCCTGGCAAGACAGAGTGGCTGTGGGTTAATGGCTCCTCTGTATCCGGGACGTTGTCATCGTTGGTCCTGGATGGGGTAGCACTGCCCCAGACAGACCCAGTGCATAATTTGGGGGTCCTCCTGGACTCACAGCTCCTGCTCGAAGAGCAGGTGGCAGCCGTGGCCAGGAGAGCTTTTGCACAGCTTCAGGTTGTGCACCAGTTACGCCTTTTCCTGGATCGGGATGCCCTGTGAACAGTCACTCATGCCCTTGTTATCTCCCAGATAGACTACTGCAATGCGCGCTACATGGGGCTACCCTTGAAGAGTATCCAGAGGCTTCAGCTGGTCCAGAATGCAGCCACACGAGCAATTTTTGGGGCCTGAAGAAGGACCCATATAACACCTCTGCTCCATGAGCTGCATTGGGTACCAGTTTGCTTCCGGGTCCAATTCAGGGTGTTGGTTATCACCTTTAAAGCCCTACATGGCATGGGGCCAGGTTACCTGAAGGACCGCCTCACCCCCACAATTTCAACCTGTCCCACCCGATCTCACAGAGAGGGCATGCTCCGGATCCCCATGGTAAAGGAACTTCAATTAGCAGGGTCCAGAAGGCGGGCCTTCTCTGCTGTAGCCCCCGCCCTTTGGAACATCTTGCCCCCGGAGGTGAGACAGGCCCCCTCACTCCAGGGCTTTCAGAGGGATTTGAAGACCTGGCTCTGCCATCTGGCCTGGGGCGGGGAGGGAGGATATCAGAAATGGGGTTGGCTGGCCCCTTAGTGGCCTGGTGTGGCCCCTATTGGCCTCTTGGGTTTTTTAGCCTTTTTCTCTTTGTAATGTCTGGTTTTTATAACTTTTAATTGTATTTCTGATTTTAGTTTGTTGTAAGCCACCCAGAGTCCCCCGTTGTGGGGAGATGGGCGGGGACAAGTCTATTAAATAAATAAAAATTAAATAAATAAATAAAAATTAAAAGGGTTCTGAAGCCCACCCACTTTTGTAGCTGTTGGGTCTGAACTTGGTGACTTCCACTCCTCTAGCTAGTGCCTAGATAGCCTAGATGAGAAGGACAAGGTAAGTTAGGATGAGCATGTGAGCATATGAGAGAGCAAATGTACATAGTAACCAGTAAGACTTTGCTACAACTTTGAATTCATCAGGTCTCTATGTATTCCATCAGAACCTTTCATGCCCAATGTTCAGTTGAAAGTGATTTGCATGTGTTCCTAAGCATTTCCTGACTGTTGACCAGGGCTGTGTGTTTTGTATGCTCTGGCTGCACCTATCTGGAAAACCCAGATAGAGAGCAAGGGGGACTGTGAGATCCACATTCCTCAACAGGCTCTGTGTGTGCGAGTGAACGGTCATAAACCAAACCTGGATGCGTGCATAACACATGCCACCAGTACGATATTGCAAGAATTTGCAAAGACCAACAAGGCAAGATGCATCTCATTTGTCTCTTCTTTCCTGACAGTAATACATGTCCTCCTCATCAGATGAACTAGATAATATTCCTTACTCTTCCACTGGTAGATTTTATTGATCAAGGAACTTCTACTTTAGCTACACCCTTAAATCAGGCTGTTTAGGGCTAACAAACTATTGGTTCTTCCAGGATCTATCACTTAAGATCTTTGTCTATTAAGCAGATTCTCTCTCTCTCTGTTCTTCAACTTTGGCCAAGATGACTCTACCTAGCCATATCCATGGGCTAAACCAGCTGATTATAACTCAAGGAAAGTTACAACTGATGTATACAAAGATGCTTCTACACACATATATGATGGCAAGCATTCTATCAGGGTATAATGGAAAAAGAGCAGAAAAGGACCATTCGGAAAGCTTTGAGAAACCAGTTCAGCATATTCTTCTTGACTTTCACCTAGGTTCCATTCTGACCCTTGAACCACTTTCATCCCCACTAGTTGTAATAAAAACTATACTTTTCAAATAGGGAGTTAATGCATTCCGTCCTTTACCTTTCCTGTTCCCTTCCCTGATGTATCATATCCCAAGACCGCAGATCGTTATATGTTCCATTGAAACAATCATTAGTCCCAACCTGCACATCACTGAACTTCCTACTTCTGCACCAAGGGCCCAGATGATTTCAAATTAAATACAGTTCTAGACTTTCCTTTCAGATCGGCTTCTATCCTCTTGAATAAGCAGGATAGAAGCATGAATGGTAGCGCCCAACCATTTTCACATTTCCAAGAGCTTGGAAGTGAATGAGAATAAAAGAGGGCGGCTCAGACAACCACCAAAAATGAGACATTTACTTCCAAGAAAAGTCAGTGATGATGATCCCATTATTCAAATTCTGGAGATTCCACTGCAGTTGACACAGCACATCCGCCTATTCACATGTAAGCATGGGTTCTAAAAGCTCAGAACTGTCTACTTTCAGTGACGGCAGAATTCCAAAATCTCATGGTGGATTTTATCCCCAATTTCTCTCATCTTAAGAATGTCTTTGCAGCGTCTTCTTATTTGCCCCTCATCAAGAGTGTGGGCATAAGAGAAGAAGCCATTTCATTGGGGAACAAGTCAACGTGGGTCTCTTTGTTGACTTATTTTTAATTCATTCCTTTTTAACCTAATAAAAATTAAATGTGGGGCATTAAAAAAATCATAACTGAAATTACTAGACACCCAGGTGATGTCAGCTAATGCTATCAAAGTGTGTGTGGGGGAGGGGAAAATGCTCAGTGTCTACAGTGGGTTTTGAATTCAAGGCCACAATCAAATCAAACCTCTAAAATATCAAATCAGGCTCTTTTGTGAAACAAAATTCAAACTGCATGAAGGCCAGAGCAGAATCTTTATCCTCTAATAGGTTCTGTTGGAAAACAAGAAATAGGTCACAGTATTAAATGTAGCTGGCAGGAAGGACAAAAACAAATAAACAAACAAAAAACAAAGATGTGCATATACGTGCATACATGCACACACACACACACACACACACACACACACAAACTTCTTTCATTATACATTTATCTTTTTAGGAAATCTACACAATTTGTGCCATACATAGAGACTGCTGTATTTATAGATCACTTTCCACATAAAAACCCGCTTGCTAAAGATTCATGATAGAGATGACATTTAGCAACAACAGCAAAAAAAAAGGTTCCAGAGGAAAGTAGAAATGATAGCATTTAAAAATAATAAAACAAAGGTTTGATCATCATTATAATTTCTTTTGGTATTCTTGGCAAACACTGAAGCAAAGCATCTCTGTTTGCATCATGGGGCCAGGATGGAATGCAACGTACTTGACTTATATTTAGCAGCTCAAAGAAGATCTTCTCTGTGACTTGTGGGGAAGAAGACTCATTTGCTTTCATGCCAGAAGGGATCTAATTGGATGCTTCCATTTTGCATTGGGATCTGGCTATAGGATCTTTTTTAGGTGAGCTCATGTAAAGTATGAGTTAACGTTTGCAATTGTTCCATGGATTCTGCACATTTAAGGGAGTGCAGCTCCTCAGTTAAAATATAATCTAAAAGTTGGTATTTTGGGTCTCCTTGCACCTTGGAGGCAATTTGTCTCAGGACCAAAAGCAACAGAAAAACAAAAGAAGCAGTCAAGAAATATATCACAGACTAGCACTTGGTAGGGCAGCCATGAAGGCCTTGGAAAAGATGTTAAAGTGCAGTGATGTCTCTATACCTACAAAGATCAGAGTTGTGCAAGCCATGGCATTCCCCGTGACACTCCATGGAAGCTAAAGTTGGACTTTAAAGAAGCAGGATAGGAAGAGTATTGACAATTTTGAACTTTGGTGTTGGAGAAGACTCCAGAAAATGCCATGGAGAACCAAGAAAACAAACTGATGGACCATGGAACAAATCAAACCAGAGTTCTGACGCGAGGCACCAAAGGTTGACTGGCAATAGGAACCACCAAATTCAACTCATTGCCAGCTGTAATTAGGTACTGATGGGGTTCCACCAAAAGATACAGGTCAGACTGGGGAAAAGTTAGCCCACCAGTCTGGTTATGAAGAAAGGACAGCTTTCTCTTCGGTGCATGCATTGGACTCAGCCTAATACTTTTCAAAAAGTTCAAGAAAATATCCATTTTGATGTATGTGTCCTTCTGGTCCTAGAACTGCTTTAAGACAGTTGTGTTATTTTTTAGAATTTTTGCCCGTTTCCAACTTTGCTTGCAAATCATTGTGTGGCACTAAAAATATTCACTCTGGGTTTTAATACAAGTCCGTGGCAGTGCTGAGAAGCAGGATAACAGTTTTTCCTATAAAAAGGCAGATGCAACTGTTTCCCATTTATCATCCTGTTAAGATTCAGGAGGCCACATTTGCACTCAGTCTGGGCAACAGTTTACTCGGTGGGCCTTTGTTGTTATTAGTTTCCCTTGATCATCTGTCGATCTGACTGGTTTAATAAGATGGTAAATTTTATAGCTGGCATTTTGGCAAACAAAGGTCACCAAGGGCAGGACAACCATTATGGTGAACAATAACCTGGAATGTTCAGACACTTTATTTATCTAGGTTCTCCCAGGGCCAGTGGGTATTCTCAGCTGCATTTTATCAGCTGTTGTTATAATTCATTTCCTCTCTTTCTCTTTGCAAGTGGCTGGTTCCAGAGGAGGTGAAAGTAAATCTTGCCCAAGCAGCACATGTTGTATCTAGAGGCAGGGATTGCATGCACCAAACATCTAATAAATAAATAGGCCATATGTGTTGGCATCGAATGATCATTTATAATGACCACCCATTATTTATGACTTCAGAGCTACAATATCCATCACCTTAATGGCTGGGTCTTGCTGTAAGTTCAGCTCTCTGTTCCTTAGGAGATGCCATTCTGAGCAAATGCCAAAGTTACCGTTGTTGATGGTGAGAGGATTCCATGTCCTGCTGGCAATGCTTAGAAAGGAAAGACACTGCTAAAGAAAATGTTGGAGATGCGGATCTGTCTTGTCTTCTCAGGCATGCAAAATATCTCTGCAGGGAGCAGAGATAGAAAGAGATGGTATAGAAATGGTGTCCTTCAAGGGACTGCCTTTGAAGGTGGAAACTTTAGCTAACGTAGGTCCTCCATTGGCTTCTGGGATTCATCCAAGGTAGCATTTCTTAGATCTCTCCCCAGTGTTGGACCTAAGCTGGTCTGGAAGCAACACCTGGTGTAGAACCTGGAAAAGCAGCTTTTGTTCAGCAAACATGGCTTTACAAGCACTATTTCCTTGTTTATTACTGAAGCATTTTCAAGTTTTGTTGCTCAAGTTCAAGAATTTTCTGTTTCAGGTTTGCACATAGAAAAAGAGGGTACTATTTATTTATTTAGCTGCATCGTCTGCTTCTGTGGCTCTGAGTCAATCTCTTAAAGAGATCATCTCTTAAAATGTCATAGCAGGAAAGTTTGGGAGATGTATATTTCAGATTCCTGGAACTGCTTCTGTTTCTTGTGTCCTTATACCTCAGATGCAGTCTCTTTCTTATCGTCTCTTTCCTACATCAAGGAAATAAATTGGCTTAGCCATCCAATTCTTACACCGTGTTGACTTTTCACACATGCCCGTTTCCCCTTTCCCTTGACATATTGAAATGAACAAAGTGATTGCATCTGAGTTGTAAAGAAATGGAATGACATTATGTAAGTAAAAGAGCAAAGCACCAAGTTCATGTCTGGAAATGTTTGACGGTAACCCTAAAAGTGGCCGAACTAGTGTCTGAAAATTAACTGAACTGCATTTCATGGGTTCAGAACAGATGCTATTTTGCAAGCTGGGAAGGGTGGGAGGAAAGGTACACCTTTGGTTTGCACTTTGATAAGACTGTACGACTTGTCTAATCTCTGGGAAATGTGAAGTCAAAGGGTGACATAGAGTTTCTGCATCTCCACCAATCAGTTTAAAGCAAGAAGCCGACAAAAAGTGCAGCGAACAAGCCTAGCATAGGATTAAAGAAATGTATGAAAGGGACAAACCCCAACATCTCAAATCCAGGGAAAAGTAGAACTCTCTGTTATCAGGGATGTTAACCTGCAATTTTGTCTCATTGCCCCCTCCTTTCTAGGGCCTTTCTCTTTCCACTTCCAGTTTGAAGTCCAGCTCCCAGCTGTTAAAAACTTGCTCACCCCTGTCCTAGATGAAAAGAAATCTTCGGCAGTCATCCCATTCAAATTTTGCGATGCAGATTCTTTGGCAAAGCCTACCAGCAGAAAAGCATTTACAGTTGTCAGGGGAAAAACCTCGTTAAACACGGGAGACAGACACACCAGAACGTAAGTTACTTCAAAGTTCTAAAAGCTTTATTAAATGTTAGTTTAATAAGCAAATAAAATTCAACCAATAGCATACAAGGTACTCACTTAGATTCACATTGCAATGAGGACCATCATGAGCAAGCCATCAGGCAAGATAGCTTGACCAAGTGGTCCCGACCCCTTAGTTGCCATCCCTTTTATCCTCAAAAACCACAAACTATAGATATGACTCCCAGGATTTGCAACTGAATCATAACATTCCCAATGCTAATATTACCACACTTCCCTGTTCCATTTGTCCTTTGTCACATCTTTCCCATCAGCAGTTTGCTTAGTCCAGCAAGTTTACCCATTTCCTGTTATTGCTCTAAAGGCCACAGTTTAGCTAGCTTGGCTTTTATTAATGTCATCAAAATTAACATTAAAACATATTAATGGTTACTAATAATTTTCCTCTCACACAGTGAAATGTTTGAGGAGGGGAGATGTATTACTCCTGAATATCCACTGAATATGCAAATATGTCACTGCGGCAAGTTACATTAATTGCGCAATGATATCATTCTGCAAATGGCAGAAATCATGTTATCAGGGTTGTTGGCATAATGCCATTCTGCAAATGATGTAAACTGACATAAATGACACCACCTGTGCCATCTGTGTGATGGCATCATTACAAAAAAGACATAAACAGCTGTAGAAAATTAACATAAATATAATTGCCTTGTTAAGGCAACTTTTGATGCGCCAGATTGGTCAGTTATTTTACACAATGTCCAGATGAAAATGTACTCCCTTGCATTGTATTTAGTCTGCTAAATGGGGTGAGTGGGTAGGGGTTGTTAAATCAAGGTTTCACTTGTACAGGTAGTCCTCAGTTGGGACCAGAACTTCTATTGCTAAGAGATGTGGTCATTAAGTGAGTTGTGCCCAATTTTATGCCTTTGAACTGTGGTGCTGGAGAAGACTCTTAAGAGTCCCCTGGACTGCTAGGAGGTCAAACCAGTCAATCTTAAAGGAAATCAACCCTGATTGCTCATTGGAAGGATCGATAATGAAGCTCAAGCTCAGATATTTTGGCCACCTAATGCGAAGAGAGATCTCTTTGGAGAAGACCCTGATGCTGGGAAAGATTGAAGGCAAAAGGAGAAGAGGACGGCAGAGGATGAGATGGTTAGATAGCATCACTGAAGCAATGAGCATGAAACTGAGCAAACTCAGGGAGGCAATGAAGGACCGGAAGGCCTGGCGCAATATGGTTCATGGGGTCACGAAGAGTCGGACACGACTTAACGACTAAACAACAAAAAAGCCCAATTTTATGACTTTTTTTGCTGCGGTTGTTAAGCGAATCACATGGTCATTAAGTGAATCCAGCTTCCCCCATTGACTTTGTTTGTCAGAAGCCCCCTGGGAAGGTTGCAAATGGTGATCACATGACCCCGGGATGCTGCAACCATCATAAATACCTGCTGGTTGCCAAGCACCCGAATTTTGATCAGGTGACTGCGGGGACGCTCTGGCAATTGTAAGTGCGAGGACCAGTCATAAGTCACTTTTTTTCAGTGCCGTTGTAACTTCAAATAGTTGTTAAATAAATGATTGTAAGTCGAGCACTACCTGTATTAGGAACAAGCTTGAACTTAAAGGTGTATGTTAGTGGGGGAAACAGAAAACAGCATTACATGTTTAAATAAATATTTGCAAATTATGTTTTTATTATGAAGAACAGTATAAATAGCTTAAAACCATGCACAATTATACTAATTTTTGTGCAGGTTCATTTGTTTGCTTGTTTTAACTGCAATTTATAGAGTATTAGGTTGGAATGAAGACAGGGTTGAGAAATACATGAGCAATTTTTCTTTAAGTCAACCGTTCTGTATAACAGCCTGTTTTCTATATTTTCTGCCTTCTTCAAAACAGTAGAAAAGGTCATACTTCTTTGCAAATGTGAATCTACAATGACAGTCTAGAGAAGAACATTAACTTTTATTATGTTGTTCTTACCTTTTTTCCCTTTCCCCCCGCTGTTAATTAGCACTCAGTAGTCTACCATTGCAACAGTTTAAATATTAGGAGCCTCTTTTCTACTAATCAGAAGGAATATGTAAATCTGCCTCAATGCAAATCAAATTGTTGATTCAATTCAGATCAAATTGTCCTAACCTGACTGATACAATCTTAATCACTTCCATCTATAAAAAATTCATACCTGGATATGCTAAAATCTTCCAAATCAAACTGAATTGGGTATGGCCATTTCTATTTGACAATTCAAATTAAATTGGCATTCTCATCAAGAAAGTCAATTCTATTTGGAGATTTGATCAAATCACTTTAGAACCTGAATCCCTGATTCAAATCTTTGCATAAACCTATGAATTAGATTAATGAAAAAATGTGTGTGTACATGTGCGTTACCAAAACGTTAACATTTTTTTCTTTATTTACTTTTTTATCATTTATTTAAATTTATGGCAATGATTTATTATACAATCTGACATTTCTTAACTGCAGATTGATCATGTTTCAGTCTGATGTGCCAATTTTCAAAAAAGAAAATGCAACATATTTAAAGAAAATAAGATGATCATTAACTCAATATAGTATTTTTGTCTTTTGTTCTTCCTAAGCATTCTTCATTTGCTCATATCTAAAGTCACATTTGTACAGCTATAATTTTTACTTGAAATATAAAAAATTACCCTACATGGGAATACAAACTGTATTACAATATACCAGTTGTCTTACATTACTAGCAAGCTAACAAAATGGGTTTTTTAAAGGGTTAGCTGAAGTGATAAAATATTGATTTGCTCATTTAGCTATTTCAAGTGTAAGAAATATGTAGACTATGTGAGTATCCATGTGTTTACAAAATACATGTAAATATTAGCTCAGCATGACTGTTCTCTGTCTGGACCTTTCTAGAAACATGGGGGAGAAAATAGATCAGTTTAGTGTTGTTCTTTACCAACTGCAATAGCAAAATGATTCATAATTTGATCTGAATTGTTCAGCTGAGTGGATTTGAATTCAATTAATCGTAAGGCCAGAGTTCCTGGTTAGTGGGTTCTTTTATAACAATGAGAATTTCTCTTCGGTGCATATGAATGGATGTAGAGCCAGACTGAACAAGGTCAGAGAATGCTTGAAACTCTCATACATATGCCTACATGGGTCTAACAATGTTATGAAGCTACAATATAAAATCCACAAAGGAAATACAAAGACTGTGCAGAAATCTTTGTGCAATTTCTGAAAAGTTTTCCTCCACTGCAAAAGAGACTTGGGTTTCCGCCACTCCCCACCCCTTTTATCTTATTCTCAGGATGCTGGTGGATTACTTTCAAATTTATCTTGGTGGTATCTTGGAGGATTTTATTCTTCTTCTTCTTGTTGTTGTTAGAGGCAGCAGGGACTACTGCCAATCTTGTTGTTTCCTGTTATTATCTTTCTGTCCCCATGAAGCTGCTCAGGTAGCTGTATTTTCACAGTCTGAAAAAGCCACATGGGAAGAATTCATTCATGATCCTTCCAGAATTTCATGGAAGCACGATGAGGCAAGGGACCTGTTGCAGCATGCATCACACAATGAAAGACAGGACATTTACCCGAGTTCATCTCATCCTGCTTTGGCTATGAGAATTGCATCAAAATACGTTGTCTCTTGCAAAAGAAATTTCAAAAGCAGAGTCTTCTCCATCAGACGGAACCAGAACTGAATAAGGAAAAGAATAAAGAAGCATTCTGCCCAGCACTGTTTAGTTATATATTAACATTCCCCCCCTCCCCTGGTAAGGTCTGTATCTCATCTTGTCTTCAGAGCAACATTTCAAGCTTCAAGAAGCAAGTTAGCTTCCTGGTTGCAAAAATATAAAACAAAACAAAACCCCATTCTGCTGAGCTATCAGTAAGTCTTCTCTTCCTTCTTACAGCAGCATGTGCTGACATTTAAAAAGTATCACTTATAAATAGGGGTCATGTCTCACTCAGTTGACTTGTTCCTGGGGTCTGTCCCATTCTTTTTGCCATAAGGGCTAGGCCTTGTGACCGTAGTCAAGTGCTGCTCAATTTCCTTAATACTTCATGGGAAATTTCAACTGCCCTTGAAGTCAACTGGAGTCCAATTTCTGCAGCTATTGATGCCAAACCTTCTCTATTTTAAGATTTGATCAATAGTCGCCAAGTATTTATGCCGGGATTTGAGTTCTAATGATATTCATGTAATGGGGTTGGATTGGGTGGAATTTGTTTGGAATTCCTTCTTTAGTTCCTTTATTGTGACTACGGCTTTACTTAAACCTCTTAAGGAAATAGGTGTGTGGGGACCAGGACCAAAGATCTATCCCTGACGTTACATACTTCATATAGGTCTACTCTTTGATGGCCGCACACCCAGCACATCTGCAAAAGCGCAGCCTTTCCACGTTCATAGAATTTGAGAAATCAAATAGTCCAATCTTGCATGAGGGCCTTCATCTGTCCAACTATATGTGCATGGCTCTCCTCTCTGTACATGTTAATTCAGCATGATGCACACTAGAGGGATTACATGTTCAACACTAGGGATACAGGTACATGGTTTGGCCATGTTCCCAGTTTATGAACTTGACTAAATAGTTTATATGAAGGCTGATAGTGGAAACTGGACACCACATAAAATAATATCAGAAAATTCTGTTTTTTAGGTGCCTTCGTTTAAATGTTCTCTCCTCATTCTAAGCTGAATGTGGCTGATCTTTGGGGAAAAACTAAAACCAAGCAGAGTAGGGTTGGATGTGGTTAATGTTTAGATGGGAGATCACCAGTAAATTCCATGGATGTAAACCAAATTGGGAAAATCAAGACATGTCACAGAAGAGGCAATGGAAAACTACTTCTGTATGGTCAAGAAAGTTTTATGAAGATATTCATAAAGGTACTAGTACTTAAGCTCAGTTCAAGGGAGTCTTTACCTTATTATTTTCCTCAACAAAGGCTGAGGTTGCAGAACCTGCTAGAGTAGACTAAAGTGGGGCTGGGTATATTGTGGGATCCCAGCCATTATGCTAGCAGACCATAGGAACCAACTCATTATGTTAAGCTGTAATACAGTTAATCATTTGGGCATGATGTGCTAGGTGAACATAGAACCTCCTTTTTGGTTTATCTGAGTTTATAGTTATATATGTCCATCTCAAGTAAATTAGATGTGGTAGAATGAATCTATGAAGGGGAACGTGATGTGATAGAATGCAATGGAGCATCAGGTTCTCAAGAAGGAGGGAGCGCATTCTAACGGGGGGGGGGGGGGAGAAGGGCCAGCACAGTCCAGAGCAGGAGCGTGGGAAGAGGAAGAGACTTAGGATAGGCACGACCTAGAATCTCCCAGGATATATCCACTAGGTTAGAGTACTACAGATTTAGTCTGGCAAGATTCTGTCTATATGGTATAAGCAATAAAAGAACTGGCCATGGATCGCCAAACATCCCAGATATACAGACCACGAGCACATGCAACTGTTGCTCATAGATGAACATCCTGCAGTAACAGAGCAGGTAGCAAGATTCTGCAAAGCAGCAATGAAGATCCGCCTCACCAAGAGACCAAAAGGTGAGAAAGGCTATCCTCTGTAATGGCTTGTATACTTAGAAAACTTTTTATAATTTTGCCTATACTTATTTATACATATAGCATAGTCACAATGTAGACTTTTAAGTTTTATACTTTACATTTAATATATTTTTAATCCGTACACAGTTAGTACATAGTTAGTATAAACAACATAGGCTATATCCTAGACCTCACTCGTTGAGCTGAACAGGTAATAAGTGTATTCTAATATATATGCCTCCCACTACAAGTTGTTACCATTCCAAGTTTGACTATGCTTGTTTTATAAACATATGCTTTGTACTGGTCTATGACTGTAATAAAGATTGATTGATTGATTGATTGATTGATGATTGAACTGAACTCGGCTGGACTGTTTCCCTGTTGTTCTTGGGCTGGACCTGACAGCAGATAAGAAGATACCAAGGAATGAAAACACGCATACATAAAACATTATATAACCCAGCCACAAAAGTTCTAGATATGAAGATTTTTAGTGAGCTTGGCAGAGAGAATGATGGGTAAACAGGGGTATCCTACATTTTCATGGGTGGAAGAGGAAAAAAGGAACTTGAGAGGGAAGTGAAGCATGGTTGAAAAGTAATAGCTCAGGCAGCAGCACACACACACCTTTTACTTACTTTGGGATCCTAGTTTTGCTATTGGAGGAAATGACAACCCTCTTATCAGTAGCTTAGATACTGAAGGCTGCCTTTCCTATCTCACCCCTGGAGTCATTTAAGAGAGGAGTGATATGGTAAGGCTCGCTGACTCCCTAAGAATGATTTCTGAGTGACTGTGTACAGGACTAGGTTTCACATCTCTTACTTCTCTTGTTAAGGTTATGGGATTCAGAAAGGCATCCTTTCTAAGAAAGGGTACCTTAATTGAGAATATGCACTTCTTAATGTCAATAGTTTTGCTAATTTACCATGTTGAAGCAAGAATGTAAACACTCTTGATTTACTTATCCAAGGTAATCAGTGTAATAGGAGATGTTCATGTTTAATGAGAATAACTTTCCACCCTTGTCCAGTACTTATGATGCACTGAAGGCTGTTAATTCTAAACCTATTCAAATTGTGAGAGAATAAAAATGTATATTGCTGTACTGCAAACAAAGACTTTGTTTCTGTGGCCTTCATGAAAAAGCTCGGGGGGGGGGGGGGAGAAAGAAACAATATATTAGAAGCTTCTGTCTCCACCAACACCCCTTTCAGAAGTCTCCTATCTTTAATTGGCTGTTCTCAGAGAAGAGATAAGGGCAGATTACTGGAGTGAACAGGGAAAATACTGGGTCTGTTTAGTTCTTGATAAAAGGGGATACTGATTCTGTTCAGTAAATGCCTGGGAATGAATTGAAGGAGAAGCGACATAGATGCGCAGGGAGGCATCAGCAGTAAGTTTCAGAGATGGAGTTATGTGGCAAAATATTGTGCCTTTGAGTTCAGCCACAACTCTTTCTAGAATGATTTCTCAAGAATTTCCAACAAATTACAATGTCCTTCTCCAAAGCTGTCCCCATCTGTGGTCATCTGAATGGGAACAGCAGTGATTGACTCTATTGTTTTGATCCAGGCCAAATACTTTATTTGTTTTCTCATCTTCCAATCTACCAGTGGACATATGGATAGAGGGACCCATGCTCCCTTCATCATTGTGATCCAAATCAAATAACATTTGCTTCCTCCTTTCCCAGACCTCTTGTCTTCTTCTATCTTCAGCCCATCCAACAGCATCAGAGGGAGAGAGGAAGTATAATTCACCCTTCCTAGGATTCCTTGAGAATTATTACTATTGTTCTCAATATCAGTAATATCAATCATCATAATAACCACCCCTAACCCAACACACATAGATAGAAATTGAAAGCTGAAAAGCAAAACAACATTGAAACTATCCACAGAAGACTGGAAAGCATTCCATAATCCAATAAACCACATCGAAATAAGCGTATAATTCCCATTCACCCAAATGGTAGCACTTAGACAAGCATGTCTGATTCTGGAAAACTTAGCAGAGCTGAAACTGGTTAGTATTTGAAAGATGACCCCTCAGAAACCCCCAGACTGTAGGTTAGAATGGGATATTAAACACACACATACACACACACACACACACCCCAATACATTTCCACCATATTGCCAAGAAAACTGCATGGATATATCCATGAAATCTCCAGGAGCCAAGCTTGACCCCATGGGACCCTCACTTTTGTTTCTGGGGTTGAATGTGCTTATCAGTTACTTCCTAATTCTGATGTTTTGGGTCATATTTCTTTCCTCCTGTTTTAGGAAAAAAAAAAAAGGCCTTTGCTAATTCCATAAAATGAATTAAATTAAATTCTTCCATGGCCAGATTGACAGTTCATGTTGTACTTGTCTGACACAGAGCTTTTAAAAATTAGGAGCATGTCAAGAATAAGAATAAAGTGGATATCTTAATTCGCCTTAAAGTAGGACAGGGAAATAAATACAACTCAACAGCACCAAAACTTGGTTGAATAGGCTCCTGATCATGTACAGGCCAAATGTGAAGGCAATCTTCTATCAGAGGTCCCAGCCTGAACGTGGAAAATAGACATGGTGCTGGTTACCTCCTCCACAATTAACCTTCTGAATGTGTAAAGATCTCTTCCAACTCTCCATAAAGCCTTAACTGTCTTCTAAATAGTTACAGTGTTTCAGTTCAGACTGTCTTCTGCATCTCCCGGTTTCAGTAAGATGTCCATTTTTTAATGATCTCTAGAGGCAGATGATTCAAACAGAACTTGTTTTCCAAGGACAAAATGGAGTTGCTGAAACCTTTTATTACTGTAAGCAGGCATTCAATCACTAAGCCGCAGTCCTTTCTCAAAATCAGATCTTCCCAGCATCCAAGAATATTGTTCTGAAGTGGAAACTGGACTTGATGTAGCTCATTTTCCCATTGATAAAAGATTTGTGGTGGACTCTTCTGACTGGAAACATAATCAGCAGTTTGGGCATTTTCTGTACAGTGAATAGAGGTATTACAAACTTTTATCCACACAAAATCTTTTTTATTACAATTTTGCATTCAATACAATATGTTCGGGTGATCTGGATATAAGCAAGGCAGGCTTAGAAAAGTATCCATTTGGGTGCAGTGGAGGGACCCAAATACTTGAGGATTATTGTCAGCCATCATGGACAATGTCAGGATTGAGGGACACCCATGGATCAACATAAGCTTGCTGAATGTGTTTCAAAAGCAAAATGCAAGATAATCAGAATATACTGCTGATTTCCCATATTCCAGGAAACCTCCAGTCTGGAAAACATTTGTTCTATGCCCTCAAACAACTTCTTCTGAAACTTATTTAGACTTCTCTCCAAAAGACCTGTGTTCCTGAAAATTGTTCCTGTACCTTAGCGACATTTAATGACAGGTAAGAATATATTATTGAGACTCTGGCTCCAGGAAATATATGTGATTCATTTTTATTAATATTCAGCAAGGCATTAAAAATTAGTTGCATTAAAATAAGTTATATACAACCCTAATAACGAAGCATTTTCTAGATGTACTTTTGTGGCTTTCAGAAATTCAATTAAAGAGAGACTAACTGCTTTACATATTGTATAGTGACTTGTTGGGTACTCCTATTTCATAATGAATTAAAAGTGAAGGTTTTACTCCAATGATGTTGTCAGGTTCAAGAGTTGACCATACATCCCCAACTGGATAGTGTTCCCTTAAGACTTGAATTAGCCCCCCGGCAAGACAATTTACATGACATGAGAAGCTGACTATGGATCTGATGAGTTGGACTGCTACTGGTTTCATATGGGAATTACTCACTCCCCACACTAAACAATGTTCAGGAAATAGAATGTTCAGGTTAATTTTGGGGGGGGGAGTGAATTTTTACTTCTTCAATAAGTGTTTAAGAAAATAGGATGAAAAATACTCCCAAAAAGTCATTGAAAAACATTATTAAAGTTGTTATTGAAATGTTATGAAGAATTGCTATTCAAAGACTTTGATACCATATACCAGTGTTTCTCAACCTTAGCAACTTTAAGATGTGTGGACTTCGACTCTCAGAATTCCCCAGCCAGCATGCTGGCTGGGGAATTCTGAAAGTTGAAGTCCACACATCTTAAAGCCGCCAAGGTTGAGAAACACTGCCCTACACCAATACACAAAACTTAAACCTTTAGATTTTAAATCTAATCTCACAGCAATATGCATATAAATCTTAGCCAGATGAACAGAGTTTTAGGAGGAGGAATCCTTTCATTTCTGCATGTGCCTTTCCTTCTGTATACCTCCAAGAGTGTGTGTGCGTACCTGCACAAGTAGTCTTTTTGTCTATTTCTGAGTTTGATTGGCACATGTCCTTAGCAAGTTCTGCATGCAGAGTTTTTGGCAGCTTCAGGGGCATGGTTCCCTTCTATAAATGTTTATTTTATATTAGAAGAAACTCCAGATTGTTAACATTACACATTGTTTCTTCTAAAACAATGGTTGCTCTGGCTGGTGCAACCAAAATGGCTTATGAGTTGTCCATTTAGTCTGCCTCAAGTCTGGCCCAACTAGGAAGACCAGATTAATTGTCTTTTTCAAATAACTATCCTGACAATGTCTACTGTATATATTTCTTACAGTTTGATCCTGACTGTCTCAGCATTTTGCACACATAAATCCCATCCTCAAACTCAAATTTTAAGGTCTGCATCTTCCTTTTCAGATGATCCTCGCCTCTTATTTCAAGTGATGGGAATCAAAATAATGAAACAAGGTTGACATTGTTTTAAGTTTCTGGTGTACATGTTTGGGAGTAACTCATCTTACAGTAGGACAAATTGGAAGATAGTTTTGTTCTTCACATCTGCATTCAATATCCAGGTGAGACATTCTCAGGGACTGCAACTTTCTGAAGAAGGTGTATCAAAGATCTCTAACAAATCCTAAAGAATGTAACTGTGGTGCAAGCCTATTCTAATCCATGGGAGCTGCAGATTTCTTGGCATTCTCCAGAACCCTCTGGGACATCCTGTATATTGCAATCAGTTGCATAAATGTTAGGAGTACATGGAAAAACTGAGGCAATTGATAGTTCCATTTTGGGTTGTGCTGGATGTAAAGTGGTTGTAGCTGTATTGCTAGGGTTTTGAGTGAGGATCTAAGAATCCTGAAAACGCTGATAACTGAATTGACTTTTAATTGGACAGAAAGGAACATTTGTTGAATATATTTAATTGAGTTTAATATCTTTCTTCCCTGCTTCTTTGGAATACCAAAAACAAAGCTGACTGGAAGGCTGCAATATCTCCATAGAAAATAGATGTGTGTATTGGCTCCAGAATGTTGTTTGCCTAATTAAATAGCCCTGCCCATCTCATGTCACATTTAAAGTATAACCTACCACCATCTCTGGAGCGTCTAAGAGGAGGTGGTCCTAGCTCGACTGATGCAATTGAAGTGACTGTCAAGATGGGAAAAAAAGATGTTTTCTGTATAATGCAGAGACCTCAACATCTGCTCTGTTTCTGCCCAATGCAATAAATTCCAATCAGGTTCTCCAGATGAGCTTTGGAGATGGGCCTATCTGAATTGCTAAGCAGGCTGCATGTCAGTTGGCAAAGATGTTCTTTTACAAGTGAGCTTTGACATGGTTATTGTTGCTATGGAGACTATCTTCCTCACAGGCACATGCAATACTATGACATCTGTCTTGCTTTGTTCATGGCTCTGAAGGAGGAGCGTCCCACTGTGACACCAGAGATAACCAAATAAAGTTCTAATAGCCACACAGAGGCATCCACAGCTGTAATAAGGATATTAAATTTATTTTAGGTTGCCTGCAAAGGACAGGGCTTTTCTTAGACTCCGTAGAACAGCAGCCATTAATTGTGTCTAGACTCAGGAAACCAACTGTGAGAAAGCCAGCCATTAGCAATTAAGGATTCCTTTAAGAATGGTTCATTGAGAATTTAAAAGACAATGAAATTCTCCCACTATATCACAGTAAAGGGGATCTATTTTTCAGTTGTCCTTGATTACACTGGCCCACCTCAAGACTGTTGAGGGGCCATAAAACTGTGAAATGAACTGGTGAGCAATTCCTGCAGAGCTCCTTAGCATGGCTTTGTGTACAACTTTAGATGGATGTGACATCTGAAATTAAGACACATTAGCATTGGTTAACAAAAGAAAGCACCTATGTCTATGAAATGGTTTGGGTACCAAAAATCTAGAGGGAAAGTGGAAGTCAAATTATAATCTGAGGTCAAAAAAGAAGCTCATTACCTTTATTTAGGGAATCTAGAGTCGAAAAATGCTCTGGCTTCTAACCTTGGCCCATCAAGCATATTGTGAAACACAGATGAGGAAAAAGCTTCAGGCAGTTCCCCGTGGGAAGGTCAGCCAGTTCAATATTCAGAACTTTCTGTCCAGAACATACCAGATTGCCGTCATATTCCAGTTCAGAGGATGAAGTCAGGCAGAACTTTCATCTTCTAAACATCATGGTTGTCTGGCATTGAGGTTGGTAGTCCTTCAGGTTTGAAGAAGACACACTGCTGGGTGGTTCATCTGTGGACATGGAGGTGGCTCTGCAGTTCCAGTCTGAAAGCAGAAAGTCTAGCACAATGGGGGCACTGGAAGTCCATTGTTGTAGCAACTTTGGGTGTTATTCTGTGACACCACTCATGGTTTTCTATCAGTCTCTGGTGGTGCCTGTCTTCAGATCTGGTACAGGCTTCATAGCACAGGGTTTGTCAGTGGGTTCTGTCAGCAGGTTAGGGTTAGGGTTAGGGTTAGGGTTAGGGTTAGGGTTAGGGTTAGGGTTAGGGTTAGGGTTAGGGTTAGGGTTAGGGTTAGGGTTAGGGTTAGGGTTAGGGTTAGGGTTAGGGTTAGGGTTAGGGTTAGGGTTAGGGTTAGGGTTAGGGTTAGGGTTAGGGTTAGCAGTCACAGCTTCTAGTCCCCTTGGCTGGATGTCACAGTGGCATAGGGTTCCTTTTACAGTGTCTTTGTAGTGCTTGCGTGGTCAACCTCAAGGTCTCTTCCTAGACTCCAGTACACTATAGAGTAGTGTTGTCCAAACTTGGCTGGGGAATTGGGAGTTGAAGTCCAGTCATCTTAAAATGGCCAAGTTTGGACAATACTGCTATAGAGCAACTGGCAAGGCACACAGTAGTCGTCCTCCTGGTTTGGCCTGTCTGCCAAGATGGTTTACCAATGTGAGTGCTGCATGTGTTACAGCTACTTGGAGCTACAGGTGAGAGCTGAGCACCTGGTGGGGACCAAAGGTGCACGAGTAGCCTAAAAAGGGCATGGCAGTCCCCTCCACTAGAAGTGCTACCCCTCCCCGGGCATCCCATGTACCCCATTACAATCTGGCATTGTAAAATCTTGTGAATGCCCTTTAACAGTTCTGACAACACCTCCAAAGAGCTTGCCACATTACAAATCATGGTTTTCCACATTAGACTTTGGTTGGCTTAGAGTGTTTCTGAGATAACATTCTCTTACCTTAATGCACCAATCAAGAAACTATCCACGGTTCTGTTTCCCACTTTCCTCATCATCCAAAGTACCTGATTAACCCACCTTGTCTGCTGAGACTCCACTAATCTACTTTCCTGCGCAGATCTGATGCCTTTGAGTTTTGCAAGCAGAAATTCTCCATCCATTTCATAGTAGAGATTATCCATTATCCAGTAAGATTCTCCACTATGGGAATTTCTATTTCATGACCGATGGGAACCTGCTTCTCCCATAAAGATCCCCTTTTTGAGCTCCTTTTCTTTTCCTTAAGCCCCTTTCCTATACCTAGCCTGCTACACAATGTAGGAAAAATGTATTTCCTGGATTTTTGTATGACATTGCATATCCCCCAGACTGCCTGTCTGAAAGTCTGTGTGTTGATACAAATATCAGCAAAGATAAAATATTTACATCTAAATCTATGCAAGCACAATTTCCACTTGAACCTGATTCCTAATAAAAAATCTTTCACATCCAAGGGTAGGTGCTGGAAGATGGGCAATTTTAGATGTGACTTAGTTACTGCCTGCCTGTATATGTAGATTGTCATGGCCTGGAAAAATTCTTATTGGAATTTTTCCAAGAAGATGGAAAACCTGGAAAACAAGCATAATCTTCTGAGTTGGGAGGAGAAATTTTAAACAACCGTCTGATTTCAGAAGGCCAAATGCATCTTATCAAATAGCCTGGAAAACCCAAAACATGTGTGGTTACTAAAATTGGCAATGTTTAGAATTGTGAAGCTTAGTTTAGAATTAACATTGGGAGAAAAATTGTTTGAGTCTAATGGAAAAGTTATGTGCAAAAAGTGTGCACGCTGGGAAAAGTACATACAAAATGTGTGTGCGGGAAATGTGCATAAAGATGTGTAAAATATATTTATGAACTTCTGTAGAATTCATAAACAGCAAGGTTGAGAAGAATGAACAGTTAGTAAAGAGGCAGTTTGTCAAAATAAACATCTCAAAATATCTTAGGAATGTAGAAATACCTTAGCACCACTCTGGCTACTTCTCTTCTATTTAGTTACACCTCTCAGGAGTTAATATCAAAATGTTAGTAAAATTAAATGATATTTAATTTTAATAATAGTTAAAATGTTGTTATCATTGAGTTCAAGGCAGAATATCATCATCATCACCATCATTTTAATTTACATCCCACTTTTTTTTATTCAGAGGGCATTCAAGATGGTCCATTGCATCTTCCATCTTACTAAAAGGTTTTGTAAATTAGGTGGCCGACCCAAGATTGCCTTGGGAGGTTTCCTTTAATTTCCCATAACCTTTAGTACACTCAAATCACTGCACCGTACACATTTTTGGTCTTTTTAGTTTCATGGCAATTGGTAAAAATAAATAATTTAAACTAAAAGAAGCTCTGTCCATGTGCCCACAGAGTAACTGGCTTTGGGTGCCTTATCAGACTGTTTATTTGCTGAACCCCATATTTATACTTCCAAGCCAGGGAAGAACTTCTGAAATAAATGGTGCTCAGTTCATAAAGCAACAGAGAACGGTGACCTGCACCATCTACTTACCGAGATGTGTCAATGTCACTCATCTTCACCCCTCAGCAGCTCAGTAGAGAGCATGGGGCTCACAACAGTGACTGAAGCACTCATGGGCTGAGCCTTTATGGAATTAGGTAACCATATCAATGCTTACTTACTTACTTACTTACTTACTTACTTACTTACTTACTTTATTTATTTATTTATTTATTTACTTGTATATCAATTTGTCACCACTCATCTCGTTAAAAAGTGACTCCGAGTGGTTTACAGAGAAGATAAAATGAATAAAAAATAGAATATAAAAGTAGTCCTGAATAAATAATAAATATATTCCAGGAGTTGATGATAATTGGCAAGTAGCTCGGGGAGCGTCATCAGGGCACCAGCCACCCCCAGGATTGGGTAAGGTTCTTGTCACCCCATGCAAGCTGGCAGAGACAGGTCTTTAATCCTTTCTGGAAAGCCAGGAGAGTAGGGGGCCGCTGCACCTCTGGAGGGGAGATTATTCCAGAGGGCGGGGGCAACAGCAGAGAAGGCTCTCCTCCTGGGCCCCACCAGCTGACATTCTCTCACTGACGGGGTCTGCAACATGCCCTCTCTGCCTGACTGGGTGGGTTGTGTTGATGTGATGGGGGGGACGGTCCCTCAGGTAACCTGGTCCCATGCTATGTAGGGCTTTAAAGGTGATAACCAACACCTTGAATTGGACCTGGAAGCAAACTGGTACCCAATGCAGCTCCTAAATACTGTAGCCACAATTTCTGCATTAAGGCAACATGTCACACTGATAACTCAGAAAAAGGAATGGCAACACTTTTGTTTTTTCTCAAGTTAATTATTAAAGACGTTAAACAGAAAGACTGATTGATGCATTTGACAGCCGCTTTATCGTGAGGACTCTTCTGAATTTTTTTTTTTTCCTGTCTATCTCTGTCTTATATCAAGTAAGCTGAGGTTACATTTCAAACATCCATTTTGAAGGTACAATGTCTGAACAAGCATGTTTGTAGTATTCCCACCATCAACGTCACTGCCGTTCCCATGGCATTCCTTGATTGTTTTTATAAGAGGAAAAACAGGATATCAGTGTAATGAATAAATAAGTGGCCTTCCATTCACTCTCTGAAATGCAGGATTCTGGAACCCAGCATCCTTTTTCATACCTTTCAGAAGTTACCCCCAAGAAATAGGCTAGGGTCACTTTTTGCTCTAAGCAGCACTAGTGCACAATTTAATCCCATAGGCTACATACAGAGGTGGGCAATTTATAGCCAATAAGCTATACGCTACTTCCACCACCAACCTAGTTACGGGTCCTAAAACGTCTGACAACAATGTCCCCCAAATAAGATAGCAAAATGGTAGATTTGGGGCTGCACCGTTTTTTGAAATTCAGAATCACCCCAATGCATCTGCAGAGAGGTGTGCCCAGACTCTGAGGCAGAGACTTTCTTTGCAGCTGAGCTTCCCCACTTCAAAATCCACAGAAAATGCTTAAAATGTTAACTGCAGTCTCACTGGCAATGTCATCAAAGGGCCACTGGAAGCTCTAGAAGAAAGTTTCTCAACCTTCAGAAATTTAAGATATGTGGACTTCATCTCCCAGAATTCCCCATCTACCATGCCACCCTACCCCTACCCCTACCCCTACCCCTACCCCTACCCTTAACCTTGACAAGGTTGGGAACCATCAAGGAAGAAACCACACTCCAAGACAGTCAAGGTAAGCTGCTATATATAAACAGGCAGGAAACCCCACTCCCCCTTGCACTGATGATGTTATCTAGCCTGGTAATCAACCCTAACCCTAACCAATTCTGGGAGTTGAAGTCCACACATCTTAAAGTTCCCAAGGTTGAGAAACACTGCTTTAGAGAATGAGTTATGGCTTCTTGGCTTGAAAAGGTTGCTCACCTCTATTCTAAACCTCTCCTTTTGCCTTCATTGCTGTCCTGCTGAATGCTTTGCATTGTTGCTAGACTCTCTTCTTTCTTCCTGATCTTTGCAGTGCTCCCCAACAAAGTTTTCCCTTATTATCTCGGCCATTAGTGTGAACATAGCTGGCTATTTGAAATTTCAGGACATTGCCAGGACATGGAAACTATTATTTCTTTTGATTCTTGGTCTTTAAACTAGGATTGGAGTGGACTCCTGCCAAAATTGCCTTTAAAACAAGTGACTATCTTCTGACCAACCTTGCTGACTTCAAAGAAAGTTAAGCAGGGTTAGACCTGGTTACTACATGGATTGAAGATCACAGAGAAATCCCAGGCTTGTGGACTACTCAGGAATGTCAACATAACATGACAAGACAATGTTAAACTACTTCCTGTAGAGGGTAAGGAAGATGACCTTGACGGAGATATGTAAGCTCCTTTACCAAAGCAATGAGGGGTGAAACATATCTTAACAACAGGCGGAAAATATTTGGAAGAGGCTCAGACAGGCCTCTCCAATTTACTGGAGTATAAGAGGAGTGAGGAGATACATCACAGACTTAAAAGATTGTGTTAATATAGCAGTACATATCAATAAATGTACTTTTAGCCTTCCTGTGCAGTTTTTTTCCCCCTGGTCTGCTTTACCTGGTGAGACTGACACTTGCCCAGTGTTGTCAAGAAAACTGCATATTCATGTCCATGAATTCACTGGAAGTCCATTTGAACTAGACTATCTTTTTATATTTTTATCTTCCGACTCCCCTTAGAATAGAGAACTGTCCTTTCTAAAATGAGCTACATGGCTAATACTAACCAATCTTACAGAATGATACTGAAGTAAACCCTTTTTTAAAAAAAGCAAATTAAATTTTAGTATCATGCCTTTTCAGAAGCACAGAATTTAGTAGACAAAAGATTTCTAATCTCATCTTTCCGCTTTATGTGGCTATATTGTTTGGTGTGCATTGTGTGCATACAGGGGGGAAAATCATTTGGCAAGATTGAATGTTGTGGCAACATTTAGAACAATATTAACTTTCCTGTTGCCTAAAATGCCCCACTGCAGCAGAAGGTCATAATTAGGAACAGATTTACAGCTTGTCCATCCTGCTGAGTAAATAATCACTGAAAACTCTTTATTCCCAGCAGAACACAATACAAGCACTTTGCAGCTCCCACCTCTGTTGTCTAAAAGCTTTTTCAATCCTGCAAAGCAGTGGGGGAAAGAAATAATAACAGTAATATTCAGGAAATGAAGCCAGTAGTCTGTGGCTGAGATCTTCTTCTACACACTCAAAGGCAGAGGAGGGAAAAACTATACTGGAACTGTTTTGTTGATTGTACGAACTGCAAGGAAACAGTGACAGAAGTAGCAATCCATATTACCCCCATTTTGAAGTTATTATTTGAATTATAGGGAATTAATTCTTTGAAATCACAGGATATACTTCATAAACTGAGGACCAAGCTACATTTTTCATTATGCATGTTCATCTTTGACATGTTCTGGCTATGTCTTTAACTCATGCCATATAAGATTACACTTGGAAACCAAACACTCCATGATTTGCTGTAAAGATGCTGGTTTATTCAGTAGTGTCTAAGCAGAAAGTTTTACAGCTATACACCATCACAAGAACGGAAGACTTCATTTAGGAATGAACAGTCTTCTCTAGCACTGGGCATCAGCCAACCTTTTTGAACAGTATGTTTTCAAAAGTAAAAATCACCAAAGGCTCTTAAGAACATTAATTGTTGAACAATGCTGGCCATCTTTACTGTTATTTGGTGTGTGTGTGTGTGTTTATTGCCAAATGTATACCTGCATGGCCATTATACAGGAGCTCACCTTGACAGTTGTCTAATCTTGCACAAAAATGCTGAACCCTTATGAGATGTCAGTGTTCTTATCAATCTCATGCAGCATGATGGTTTGGTGACCAATCTCATACCATCTTATGTATGAGTTTCATACAGTTTGGTGCCTTGGTGGAATGGTAGAATAGTTTGGTGGAATGGTTTGGTGATCCATCTCATGCAATTTCATGATTAGCCTCATAAAATTTGGTGGTTTGGTGGGATGGTGACATCTCAAACAGTTTGGTGGTTTGATGATTTTGGCCAGTATTACAATTAACATTGATTTGGGAGGTTCACAGGTATCATCTTGAATTGGTATGGTCATCCTGCCACCCATAGACATATTATAGCTGGCACTGGTTTTGGAGTGACCTCACAGGTGGAGAAATCATAAACCCATATACCCCTTTTTGCAGCCCCCAGAAAAGCTTCAAGATTGCTCAGCCAAACTTCAATGGCAAAGAGACTGAATAATGTCACCATTAGAGCTATTTTTTCAAATGCATATTTTTTCTTTTAAAAGATATCCTGAAGAAGGCAGCTCTTGGCCGCCAAACATTTGCACAACTGGGCATCATCCAATGTCTGAGACAATTTTGCACCTAGAATGGAAGTTCTTTTTATTTTTCTTCTTCTGACATCTACCTCCAGAGTAGATTTAAGGACAGTGTAAGAGAAGAAACTGCTGATCCACCAGGATAATAGCTCTATTTGATGCAACAATTAAGTTTCTACCTCTCAGTCACCTCAATCTCAATATAGAATGATGCTTGGCAAAAGTAAGTTTTTTTCCCCCCACAGTAAATGGTCTGCATCTTCCTTCCTTCCTTCCTTCCTTCCTTCCTTCCTTCCTTCCTTCCTTCCTTCCTTCCTTCCTTCCTTCCTTCCTTCCTTCCTTCCTTCCTTCCTTCCTTCCTTCCTTCCTTCCTTCCTTCCTTCCTTCCTTCCTTCCTTCCTTCCTTCCTTCCTTCCTTCCTTCCTTCCTTTCTTTCTTTCCTTCTTTCCTTCCTTCCTTCCTTCCTTCCTTCCTTCCTTCCTTCCTTCCTTCCTTCCTTCCTTCCTTCCTTCCTTCCTTCTTTCTTTCTTTCTTTCTTTCTTTCTTTCTTTCTTTCTTTCTTTCTTTCCTTCTTTCCAAAATGCATCTAACCTAATATTTAGCGTGGCTTTGAACCTCACCCGACTATTGGATTTCCATCACGTTCCAGTCCAAGTGTGCAAGTTTTCAACAAAACTACTGTCAGCAAGGTGGCTTTAAATTATTGTTTTAATATTTCCTTGCAACCAAATACAGTACTGAACAGGACTCAGAGAGTCCTGGACCCAAATCTGCTGCATTTGCTTGATCTTATGGGCCATTATTGGTGGTGATAGCACTGAGTTTACTAACTGTCCAGATCTTACAATCTAAAATTAAAATCCATCCATTTGGGCTTTTTACTTTAGATTTTATCAACTTCTACTAATTTTCATTATAACTGCAGACTCACAGGTCATTAGTACATGACTTATCCTATTTCACAGGAGTTCAGTCATCAGTTCTGCTCTTGTTTCATAGCTGAAAGCATCTCTCCTGAGAACTGTGCCTCACATTCAGCTAATCTGATGAAACATTTCTCTGTAATGGGTGACTGTGCTTTAAATCCTTTATGACAAGGTGAGTTTATACTTTATCTTCATTCTCTGTTGATTCTTTTTTCTTTCACTAAATGAATTCAGACCAGTTCACATGCCTATGTCTCAGGCACATTGTGTTAAAGCGTGCATTGTTCAGCCAGTTTGTTGCACTGATGCACAACCTGAGACACTGAAAATTTGGTATGCAGCTCTCCTACAAAAAGTTACTACTAGTTTGTCACTTTTAACTTGACAGAAATGGAAAAGAAATAAATACACAGAGAGCAATCAAATTAAATAGATTTAATTGATTTATTATAATTACAGTTAAAGGTCATGCATATGGATTTCTGAAACCTTCTTCTAGATATTTCAGTATGAATGTTCAGGACAGCTTTTCACAGATCAAGGTACAGTATTTGTTTCCAAACCATGAAAGTTAGTACTGTGTTAGTACACACTGTATCAGAAGCATAGATCATCTTTTTTTTTTCTTTTTCTCTTAATGCGATAATTACCATTTTATTAATTAGTGTAATAAATGATGCAGTGGTGATCTGTTGCTGTTCTCATCAAAGACTTAGCTGTTGCCTCAAATGCCCAGTTATTATTCACAGTACTGAACTGTGGGGATTCCTTCTGTTTCATTTTAATGCAAAAAATCTTAGATAACTGAGGTCCTTTTAAAGAAGGTGTAATTTTTGTTATAGTTGTTAAATTTGTACTTACTTTTTTCAGAAACCTGTTCCAAAATCCTTGTTGCTTAATGAGGGAGATTTATTTGTCATTGAACAGATCCCCAGTGAGTCCAACATGTGTAGCAATGTGTTCTACATGGGGCTGCCCTTGAAGACCATCCAGAAGCTTGAACTGGTCCAGAATGTAGTGGCACAGGCAGTGATGGGCATGCCTCAGTATGCCCATGTGAGACTACTGCTTCATGAGCTGCACTGGTTGCCAGTTTGCTTCCAGGTGTGATTCAAGGTGCTCGTTGTTACCTATAAAGGCCTACATGGCATAGGACCTGGTTACTTGAGGGACTCCCTCCCTCCCTCCCTCCCTCCCTCCCTCCCATAGTACCTGCCCAGCTGTTTTGAATTGGGTGGGGTTGGCCTGCCCAGGGAATTCTGGGAGTTGAAGTCCAGACATCCCAAAGTTGCCAAGATTGAGAAACACTGCTATAATCCAAGAACCAGCAAAAAAGAAACCACCAGCCAAGACAGGCAGGGTAAGCTGCTATATATAAACAGGCAGGAAACCCCACTCTTCTTCACACTGATGATGCTATCTAGCCTGGTAATCAAACATCTGCAGGAAAACCACCAAGTTCAGAGAATGCCAACAACTCAACAGTTCAGCCCTGAGCTAACATATTCTCTTCTATTAAATCTTTGGGCTGCCTTCTTTGATACCCTTAGAAAGAAAAACTCAGAAGGAACTGGTGAATCCTTAGTGAAGACCACAGCTCAGTGTAATTGGCTTTCTCTGTCCTGATGATTTAATTACTAGGAAGAGTTTTTGCTTGTAAAAAGGAGCAGTCAGGTTTATACGTTCTGAGTCCTGTTACATTACAGGGTCGCTCTTGTACAGTTTACGCTTAATTCCTTGGCTGTCTTTTCTTTGTAGAATTCTTGTGTTGCTTGATTTGGAGAAGTCATTCATCTGTGAGAGAAGAACAGAAGGGAAGCACAAACAGCTTTCTACAATTCCCAGGGTATCAAAGGTCCCTGGAAAAATGTACTCCTTTGTCTCCCAAGAACATCAAGGTACAACAGAAACTAGTGTCATCCAATCTTGGTTAAATAGGAAGAAACTAGAGACTTTGCTAATATTTTACTAGCTCCAACTGCCACTTAACCTGAGACTTCAGTAATAAGCAGTGAGAAGACATCTATTGGTCAAAGGATAAGAAGCACCAACCGCTATTCAAGCAAGGTCACCAACAGAGGAAGAACGGTCTGATCAGTTTAGATAGAAATACCAGATTATGGCTCCCCACTTCGCTCTGGCCTAAATTCAGAAGTCCCCAATCTTTTGGGGTCAATAGGTAATATCTGAGAGTCAGGTATTGTGTTAAAAGCATCAAGCTAAAAACCAGGGGACTGTGAGTTCTAGTCTTGCCTTAGACACAATTTTATAAGCTTGTCTCTATTCCCCTTTTTAACTGACATGGGGCATCTTGGGAAACAAGATCTCTGAAAACTGGGACGAATTAATAATAATTCACATTATTATTAATAATAAACAATACACTTGGTTATTAATCCCAAAGTATGTTCTCCATATGTGGTGAACCCTGGTGTAAATAATATACAAATAAGGTATTCTCATTCATTGTCTTTTGAGGCTCCCAAAAGAGCACCAAAGAAGTCATATAATTTATTCTTTTTTCCCTCAAGGCTTGGGGTCATACTGACCTTGAAACAAACTACTCTGAGCTTAAAAGAATCAGATGTTCGTTCATTTTTTTATTACATTTTATCAATCTCACCCTTCCTCTGAAGGAAGGGTTCTTCGCATACTCCCTTCCTTCACGTCCCATTTGGTATTTCCAACAACCTTGTGCCAGGTTTTCTTCTGAAATAGTCTATGATGGTACTGTACCCGAACATGTAGACTTTATACTGCATGTTGTATTGTGTTCAATTGTGAGGCACTTGGAGTCTTCTTGGAGTTGAGCAGAATCTAAATCAGAATAAATAAATAAATACATACATACATACATACATACATACCTACATAGTGGCACAGAATTCTAAGTATATGGAATTCTAGCTTCTAATCTCAATTTTCTGAATTTCCTTTAATGTGTTTTTGATTCAGAATTTCATTTCCATGCCTACCTCTTACCTTTTCATCTTCCTGCCTTCCTTCCTTCCCCCAGTTCAGGAAAATGAAGTCATAAAAAATAATCATAGTTATTATTCTGAGAACAACTTGACTTTTTGCTGTCTAATATTTGTCACAGGCCAGGAGAATTTAGCCTTTGATGAACTATGCTGGCTAATCCTGTTAATGAAATCTCCCCTCAGCGAATATTCCCCCAAAAGCAATAGATTTTATATTACAACTGGATCTACCCAGAGGTATAGAGAACAAAAATTTAAGCATGTAACGTTGCCATATTAGGCCCAAGGAATATGAAAAATGTGGAATTGACTGTCAGTATTTCTGAATAGAGGCAACTAAACCAAGGATAATAAAATTCATGACAGAGCCTCACATCTGTATTTTGTTTGGGGAAATATAACATATCAATCTGAGCTCAACCCATTATAACAGATGTGATTTGTGAAAAATCAAGGTTCAGTCTTGCAGGAAAGTGTTCTGAACATACAGTGTGAAAAGTTTAAACATTTTCAGTAATAAGGTACTTTTCATTTTTAACCTGTCCAGATCATTGCAGTATAAAATACAGAATTTTCTCTGGGAATTTATTTTATTTTATATCATTAATTTCTAATGGATTAAGAAAAAAAAATCCTTAATATCCTAAAAAAAGGGGGGGGGGAATTCTACCACAGGAGATTTTCATATGAAACTAACCTCTTATGAACATAGCAAATACCAGTAAACTTCTGATGGATCTAAACTATTAGCTTATCTTCTGTTTCTGTATCAGCATATTAATCTGTCTTTCTGAATCCAAATGATGTTTTTAGAATACTTTCCATATTTTTTTAAAAACACACTCTTTCCGTTTTTGCCTAATTCATGCTTGAAATACAACAAAAGCATTCCAAGAATGAGGAAATCATGCAAACCCTTTGCTAAATCCTCCAATCTTTCAGTTAAACCCCCTAAATGGTCCATTAAAGTTTGCATAAACCCAGTAATGGGACAGGGTCCAACTTTTTATAGTAACATTTGCAGTTCCGTTTTTGGCTAATATGAAGATTAAAAAGCCAGGATTAATTTGGAGCCTGGGGAAGCCATGTCCAAAGACATATGTTCCTGATGATCGACATGTCCTTTGATCTGAGAATCTGGAGCATTACAGAGAAGATCAGAATGGTCTTTTGCAACCTCTTTGGTTTGTAATAAGACAGTTGCTTTATGCAAAACATAGAGATGGATGAAAGAATAGAGATTATGACCTGGTGTCATCTTTCCTTCACCTTATTTCTTGCAATCCCTCTGTAACCTTTGTGTCACCAAAACACTATGTCTTCTTTCAAAACTCTGCTTACTTCAGGAGTATCCACAGAAAATGGTGGCCCTGAATGCAGGGCTTTGATCATGCAATCACAATTGCCATCTTCACCTTTTTGGAGCCCCTCTATGGACACTCATGGCTAAGTTCTGCTGGATGTTCCTTATGCTTAACTTCTACCCATTTCATTTTATATTTTATTTAGAAGGCATAGGTTCCTTCTCCTTCTCCTTCTCCTTCTCCTTCTCCTTCTCCTTCTCCTTCTCCTTCTCCTTCTCCTTCTCCTTCTCCTTCTCCTTCTCCTTCTCCTTCTCCTTCCTTAATTTGAGGAAGTACTGGTGTCCATTTCACTTGGCTGTTTGATTACATCTCTGAGTCAGCCTATTTGCAAGTCTTCTTTGAATGGGAAATAACAATGAAGAACAGCAGCAATGAGGTAATTTGGCTTCAGAAATCATCAGCTGTCCAAACATATCATTAGTAATGCCTATGCTACAATAATTCAGCTACCTTCTCTTGTTTCTTCCAGCCTGTGACATGGGATGGCAATCTCTAAACAGGAGAGGTGGTAACCCACAGGTGACACTTTGGTCCCCTAGTACTTCATTTGTACCCCCAAGCCACCTGATTATCTTGCCACTAAAAAAGTCTAAGATCAGGATCTTTAGCAGATGCCTAAACTAAAAGGGATTCTTTCCAAGCAAGATTCTCAGAGTTCTCTTTAACAAGATTTATTGAGAAGAAAGTAATGGGTTTATAAAAATTCTAGCAACTGAACTATTTCCCATTGAGAACCAATATAACCCCATATACATAAGAGTGGAGACTTTCTGATTTTCTTCCTGGGAGAGAGGCAGGAACTTTTACTAATAATTTACAGCTGGCTGTTTACCTAATTCCATCCCATCCCTTTCCATTTCTCCTCCTGCTGCTGCTACTATTAATCACTCCACCAGGTGCTTTTGCTCTTCAGGTGAACTTCATATCATTTTCCAGATTCCAGGGAGTGGAGAACATCTGGCAGGCCCTTGATGCTCTCTAGAGCAACATCCTTTCCACACTACATGCTAGGGTTCTCTTTCTCACTGCAAGACATAAAGGAAAATAATTTCCCATAGAAGGAAAGTTCATTCCCTTCCATGTGTTACATAGGATTCCCTGTCTCACTCTGCATCAACATGGAAAAGTGAGCAACTGCCCACAGAATTTCTGCTGTTGCAAAAGCCTACCCAAACTCCAAATTAAGAAACAGGATCCCTTTGTTACTTTCCCTTTAGGAAGAAAGATAGGTATACAAGAGAAAATAGGTGGGCATATAGAATGAATGAATGAATGAATGAATGAATGAATGAATGAATGAATGAATGAATGATTTGTAGGAAAGAAATGGCAAGAAATTGTGTTCCTGTACATAATTTTCCCACAAAACTTCAGTTTGGGAAGTGATCTCTAATATACGGATGAAGAAAAGATCAAGGTCTTCTTGACAATATTTGAGGATGTCCACAAAAAAGAGGAAGAATCATATTGTAAAGTAAAAGAAGTCTACAATGTATTCTCTTTTCTTTTTCTTTGAAAATTGCCAGTAAAGATCCAATGAAATTGAGCCCCTCTTGTCAGAGCCAAAACTTCTATATGGCAAAGGAAGTCTCTTCAAACTCCTCGATACCTAGAATAATGCGATCATCTTCTTGGGGTCAGTCCCCTTCCCCCGAACCTTGATCCTTAGAAGCAAAGCAACATTGTGGTTAGGTAGAAAAACAAGACAGTGACAAATAGCACAGATGTCTTTGTCCAAAGGAAAGACATGACTCAGACCAGAACTTGCCATACAGACAAGTTGCCAACATCCTTTGACAAATGGCTGGAGTCTGATAGTGCACTTAGAGCATGAACTCTCATCCATCACATTGAAGATGGCAGAAACATAGGGAGGCAGAAAAGAGAGGAGCACAGAGCTGGATATGAGTTCCATAAATCAGCAATTATAGTTCTGACTCCACCAGTTCTTTAATTGATTTATGAGGGAGGCTTCTTTTCTTAGCCTGATGTCATACATCCCATTGAAATCTAAGGACCAGCCAAAAAGTAAATGATCATTAAAGTACGAGGAACTGCCTTATCCTGAAATAGTCTACCTAACCCTGCTTCTTCTGGCAAGTGGGCATGTGATTATTTAGAGTCACATTTTGGGGGAAGCAAATTGGCTCTGATTCAACTGGAGTGTTTAAATGGATCTGGAAACTGGGTCTGATTGGATTACAATGTTGGAATGCATTCAGAGGGCAGATCCGTACTTAACTGCAGCATGAGCTGAAGCCACCCAGAAGGACAGGAATGCATAACTTCATCTTCAACCCACAACTAGCCAGCAGCTAAGGCAACCTCTGCTTATATTTTCTGACTCTGGGCCAGAAGTTGTGATTTCTGTCTTGCATCAGTACAAGCCACGCTGCCCCAGTTTGCTTCAGTTCGGTTCCTTTCAAGCCTGTCCCTCCACTCCAATCAGTTTACTTCGGCTTGTGGTGGGATGGCCCCTTTCCCACTAGTCATGGGTCACTGCCCTCCGCGACCATTTCTTTTCTCTTTTCTTTATTTTTTAATAACTTCAGCAGGGTCGTGAAAACCCAGGTTTTTGGGTTTTGTCTCAGTTTTTTTTTAATTACAAATTTATTGATTGAACAGGGAAACAATGAACTTTAAAAAATCAATTGCTGAGAGAGTGTAAAGATGGACTTGGAAAAAAAAGACCTACAAGTGAAATTGACAAGAGTTTTGCCAAATGATAGAAAAAATGGTAAAAGGGTAATCCTCCCTCCCTCCTTCCCTTTCTCCCTCCTTCCCTTCCTCTTCCCCCATCCTCCTCTCCCTTCCCTTCCCTTCCCTTCCCTTCCCTTCCCTTCCCTTCCCTTCCCTTCCCTTCCCTTCCCTTCCCTTCCCTTCCCTTCCCTTCCCTGCAAAATGATTTCTTAAACCAACCTTATTTCCAGTTTTTGCATGGAAACAAGCAGCTGAAAGCTGTAGTGTGGAAAAGCCCAAACAATCAGTTCAGTTCAGAGATCTGAATAGAATGAAATTGCCAAATCAGACTTGATTCTATTCAGAGCAGTTCAGGCTCTTAAAACCTGTGAGCCCATGCACAGAAGGTGTCTTACCTTTGTTTCCATTCAACACGTCCAATTGCTTCATTGTTTCAAGTTGCCAAATTGTCACTGAATCATTTTTGAATGTTTGAACATTTGCACATCCCAATTTTTTCCCCATCCCGTACCTGCTGCTTAAACATTAAAAAGATTTATTCTTCAAGTCAGCCAACAGAACAGTAAAACTTACAGGTGAGACATTTCTGCTTTGTGTGTTGGATATACGGGTAGTAATAAACTGAGCCTAGGTTCTGGTGACCTACGTGTAAATGTCTATGTAGTTTTTCTGGCAACAATATGAAAATGGTTTGCCACTGTCCTCTTCTGTGATGTTGTTTTTGACATCTGGGTCCCACAACACTGAACTTTCCTGGTCATTTTCAGGTCGTATCTTTTTTTTAAGATCAGTGAAGGTCAGATACAGTGCATGTTACCACCTGCTATAACAAAGATTAGAAGAGAAGGACAAGGACCAGAAAGACAAGGAGAATCCAAAAGTTGATGGAATACTATTCCCCAAAGAGAGAAGAGAAACAAAGCTATTCCATCATCTCTGCTGAAAGTTGGACTTACCCTCATCTTATCATCATGCTATTTGAAATGCTTTCATCTTTGTTGGTTACAGTAAGACCTTTGATTCTAAGAATTGGTGCCTCAGTGGAGGATATGGAGAAAATCTGTCAGGGAATGCTTTGCAAGCAGGTTTCTAATATCCGTCTTAAAGGTCCATATCTGCAACACAAATAGCACTGCTGAATGGTGTCCAGCTGCTGTCATTTTTCTTGGATGAAAAATCTGTTCAACCCTCCCTCTGGGCTTGTAAGAAGCGAGTCTGAAAAGGTATTTCTGAACGTTGTATAAAAACAGGTTGGTTTTGTTTGCAAAGGAGATACTTATTTACACACCTGGAACTCTTTGGTAATCTCAGTAAATTGGATCTCAGTAAAAGATCAAGTGGTTATATTCTTATAACATGCTAAGTTCAGTCAGTATTAATTTTGCTTGGCTGTTCTTATTTATAGCCATGTTGAGTGAACTTGGTTCATTGCATTGGGGTTATTTTGCCATTCAATGCATTGTACAAATCCAGGAGTGGAATCAAGTTCAGTCCCTGATAATTTCACAGACATGTCCATGTCATTTGCAATAGTATGAATGTAGTTTGCCATCAACTTCACAGTCTAACCTGCAGTCGTAGGATGTTCTGTTGATCTCCCATCCACGTGCTAACCAGATTTTGAATCAACCTTGGTCAGCCACTGCTGATTATTTCAGCAAGCATATTACAGTAAATGTTTCCCATTAATCCAACCACGGATTAATTAATTAATTAAAGAGGCACACTGCCTCTTTCCACATCTGCATGCACTCAACCTTTTCTCTTATCAACCTTCATCTCTTCTTGTGCCCCCACCTATGCTTCTCCATACTTTTTCTCAAAAAAGTTAGAGAACGTTGTCAATAAAAAAGGATGCAATTATTTGACAGATCTTTAAAATAAAAGACAGACCAAGAAGACTGCTCTAGGAAACAGAAAATGTGAAGTGGAATGGATATATTCTAATCTACCCATTCCTAGCTTGACTTTGACTTTTTCTCTTTTCCACCTTCCCGTGCTCTTTTCCTTCGCTATCTTATCTTTTAAGTCCAATAATAGAAATGGTCTCAGTACTTGATATTTGTAAGCCATTTTGGACAAGGTCAGCTTTGTCTGATCCTGCATATCTCCTTATCTTCCTATTCACACAAAGAAATTATATGTAGGTAGAATGAAGAAGTAAGGAATTCTCAACATTTGTTCCAGTTAAATATGTGAGAAAAGTCTCACTGTGTGGGAATAGCATGCTCACACATGGAGTTCTCCAGGCTGTGATCTATAGCAGTCCCTTAGTTCCTCAAGCTATTCTGGTCTTGGACTTGTAAGTCATTAATTTCCAAAGTCAAAGGGCATTATGAAATCCAAATATACCTCACACACTTGCTACTTTGCATATGCAATGCATTTTCATGGGGAAACATAAAAACTTAATAAGAAATGGTGCCCAGCCTTTCTTGCATCATGACTGATCAATGTCTGCATGATGGTGTGCAATCCTTGATTAGGACACTGATCATGGTGATGATGCTAACAAGTCTTCAACTTCTGCCCTTAGATTCAGTGTTCTGCAATCCCAGTTCGTTTCTAATTTGTATTTTCCAATGTGAGCACAATGATAAACTACCATTTTTCAGGGGGAAATTTGAGCTGCAGAAGCTGACATTTAATTAAAGAATTAATTGAAAACAAATCTGCTTTCCACAACTTGTTGATGGTGTGAAAAGACCACAAAATCCAAGCCTATTGTTCTCATTTCTTCAGTTAACTCCACTTTTGAAAGGAATAGAGATTACTAGAACTTGAGTCCTTGAATCCAAAGATTTTCATTCATAACACATGGTGTGCATGATAAAGGATCATAGTTCAATAGTATGTGCACGTGTGTGTGTGTGCACATGCCTTTGAGTCAGTGTTGACTCCTGGCAACTGCCTGGATGAGTCCCTGCAATTTTCTTGGCAACATTTTCAGAAGTGATTTGCTCTTGCCTCCTTCCTAGGGCTGAGACAGAGTGATAGGCCCAAGGTCACCCATCGGGCTTCATGCCTAAGGCAGGACTAGAACTCATGGTCTCCCAGTTTCTAGGCTGATGTCTTAACCACTACACCAAACTGGCTCTCAATAATTCAACAGTAGTACACATTATTTGTGGGAATGTTTCTTGGACTTACAAAGTACAAACAAAGGAAGTGGACAAGGAGAAATTTTGTTTCTTCTTCAAAGTGAAAGCAGGCAAACTTTCTAGTGGACATCTAGTCCTTCCTGTAATTTAAAGTGAACCTGTGGAATTTCCTCTCACAAGTTGTAGCGGTTGTCACCATATTGGGTGGATTTCTAAGGGACAGTATTATTTGTTAGTTATATTATGCATGATTTCTCTTAGAGTTCAAAGAGTCTCCAAACCTGGCTTTTTCCCCAGTCCTTGGGTTATGATGGGTGCTCAGCCCCTACAGAATTCTATTTGAGGATTTTTTTCCCACCCCAGATATGCATCATTTCTGCTTTTTACTGTTTTACTGTTTGTCTACTTTTAATGCTGTAAGCCACCCAGAAATTTATGGAGTTGGGCTGCCTCAAAATCTAATGAACAGACACACAAATTAATTAATTAGTCACAAATGTCCCTAGATGTCACAAGGGACACACTTTCTGTTCCAAACCTAAAAACCCCAAATAAAGTGCCGGAAAAGTCATGGAATTTTCTTCACTTCTCAGGTTCAGTCACACTGAATTTTCCATGGTTTGGCTTCCAAGCAGTTTGTAATTCCAGCAGAAGTCTTTGCAGTGACTGGAAATTTTATCAAGCTTGGTCATCATGCAAAGCAGCAACTTTATAAAATTATCAATAGAATGGAGCAATTGAGAGGATCGCTATCAAACTGGTGATGGGACTGTAAACCAAGACCTGTGAGGAACCATGAAAGCAACTTGGTACATTTGGCCTACAGAGGAAGAGACATAGGAGAGATATGATCGTGGTCTTCAATTATCTATATAGGGATGTCAGAGGAAGGAGAAGAATTGTTCTCTGTCACCCCAGACTAGAACCAAAGACTGAAACTATATTCAGATGAATATTAGGAGTTGACATCCAGTGGATTAAACTGCTTTATGAAGTGGTATATTCCCTTCACTGGAGACTTTCAACCTGAGGCTGGATAACCATCTGTCCAAAATGTTTTAGCAGATTCTGCATTGAACAGGATGTTGGGTTAGATAGCCTCTACAGTTTAATTTGGTGATGAGCTTTGCAACTCCCACTATCCTAAGTTATTCTTCTTAATAAAATGACATTAACTCTAAGAATGGGACATTATTCTGGGACACAGGAAATTATAGTTCCCAGTGTTAATCAGTTCAGTTGATTAAGCCATGAACTAGAATCTCTCCAAGCATTCCTTCTGAAGGATTCTAGGTGGAGAAACACACTTCACTGGAAGATTCTGTCTTCCAGTTGGGTTGTACGTGCTTTGTTTGACAGACCTCTAAGGACAAACAAATATCTAGCACAGAACACAAGGTCTCATTTGGGTTCTTTGAGGTTCTCCAGCAATGTTTAGGTGCTCTAATTCAGCCTGTAACATGACAGCCCCAATCAACCAGGATACTCAACAGGTAGAGAGAAGAGAAATGGGTTGCTATAAATATAGGCCTACCCTTTAGTGTAGTCATTGCCAGTGAAAAGGAATAGATCCACTGTCTTTTTCCATTTACATTTCTCCCAGAATAGGAACAAAGATTTCTCAATAATTTATCAAGACTTTAAGTATAATAATATTGTTAATTGATATACATAATTTTGGTGCTTTTCTAATATAGTGACTCTCCAGTGTATAATAATGTTTGTCAGGCATAGCATAAAATATCCAGAGAGGCTTGTTTTGAATAATTAAAACTTGGTACTCTGGGTTCATTTTGCAACCATGTAGATATAAGGAGGGTTTCATACTGGAATAAATATGCCTGAATGTTTTAGGTCCATAATCAAGGTAGTAATTTAATATTAATCTAAACGAGCGATGATTTCTAATGTCCCCCAAGTGGAGAATGGCTAGATTGTTAATCATAAGAAGATCTTAATGGATCAGACCAAGACTTCTCCTAGACTAACATCCTGTTGGTCAGCTGGTATTTTGAAAGAAAGAATGAATTTGGCATGTTAAAAAAATATTAAGAATTTGTATGAACATAGAAGCATGCCACTACTAATATTGCATTCCTGAAGCTAAATACAGTATGAAGAAAATGCTAGATTGCTATATATCAGAGTCAGCTGATGAGTCCAAATCTCAGAAGATGAGATACAAATGATAGACAAACAGAAGGATCTAAGCGGAATAAGGGAATGGAAACAGTTGAAGTCTCAGTTATACAGTCCAGCTACCAGTGACCAGAATGTTGGTAGGTTATTCTTCATTGGATGTGTTCAGGTGGTTACTGGAGAGCGATCTATGTGGAATGCTACAATTTCGGTGCCTCAAATATTCAGGCAGTTACAGTACATTCAGTAGACAAAATAGAGCCTTTCACCACTAAACGACTAGGATTTTATTCCAAGTAGAATTAAGGAATGATTCCCAGTGGACCTAGAAAAGTTAAAACATCAGAGGAAGATTTATTAGTCTGAGAAATGGGTACAGTGAAAATGGATCTCTGTGATGAATTAATTCTCCCCAACCAAGGAGAGGTCTTTGAAGAGTATATCTGAGTCACACACCCCAAAATGACTGGTAGGAGCAAGATGAATAATGTGTTTGATTTTATTTATTGTGCCTTGACATTGAATAAAAATTAAATATAGGTAATATGATTCTTTTTCTGTCATATAGTCAATAGTTTTCCCCTTTTGTCACATTAGAAATTGCAGTTTGGTAACAACTTGATGTGCAACACACCCAGTGAAGGAGGCTATATGGTGATATTTATTTTTCAGGCTACAGTAGAATTAATAAATTGGGAGGTGTTATCAGCTTATGACAGATTTGAAAAATAAATATTTAAATGCATTACAGTAAACATCATTATGAATGAACATATCCAAAAATCAAAAATATAAATATTCCTCCATCTATTGAAGAGTGTCTGAAAACGGTTTGTTACCCAGTCAAGCAAGGGTGTAAAAATCAAACATGATCCAATTTGATTCAACCAATTCAAATTACGGATCTGAAGAGTCATTTTAATTCAGTTTGAATCATCCGTTTGAATTGTTGGACTGAATTGATTCAATCTGACAAAAGAGGGTGTGCTCATAGTCTAGAATCTATCAAAACTCTGATTTATTGCAACGGCACTTGATTCAGTTTGACAAGTCAAACTGATTGAGTCACTCAGTTGAAAGTTTCACTTAAAAAGGGATGATCCAAATAAATCGCCTTTCTACCAAGCTTTGAAGGCAAGCTTTGCACAGCCCTCAAACTCACCTTAAAACAACAAATGTTTCTCCAGCCTGGTATCCTCTAGATCAGTGTTTCTCAACCTCAGCAACTTTAAGATGTGTGGACTTCAATTCCCAGAATTCCCCAGCCAGCCTTGGAACTGAAGCCCACACATCTTAAAGTTGCTGAGATTGAGAAATACTGCATTAGGTGTGTTGGACTACATCTGTCATCATCCCCACAGCATACTACCTGTGAAAGAAGTAAGTTGTAACCTAATGCAACTGAAGAGTTCCAGGTTATAGAAATCTATCTTACTTTTCTTCTTGCTAATGTGTTCCTAGATTTCCTCTGATGGTGTCTATGTGCTGATCTACTCCAACTTATTTTGCTTCCTGTTATCTCCAGTGGTTCTCCCAAGAATATTTTGACGTTGGGACACTATGTAGAATTCAAATCATTCAACTTACATGATGTTGAATCTTGTCTTATGTGATATTTTCTCTCCTTTGGGGTAAGACGCTGTTCCAAGACAGAGATAGACAATGGTTGTTGACCTCTCCCTCAGATACTGTGTTGTCCAGTCTCTCCTCTTTCTTGTTTTTTCCTTGTTTTTTAGTAGTTGCCAGGAGTCAAGACTGATTTGAAGGCACAAAATTATTAATTATTATCTGTGATGACAACTTCTGGTAACACAATGTACTGGGAGACAGAAAGGCATCAAAGAAACACACACACACATACACACACACACACGAGTTTCAAGCATAGGTTCAACTAAAGCTTGGCGCAAAAGAAATTCCCACATACCGATTATTAGTAAGAAATGCAGGAGTTCAGTGTTTAAGAAATATCTCTTTCCAAAGGGACTTTGCGATATTGAACTGAATTCTGACTTAAGCAACTGAGAAACTAAGGCAACATTTCTCACTTCAGTTTTCTAAGAACATTTATATTCTTTTTTTCTTGTAAAAATGAAAGCCTTGTCTTTTTCATTATTTTCTCCCAGTATTCTTCCACATTGTTTCATGAAAGTAGGCTATCTATCTATCTATCTATCTATCTATCTATCTATCTATCTATCTATCTATCTATCTATCTATCTATCTATTTGTATGTATGTATGTATGTATGTATGTATGTATGTATGTATACATACAGTACAGTGTAAGGAATGTAACAAACACTACGTAGGACAGACAGGCAGAAGACTAGCAGAGTGCATCCACGAGTACCAGCTAGCAGTCAGAAGACATGATGAAAACTCCTTAATCTCACAACACATGGACAGACTCAGCCACAGCTTTAACTGGGAAACTGTCAGCATTTTAGACCAAGTTAAATCCAAAAATGCAAGAGAATTCTTGGAAGCTTGGTATTCAGACAAGGCAGCAATTAATAGACACATAGAGATTAACAGCATCTACATACTATTCAAAAGAGACAAAAGGCCAGAAGATCGCCTCACCAGCAATCATCACCCAGAGAAGCAAAGGTCACCACCAGGCACACAATCAAGCAGTCAACAGATGCTAATCAATGAACTACCAGAGGAGCAAAACAAAACCCCCACCCTCACCAGCACTGGCAAGGCAGGCCACAGCAGATAAATAGAGAGCAAACCTCATCCCATTTTGGCACTGAAGATGTTACCTAGCCGGGTAATGAAACGTTTGCAAGAAAAGAACCAAGCTCAGAGAACCCCAAGGACTCCACAGAAGCTATATGCACACCACTCTAACTTAATTGAAAGTGTGATTGAGACTGGATGAGAAATTCTTTCAATCTGCTTTTTGCTATATGAACTTGATCCTCCCCAACCTATATGTAACTCAGACCAAATTTCCATTTTGTGATCTGTACTTCTCTGGATTTTCCAATGCAAAATTAAATTCACAAAAAACTCTTGTAGAAATGGACTGAAACTAACACAGGGCTGGGAAAATAAGCAGCTGAACAAAACCCAAATTGGCAGGTTTATTTATCCTTAGGTATGATACTATATTTATCTTTTTAAAAAAATCAAATAATTTACCTTCAAAATGGGAAGATTGTCCTAAACATCCTGTGAATACAGTAACTGAAGCAAGTAAGATTTATTTTTTTCTGTCTATCATTCCTGAGGGGATGATCCTATTAAATTCAGGTCATCTTCTTTTGAGGTATATATGGTAGTAATTTTAGGCCAAATTTGTGATTTGAAGAAGCTAGACTGAATGTTTTGAGCTGAGGTGCTTTCTTGTGAAACCCCAGGCCAACTGCAATGAATTGTATACTGTCTTATCCTGGTTTATCCAGCCAGTGGGTGCAGAATCACAGCAGTAAATAATTCATGAGGGGCACATCCTTGTCAGAGAGAAGAAGCAAAGTGGCCTCAAGGAGCAAGTCAACTCACAGTCAAAGCTGGGTGAGCAGTACTTCAGAAGAAGAAAGTGAAGTCATCAGCCCAGATTCCAAAATCACACCAGATATCATGCCAAGAGGTTCAAGAATCAGAAGGCCTAGGGAGGCATTAGCTGGTAGCTGACATTATTTCTGAAACAGTAGGTGAAACAGTACATTTATCCATTTAAACATTGTGGAATTTCTTCCCAGGTGGGACTCGGAAGATATGCCTTCTCTGTTGTGGGGCCTGTTCTGTGGACCAGCATCCCCTTGAGATCAGGATCTGGACCCTGTTGGCTTTCTCAAGGCATTAAAGACCTGGTTTTCCCTCAAGCATTGAGGTGGTTAAATGAGCCCTATTGGTTTGCTGCTTTCTGTCAGATGGAAAGGCTGTATACTGTATATTGCATATTGAATGTTATTGTAATTGCTTTCTCATTATTTTGGATTTCTGCTGTTTTAGTTTTATTAGCGTTAGTCACCCAAAATTGATGCACCTGGATGGATGGTCAGGTACATTGTTTAGAATAATAATAACAAGAACTGTGCTGGGTCAATTTGGACTGAGATGTTCTTTAGATAACTATTGGACTGAAAGATACTTCTTCATTACTTCTTAAATAAAGAATCCCCATTTGATGTTAGTGTCTGCCTCTATTTTTATATATTGCCTGGCAAAGCTCACTGTGAACTCCTGTCAGCCCAGGTCACTAAGTCTAAGTCAAATTCTTCTTTAATCCGTGGCTGCTTTCTATGGGCCAAACCAGTTTGCCAACCTTCACCTTGCATAAGCTCAGGTTACTTCCTTAGGTCATCATATAGCATACCTTAACCCACAGAGGAAATAGACAAAGTCCTTTGAATGTCTGAAGAGATAGACTTCCCACCTCATCTGTTGCTTTGCTTTCTGCATAAATGAGGGCAATGTTTTTACTGGATCATACAGCTTTCCCCAACCTTAGAGCTATCTGAGCTGGGCAATAAAACTTAGCATCACCACAAGATAGCAACAAAAAGAGACAGAAAATGATCATTCTTTGCTGTCAGCTAGTAGTTCTCTAGTTCTTGCAATTTAAACTTGGTAGTCTTACCTAAACAGACACTCTCCAGATGTGTTAGAATTCCAGAATGCCCAGAATTGCAGCCCATGTACCAACACATCTGACTTGTACCACATGGGAGAAGCCTGGCATACTGTTGCTGTTTTATGGTTTTATGTTATTCATTGTATTTTTTTTTTCAGGCTGAAGGTCACACTAGACATTTGAATGGTTTCCTAAGGGCTAAATGCTAAAAGTGGTAAACTTGATTTGATTTAAATTTAAAGAGGCTAAAGGCACCAGGCTAGAAACCAGGAGACTGTGAGTTCTATTCCCACCTTAGACCCAAAGCCAGTTAGGTGACCTTGGGCCAGTGACTCTCTCTCAGCCCTGGGAAGAAGGAGGAAATGGCAAACCTCTTCTGAAAAACCTTGCCAAGTAAAGGACTCTATGCTTATAACATAGTTGTTTTGCTACTGTTTGCATAAAATTAGCTTTCCTGCGATTTGCCTTCATAAAAAAATCAGGATGCCACCACAAAGTGGTGAGTTCCCCTTTTCAAAGAGAGGCTAGATGGTCATCTGATCGCAAGTTGGTGATTTCGTGATTCGTAGCTACAGCTTCTTCCACTGTAGTTGCTAGCATAGCGTTTCATTTTATTTTCCAAAGCCACTCCTGTCGCAGGCTTGGCTTGTTCTTTCAATGCCTTGCTATTTCTGTCCATGCTCCCTTTAGCACATTTTGTCTCTCAGTGCCTTTTTGTGCAGCTAAGATTGTGAGATGTCACTTGGAATTCTCTTGATCTTATCCTGATTGCAAGAATGCCATCTCAAGGTCTGAGACGTTCTTCCCAGCTCGGTAGCAACTGATTATCCCCATTGTTCTTTTCGGTAACATCAGCAGGCGTGAATAAAGATGCAGTTTCCAGTAACACTTCACAATAAGTGACACCTTGAGAATGCATATTTTGGAGATGACTGTAAGGATGTTAATCACACTGAATTAATTTTCTCCAGGGCTATGCCATGTAATAACAATGGGAAGATTTTTCTGCTTTTTGCAGATATGGAGGTTTACTGTAAAGCATATTATCAACAAACTTTTCCTTCATGCTTTTAATTAAGAAATGGGCCCTGGGAAAGGCCAAAATTCAACTGCAAACATTCCTCTGAAATTTTCATGCATTCTTATTTTAAAAAACAATGACCTATAACCAAAAGGTGCGCAAGGTTCCTGCTGAAGTGTATTTAACTGCTTCTTAGATTTATATCCCACATTACTGGAAGAGCAAAACCTGATGCCTGCCTTCTGTTTGTCCCCCAAGAAAAGCCCTGTATGGTATGTAGGGTTAAGAGAAAGTGAGCTTTTGAGACCGAGGATGGACTTGAATCCACAGCTCTGTGCTCCTAGTCCAACGCCTGAACTGCTAAATCACACTGACCCTCAACAGATGGTTTGTTCAAGCTGAGAATCAGTTAGTCTTCCCCTTTCCTGCCTGGCCCAAAGAAGCCAGAAAGAGCTTTCTAAAGAGAAGACAGTTATAGCAGAGACCAGATGCTTGTACTAGATAAAAATTGTGTTACACCTTCATGCACAAGGCTCATTCAGGTGTACAGAGTTCAAAAGTTATTTTGCTGATTAAACTCTGAACACGGTAAGCATTAAAGTTCCTATTTTATTTAGACAGAAGAAATAGGTTGTGCAAGCTATTACCAACAGATGCTCTCCAGTTCCTTTCGGCCTCTCACTTTGACTGGTTTGAAGGTTACATTTGCATATTATTTCCAATTGCCCGCTCACCAGTGAAGACCGATTTCCATGGTAGTGATCCCTATCCAGGGCCTAAATATCCCTCTACAGCTTACAAAAGGATTAGCCAGAGAGATTTATTTAAATATGTCGAGATATAAGGCATGTTGTTATTTATTATTTACCCCATCACAACCGTGCGATACACTCGATTGCTTCCAGGTATAGAGCCTAAATATGAATGAATGCAAATATTCTTTGCAATGAAATAAAAGCAGATGGAATGGGCTGTATGTATTTACTAAACTCAGGGTAAGTCTGTAAAATATAGAAAATGCCCCTCTATATATAAGTAGGAAGGGCAAAGGGGATCCAAGCAACTGAGCAGAAGAGCTAAAAAAAGGTCAGCAATTACTTTTATTTATTTTATTTTTTAAGTAGTTCATCAAACATTGCCTATTGATCGATTAGCAACTTTACAACTTATCCCTTTTACATTCAATAGCATTAAACTGGTCAATTGATCATTTGAATTAAATGTTCTGCCTCAGAGGATAAATAGCAGAGATTCGGAAGAAAGAAGAAGATACTCTATAAATAGCATTTTTAAAAAGGTGCTGAATCCCAGAGAGTGTTATATAGACTTATTTCTCCTAGGAGATTTTTCATCCAGCATTTTCAGCTTATAAGCTGCTTCTTTCTTATTATAAGAAAATAACAAGACAGTTCTGCCTTGTGCCACAGAAGTGATAGGAATTGGTCAAACCAGATAAACCTGATCATATTTTTTTATTCATTCTTGGATAGAGTCCCATCAAAGGTCTACTCAATCATGATGGGAGTGGTTTTCCAAATCACGTGACCATGCTGAATAGCCAATCACATTTGAGTATGTGGTGACATCACTGAGGGAGATTGAGTATCATGCTTCCTGAGCTATCCCATGCAGTTTTATTCATTCTGAAACAGCAGGAAATCTCATTTAACGGTATCTCTCGAAGTGAACATTATGAATTGACATCAGAAGAGGCACACACTTTTGAAATCCAGTGTCTGAGTGGATTTTAATTTTGGATCTCAGCTGAACCATTCACATTTCTCCTTTGCATAGCAAGAAACAGAAATAGGGGAAGGAAGTCTTAAAACTTAACTATACTCTCACTTTAATGTTTGGGTGCATGCATATTATAGTACAATAATCTTGTATTGTATATTCTGCAAGTTATCTCTTATATAAGGGCCAGCTTCAGTGTAGCTACAAGTTAACAATCTCCTATTTGCTAGTTAGCTAGAACTCAGAAAACATCACCAATCTTCCTAGGTATATACATTTTCCCAGCCTTAGGGCTGGGCAATATATGGGTTTGGGTTTAATGTTACACATCCCCTGATTAGATAATGTCATAATAACCCTGTGCCCAAGATTTCATATACCCTAATGACAATAACAATTAGTTCTTGCTTCCCCAGAAGCTAATTTGGGAGGAGAAAGTTAAGCCCCTAACAGATTACCCTAGAGAAAATGCATAACTCCATAAGAAGAAGAAGGCTTTATTTCCATTACCCTATGATCTCTATCCATCGAACACAGTTTTCAAAGCAAAGTGTCACGAAAGTATACTTGAATGACACTATTATTCTAATTGTCTGCACACACCTTATTGCCATAGATGCAGCCTAGAAAAGCATCCACTCTTTTAGCTGTCACACCATCTTCTGAGTCATGTTTACATTGTTATCTACTAATGTGTCTGGATTAATTTCACAGGCACAAGCTGGGTGTCACCATCCTATCTTTCTAAAACAGCATCTTTTTTTTCCCTACCTAAATGCTAAACCTTACATTTACATTGGCACAGTTTTTTTCCATCATGCCAAGCTAATGCTGAAACCCGTGTTGTTATGTGAACTGCAAATGTTGCAATTGTGGGGGCCGTACAGTGCTTTATTTTCAAAGTCTGTAAGGTGCTTTAGATACTTGTCTGGCCCTGTTGGTAACTCATTAAAGCAGCTACATCTTTGAGGGGAAATGAGCACCTACCCTCTGAAACAACTGCACAATCCAGGAGAAGATGTGTGTGGTTTAAGGAGTTGCAGACAGGTGCTCTGTCTGTGCTCCCATCTTCTCTGAAGCACCTCTTCACCTTTGAATCTGAAGCACCACAAACTTCTAACAACATCTCCTTTATTGTTTCTCCAAGTCATTTTTAAGGAGGATGAACAACACTGTGTCGAACCTTGTAGCATGTCAACTATTATTTATTTCCATGCTCTTGAAGAACCATTGATATAAACTTGGGGTATTTTCACCAGTCAGCTACAAATCTTTATATTCTTTGTATCCATAATATATGAAATGTTTTAATGAAATACATTTTATTCTGAGCCAGCAGTTCCATAAGTTTTATCTCACTCTGTGATAATAGTCTCCCCTTAGCAAAGTTACTAATAAAATGTATGATTGATGTACCTGAAGCTTAACATGGGAATTGATAAAATAAAAAAGCCCACAATATCATTATCTGTAAAACCTCTTAACAATTTGTCCCTTCTGTAATTCAAATTGTGGATGATGCTCAGCTTACTCTGTGCTCTGAAAGGTCACCATGATCCTAAATGATTTAGTTTTTCATATAGGACTGAAGTTTCATTAAAACAGTGATTCCAGAAATTGCAGTGGGAATATTTGATTATTATTATTTCTCCTCCTCCTCCTCCTCCTCCTCCTCCTCCTCCTCCTCCTCCTCCTCCTCCTCCTCCTCCTCCTCCTCCTCCTCCTCCTCCTCCTCCTCCTCTTCCCAATTGCATTTTGCTCATTTTATTTACTTGTGTGCTGTTTCAGAGGGGGAAACATGAGAACAAAACAGTTTCATTTTTAAAAAATCAAGCAAGAAAAAGAAAGATAGTCCTTGTTAGGATTTTATAATACCTAATGTAATATTCTGTAATATGGTACAGAACACAGACACAAAGACTGTATTTGTTTTTCCCACAAGACTGTTTTATTGTACAAACTTAAACTCCTATTCCTTACTTCTAAACTTAATGCTAACTCTATGTGTGTTTCTATTTTCCTGCCTATATTATTGTCTTCCTATGACTATAAGTTTACAGCTAGTTCTATTCTTATTTAATCTATAAATTTCTATCTTTATGTTCTATTTCTATGTCCCTGTTCCTATGTTTGTAACATTATGTTCTCTTCACTATTTTTTAGCTACCAGCAGAAGAGAATATCTGTAGCTCAGGGTTGAACTGTCAAGTCCTTGGTGCTCTCTGAGCTTGGTTGTTTGATTGCAGACATTTCATTACCCAACTAGGTAACATCTTCAGTGTTAGAAGGGAGTGGGATTTGCTCCCTGTTTATATACAATAGTTTGCTCTGCCAGTGTTGGGGGTGTATGTGGTTTTCTCTTTGGTAGTTTCTTGATTATTGTTTTCTGCTTGATTGTTTGTCTGGTGTTAATCCTTGCTTATCTGGGTGTGGGCTGCTGAGAAGGAGGTGGTCTGGTCTTCTTGCTTCCTTCTTAACTTTTTTATTGTCTCTTTTGAATGATGTGTAAATGTGGTTTATCTCTATGTGTCTACTGATGGCTGATTTGTCTGAATGCCAAGCTTCCAGAAATTCTCTAACATTTTTGGATTTAGCTTGGTCTAGGAAGCTGACAGTTTCCCAATTGAAACTATCGTTAAGTCTGTCCATGTGTTGTGAGATAAAGAGTTTTCATTGTGTCTTCTGACTGCTAGCTGGTGTTCATGGATGCGCTCTGCCAGTCTTCTGCCTGTCTGTCTTAAATAGTGGCTGTTAAAGACCTTACACTGTATGTTGTAGATGACTCCAGTTTTTTTTCTTCTTGGACTACTGGGTCTTTTGGATCTCTTCGATTGTTTATGCCATGACATTCCTATTCAAACCTTTTATTATTATATATACACAACAAAGTAAAATCACAGCTGCCAGTTCTGTAGCTGGGGTTGGCCTTCATTCACATCGAGTTCTTCCCAAGAACCTAGGATGTCATAATGTACGGTGTAGTATATGTGCGGATCCAAGCAGGGTGGCCTTTTGTAATTGACAGATAGAAACTTTGTCAATGTGCAGAATTTCTAAGTGCAATCCAAGGCTTTTTGGTATGGCACCCAGTGTGCCGATAACCTCTGGGACCACCATAACCAGCTTATTCCATAATCTTTCAACTTCAAATTTCAGATCTTGATACTTTGTGATCTTCTCCAATTCTTTGTCTTCTATTCTACTATTCCCTTGTATTGTCACAATTAGCCACACTTTCTTCTTTTCAACCGCAGTTAAATCTGGTGTGTTATGCTCCAAGACTTTATCAGTTTATATTTGGAAATCCCACAATATTTTAACTGCTCATTTTTTACTACTTTTTCAACTATATTGTTGCCACCAATTTTTCATTGCCGGCGCATGATATTTTTACAGATGTTCCAGTGAATCATTGTGGTGACTGTGTTATTTCGTTATCAATAGTCAGTTTGTGTGATCTTCTTGCACGAGCTGAGTATATGATCTACTGTTTCTTCTGCTTCTTTGCACAATCTGCATTTTGAATCATTTATCATCATCATCATCATCATCATCATCATCATCATTTAAGAATTGCTCTGGTCAAAATATTTATTTTATGGCATATAGGAAAAGGTTTTGTATAAAAATGGCATAGGTGGGAATTATTGAAAGGGTAATACCATATATTTATGTTGGGGATTGAAATGATTTACAAGACCCAAGTTGAAATCTTCCTCTTGTTATTGGCTTTTTAAAAAAATGTTGTTTTCCATCTCCTTCTTGGAAAAGAAAAACACCACGTAAGAGCAATGGTAAGGAAAATAAATCTTCTTGGGTACAGATTTTGAAGCAGAACAAGCCACTCTACTACAGTACAACCATCTCTTATGGGAATCTAGTTCTAGTAGTGCTTCCATGAATACTTGCCAAAACAGACTATTTTGGTTTGAGTTTTTTTTTTTTAAAAAGGACAAAAATATGATTAAAAAAAATGGATTGTTGAAATTGAATTTCAACAAATTTCTATGCAAAACAACACCATCTGAATTTATTGGACTATTGTCTGGTTTACAGCTGAATGGCTCACTAGATCTTTATTTTTCAAAATGTTATGGGGTGGTTTTCAGCAATTTAATTGAAGCATGTAATTAAATATATATTTTGAAAGAAAAGATACATTCTGGCATGTGATTTGAGAATTTAAATATATAGAAAATAATATTGTTAAAAGTTTTTTTTTTTTTTTTTTTTAATGCAAGCTAACACAGACTGGAAATTGACTGACTTGGTCATCCTTATCATAAGAGATTTTCTATAATCAGAAGTGAAGCAGCAAACAGTAAAGTTGATGCTTTACTTCATTCTCAGAAAGAAGAGAGCCAAGTTGTTTCATGAAATGGGGTTGATGGAGTGTTGTGTTTGACCTTTACTTGACATGCCTCTTTAAAATGCTCTTCCAGGTTGTATGTATTGTCGAAGGCTTTCACGGCTGGCATACGATGGCTGGTGTGGGTCTTCCGGGCTGTGTGGCCATGTTCTTGAAGTTCTGTTTCCTAACGTTTCGCCAGCACCTGTGGCCGGCATCTTCAGAACTTAACCACCTTAATTGGGTCCTACAAGCGAATGGCTACTCCAAGAATGAAATAAAAAGAGCCATCAAACCAAGAAAGCAACATGCGACTGAAGAAGAAAAACAGCCACCCACCAACAAAGTATTTCTGCCCTATATCAAAGGGGTCACAGACCGCATGGGAACACTGATGGAAAAACACAATTTCCAAACAATCTTCAGACCCACCAGAAAAGTACAAGAAGTGCTAAAATCAGCAAAAGACAAAAGGGATCCCCTCACCGCCGCAGGAGTATACCGTATACCATGCAGTTGCAGGCAAGTATACATCGGGACCATAAAACGCAGCATCCATACCGGGATAAAAGAACATGAAAGACACTGCAGACTACAGCAACCAGAAAAATCTGCAGTAGCTGAACATGCTCTCAAGCACACTGGACACAAAATCCTATTTGAAAACACAGAGATACTGGACAACACCAACAGCCACTATACCAGGCTATACCGGGAAGCCATTGAGATTCACAAACACCAGCACAGTTTCAATAAAAAAGAGGAGAGTCTAAAAATCAACAAAACCTGGCTACCAATCCTGAAAAATACAGCCTGCAAAAGGTCAACGAACTCAGCTCAACCACCAGGACATGTGAACAGTTCACACAATGAACTTGCTAATCACCCCCAGCAGCCCCTCGTTAACAATTCAATAGAAGAAAAACCCTGCCTAATTCCCAGGAAGATACACACAGATGGTGACACCAAAACAAGCAGCCACTCAGTAACCCAATCCCCCCACACACACCCCCAATCCCCCCCTTTCCCCCCTCAGATCTCTATAAATACCCTCAAAAGGGTCACATCACCCTGGGCACAGAGAGAACTGCTCCTGTCTGTGCTCCTGCACTCTGAAGATGCCGGTCACAGGTGCTGGCGAAACGTTAGGAAACAAAACTTCAAGAACACGGCCACACAGCCCGGAAGACCCACACCAGCTCTTCCAGGTTCTTTACCACTCCACATGATCAAGTCAGAGGCATCCTTGTGGTGAAATCTATTGCAGAAGGAATCAGCATTATTTGATCCCACTTCATAAATAGGGGGTGGGGGCGGGTTCATAAGACATCTTGGAATTTGGCTTCAAAGTGCTAACCCATGTCAGGGGTTTCTACAGCCAGCATCTGCTGTACCCTAGGGATCAGATGCCTTGTTTCGAGTGATATGGAAGCTTAAGGGTCATACTTGATCCATGGACTATGGATTGTTAATCACTTTCCCACATTTCTTTCCATGTAGGATAGGATGGGGACTTGGCCAGTGATCAGGTTACCCAAAGACAGGTTCCTTGCCCGCTGCTGCACCAAATCTATGTAAACTGGAGCCAGTGATTAATTCTGACTACCTTCAGCCCCATTCTGCTTGTTTTATCCATTCCTTACTTCAGTCTTCGTACATGCGAGATGCTAAAGATGCCAGAAAATTGTCAAACTTTAGGCAATGAATAGTTTCTGTATATGCTTTTTTAAAAAGCTTTTTATTATGTTAATATGCACATGGTTACTGACCATTTACTACTAATTATGCATGAATCCAGGGCAATTAATTATTGAAGCATCTTTACTGAGAGTTAATCAACCACTGCCTTTGGCATAAGGCTGTGTGTGGTTTTAGCCCTGTGTAGTTGTCATAATTCTTTCATGCACTTGATAATTAAGCATTATCTGCAGAATCTGTCATAACATTTTAGGAAGCAAATCAAACCAGGGGAAGCATAGCATAAGGTGTTGCTAATAAAAGTACCCCCAAATCTGAAGATCTACTTAATGATGTCTTACATCACAATTGACTATTTTCTTTCTCAGAATTACTTTGCCAACACAGATAGAAATGGTCATTTCAAAATATGAGAAGAACATTAATCTCTGGAAAACTTCTATAGGCTTCTTCTCACTAGGACATTGATGTTCAATTTTTTGGGCCAAGGACTTCTGAGGGGGTCCTAGGAGTCAAACAAGCAGGGCAAATATTAGGAGCAGTCAGTATAATTATTCCTCACGTGTTTAATCATTTCCCCCATTCTGCCACATTAAAAGGGTTGAGCTTGATGGTTACTATGTATAACATGTAGAGTGGTTCATGTCATGGCTAGCTTGAACTCTGACAAAGAGACTGACAATGAGCAGCCAGTTCCAGGGTTGCCAGATGAACTGTGAATTGCTGCCAGAACAGTTACAGACAGCACAGCTGCACTGCCCGGTATCCAGGTGTGGTGGATTGCAGTAGAGATCCAGGTTCTCAGGAAGGAGGGGGCACATTCCAGGAAGGGCAAAGAGACAAGAGACAACACAGTCCAGAGCAGGAGCATGGGAAGAGAAGCAGACTTAGGATAGCCACTCCCTAGAATCTCCCAGAGTATATCCACTAGTTGCAATAGTACATATTTAGTCTGGCAAGATTTTGTCTATGTGGTGAAAGCAATAAAAGAACCGAACTCAGTTGGACTGTTTCCTTGTTGTTCTTGGGCTAGGCCTGACATCAGGAGGCACAGCTGCTACCAGTCTCTAAAAATGAGGAGTCTGAGCTTCTACCCACTCCCAGTGCAAGGACTCGCCTTGCAGAGAGAAGAGCAGAGCACATTTGCTCTGCAAGACTCCTCACAAGAAAGGAGCCTCGCCCTTCCAAATGAGCAACACAGGGGCTGCTTCTATTTAAGAAGAGCAGTGAGCTAAAGCCTCTCATACCATTTGTTTACCCAGACTTCATGTGCCTTGACTCCCAGCTTGAAACCTTGAGACTTTGATTCTAGAGCTGGACTGGCTGCCAACCCTTCCACAATGTTTGGACCCTTGAATTTTGCTTGACCACTCTTATGGCTGCTGTTTTGGACTTGGAACTCTCTTAAGGCAAGCTTGCTGGACTTTGGGGGACTTGTTTCCTCTAGTGTGTGTGTTTGAGGGAGTTTGCACTCACATTTCCTTTGCTGCTTGTTTATTTGCTTCACAAACTTCTCAGTAAAGTTTGCAACCACCTCTCTGTGTATTTGTGGCTGCTGTACCTGAGACAGGACAGTTCACAAGACCACCACCATAATATTCCAGGATCACATGAAGTCCAAGGGTCCAGGTTGGTCAACTCTGTTCTATGAAGATCTATCTTGCTCCTGATGTAATACAGAAACTGGTTTTGAGTTTGAGATACTGATTCCACACGGGATCTCCTAGCAGCATCCATTCCACTTCTATAGAATTTATTTTAAACAAGCATGTTACAAAATCATTTACCATTTGAAGAACTTGAAGGACCAAGTTTCCTCCTTTCCAGAGCATCCAGCAAGAAAACAAAACCAAACAAAATCTCTAGCTGTGATTATTTTAAAACTCATGCTTATATTCTTGAGAAACAATATATAGAAAAATGGACAATATCACACAGGTAGAAGAATAATTTTCAACAGTGTTAAGGTATTGAATGGAATTGGATTAGTATCTGTGGGTCCTGCAGGGAGGTTTCTCAGATCTAGCAGTCTATTCACTCTCACAAAAAAGACTAAGCAGTCTCCTTAAATATGCAGTATATTACAAAAGCACCATAGTTATTGAAGCAATCCAACTCTGTCCCCCACCCACCTGGCTTGGCAAGAGCTCAGGTAGCCCCTTCTCTAGCTGCTAAATTCTTCCTTGTGAATCAGGTCTCCAATCAGCTTCTCCAACTCTTCAGAACTTGATCCTTGCCTAGCCAATCCACAGGGCAATTTCCCTATCAATGAACTGTTCATTGACTTAGCTGCCAAGTGATTTCCTGATTGCTTTTCACCTTCCACAAGTTGTCCTCTCTCATTAGTTTCAGGAACTGAAATCCTAGTGGAAATAGTGCTGCAGAGAGAGAAGCCTTCCGTTTTCTTTGTCTTGCTTATCTATGAGTAGGCTTTCCACCAGGAGAGAGGGGGGAACTTCCTGCTTTACTGGCCCCAATCCACCCTCTTTTCTTTTTTCCTTCTCTTTCCTCATATTCTGCTCTGTGACCACAGTCCTGACTTTTTAATATATATTTCTGAGCAAGCTTTCCACCTCTTTCCAAACTTTTCCCCCTCCATTCTCATGCCCTGGGTGAGTTACAGCTGCAGCTTGGACATAAGAACAGCTAGCAGCAAAGATCTGAACTAAAAGAAAGTAAAAATCTCTAGTTCTTATTTCCTACTTCATGCAATGAAATTTAGCTTAACATTTTAACCTTTTCCAGGATTGCACCTCTCGTTTCTCAGTCTGTTTGAAACCGACTAGGTTCAGATATAAATCTAGCCCTATTCAAACACTACATCTTGTTGTAAAGGGGGAAGGCATGCTTCAAGTCTTCACCCAAATGTTAGCCAACCCACTGTTCCCACTGGCCACTTCTATTGTTTTATCCTTCTAACTGAAATCTGAAAGATTATTTAGCTGAATTTAAATTCCTTGATATAATCTGGAGCCTTCTAGTTGAAAGATTATACACATTTGCACTATCAGAGCTACTGCTATGCTGGGGAGCTCTGTAACTATGTCTTTATTTTCACTCCAACTTTCAGGATAAACTGGAGGTGCTGAATAGGTAGCCCCCAGTTTAATAACGAGTTTCGTTCCCAAGGTCTGTCCTTAACTCAAATTTGTATGTAAGCCAGAACACTATTATTGTATAATACTGTATAAGTAGTATTGTGTATTTAACTTGAATTTTGCTACAGTAGGCTCCGTTCTTAACTATGGGTCTTCTGTAACCTGGGTGTTCTTAACCCGGGGACTACCTATAGTAGAAAGTTCATAAGGGAAATCCCACCTTGCCTTAATTTCATAGATCTAAGCTCCACTTTTCTGTTGAACTGGTCAATTTGTAGCACAAGTAAAATCTCCTGTTCTAGATGTCACTTTTTATATAGGCTGTACACAGTCTATTCAGAATTCTGATTTTCAGTTTTGTATTTTGAAATCTTGTCCATTTCAGCACTCATTTTTCTGGCCAGGTGTGAATATATATTCAGATATAAATGACCCCACAGGATCACGTTCCCAATAGAATTGCTTCAGTGCTACTTCAGATGTTTATCTGACTAAGCCTATCATATGTGTTGGTTCAAGAATTTTGGCTCTTAAAAACTGAGTTTTCAAAATAAGTATTGATTGAACAGGGTGGTTTCCAACCACTTCCTGAGATAAACTCAGTAGGATGAGAAAAGTGAATGTCTACATCTCATAAACTGAATGTAAGGCACCATGAGCCATGCAAGGACTTCAGAACTGGCTAATTTCTCAATGGATCTTTTAATACACGTTTGAAGGCATTAAATGGATGAAATAAAACACCACTTTATAAATATTTAGGGGACATCATAGGAGACATTCAACTGCCATGGGAGATAGAAACATTACATCCTATCATAATACAAAATATGAGGTTTGAGCATTGTGATCTCAGCTCAGCTCAGTAACCAAGGGAGCTCATCACCAAAGGTAAATTAGAAGACTTTAGCCTCAGTTATCCTCTTCAACCAGGGAAGCAAAATAAACCAATGAATGGAAGATAACACAAAGAGTTCATAAACCACATTAGTAGAGCTTTCAACTGAGTCATAACCCTTCCCATCATTTTTGCCCTAAGGCACTTGTTGCTGAAAGAGAAATGCCCAGTGGGAGCCAAGATATCATCCATACATCCTCTGGTCACCTCACAACTACATACTTCTTCTCCTAAGAATTTCACCAACATTCATTTCTTCTTTGATGGACGTTTCAAAAGTAAATTCTCTTTAAGAAGGGATAGAGGGGAAATACATGACTTTATCCCATGAATGCATAACTCAGAAATGATGATCATAGGTGTTCACTACTAACCATGATGATGGGAATAATCGGTCATAATAAGCATCTGTTATATCATCCCAATGTACCTCATACCCTGCCCTTTGTACTGGTGCCGTGACACAGATGCATAAGTCATATATCATGAGGTTGGTGTTGTGATGTCACAAAACACATTTTGTCACCTTTTCCCCTTGCCGCCTCCTGCAGACACCCATGATCATTACAATGCCCAGGTCCATCTATTTTTAGGATGGATTTTAAAAAGTCATGTCTTATCTCCTTCCCCAGAACGTTAAACCAATGCCTTTACTCGATAGAGCCAGACACCTGTCAACTTTACAGTCAGATTTATCTCCTTTACCTCTATACCCGCTTGTTGATCTAACTGGAGAGATAGCATCTGACCCAATTCCAGCCAATCAGCTTCCTGGAAGAATGGAAATTTGAGCCTGAACCTTTGCCTCCTACATCCGAGGCTTACATTTCCCCGTCTTCGCCACATGCCACCTCTCTTAAAATGACTCACATTTATGCCTCAAAGGCTGCTTGATCTCACATTATGCCTCTCATAATAACATCCTGCTAGAGGTGACTTCTCCAATTTGAAGCTTGCTTTCCTAATCTCTTTCATGAAGTGGCACTTTTTTACTCCTTTCATGTTTGGCTAAATAGGTATCGATTCTGAACTGCTTTGCTGAGTGCTGCAGAGTTCCTTTGCAGATGTAACTGAATCCTGAATTAAGCCTATTGCAGCTAATTAAAAAACAAACGAATCCTCCTTAGAGGGAGCTTTGATTGCATTGTGAAGAACAAGTGTCTTTGATCCCTTCCCACTTTAAAGGATTACCAGAACTGTATCATGTTGTTATGACAACATGCATCTGAGTCCCAAGGAATAACTGCCTCCTTTTAACTCAGAAGAGCTGCCCATTGATAGGTCTCTCTGCTCTGAAGGAGAAGCCAATCCAAGAAGAAAGTCTAAGAGATTGTGATTTTCCAATCCATCTGCCCCGTCTCTATCACCTGCCCTATTCCATAATATCTGAAACATAAAAAATACAAAACAAGTTTTCTCTGTCATACTATGAAAAATCAGAGGGAGATATTTTTCTCTCTAAGACCTTTCACACATTCCTTCAGCCTTTCAAAGACTGGAATTATGGCGTTCCATAAGAATAGCTATTAAATAATCACTCTTCATTGAAACAGAAGCCCCCTCTTCTGAAATAGAGAGAAAAAGCTTCATTATACTTAATAAGGAATGGAGATTGGGTTAACACCCTTAACCTTAAATCCAGGTTAAGAACTCATAAATCTTGTATTTGCAGCAAATCATAGTGATCGGGAAACCGAAAGTTTGCTGAATGGATGAAACTGAGAAAATATAAGAAGGGCATGTGGGTGGGTCACTTGGCAATCTCTTTAGCTGAACTGAACATGCTTTCAAAATAGATGTTAACCTTAGAGGATCGTCAATTCTGCCTTGGTGATAAAGCTAAGAATACATTAGAAATCTTCATTGACAATGTAGCTCCAAGCATGGAACCAGTGGCACTTGCAGGATATTCCTATGCTCTTCAGGATGAAGAAAGCAACACTGTAGCATTGCATTGCAATCTTCACTCCTTTGGGGACATGTGTGCAATGCCACATTGCATGAAGAAAAGGGGCGGAGCTTGCATCGTGAGGCCACAATGCTCTTTTCATCAGTCCGAATAGTGTTGCCCACCCCCTGCAAGCCCCACTGAGTGGCACCTTACAGGACAAATAGCCAATGCAATTATTGTCCATGACAAATGACAGATGGGACTTAGCTGCCCCCCGAACGACCTCCTTGTGCTGCTGTAGACCTTATTATGCTTCTGAACATTCAGCTCCATCACTCTTTGCTCCATTGTCATTCTTATGGGCCAGACGCAGATGTTGATCACTAGGTCTTTACTGCCACTAGACTGCAAACATTTGCACACTTTCTGCGTGCTCTTTAACAACAAAAAACAGTGCATTTTTGCAGCTTGGCCATACTCCTGTTTGCATTTTGCCTTTAAAGTTGCAAGGTGAAATAATTGCAAAGGTGTCTACAATTGATGCAAGAAGAAATTCCTAATTTCTAAGTACTGTATGTCTGCAGTTCATACAGTTAAACAACATCCAGCAACTTCCAGTAAAAGGAGAATGGCAAACATTCCCCAAGGCAGTTTTGATCAATATGTCTGTTTTGTTTTGTTTTCTTTTTTTATTTTATTTTTTATTATTTTATTATTTTATTATTTTATTATTTTTTATTATTTTATTTTATTTTTTTAATTTTTAATTTTTAATTTTTAATTTTTAATTTTTAATTTTTAATTTTTAATTTTTAATTTTTTTTAATTTTTAATTTTTTTTATTTTTGTTATGCTGGATAAACATCTGCCTGCATTTCCAGGCTGTTCCATTTGAAATGGTGATGTATAGTAGAGCTAATTGGAGCTCACTAGTAAGGCTGTGTGAAGCTGTGAAGGAATGCTTCTCTTCAACCAGCTTTCAAGGAAGCAACAGTGGTCCCCTTGATTCTACGACTAAAGCAAAGTAACCATCTTGCTTTGCTTTAGACAGCTTTGGACCCCTCTCAGCCTTCTTTCACAAAACTCATGCAACAGTTATATGGAGCCTTCTCCTGCAGCACGGACTGAATGTCTCTGAGACTGGATCAAGCAATGTGACAAGGAGGACTTCAGGCTTACTGTTTTTGGTGTGGGCAGCAATATCTCTTGTTCTTGCCCACATTAGAGATTCCTTGGTGTTCTGCAAGATGGGCAGTAGGTAGTATCTTGTCACGCCATTTGTTTACTTCAAACCATCAGTGAGTATTTGAGAGAAAAGTACTGCAGAAGAACTCCTTTCATGCTTCTCAGCTCTCCCAACTACTGGCCATGCGACAAGCCAGTGAGAAAATCAACAGCCATAAAAGGACATGTCCTTTCATACTGCTAGCCACTTCCTGCTAGGAGATATTAATTGTCTCCAGTTAAGACCAACAGATTTGCATGAGAAGGCTGTGGTCTAAATGTTTCCAAGATAGGTAAATGCTGTGGAATTGCTCACAGGGTATACTGAAGGCACCAAGCATAGAAATCCCTTAGCGTACATAGAAGGTCTTAAAGGTTGGGTTGTTTGGGCAAATGCTGTAGACAATCCCCAAACTGGTCATCTTGGAAGCACTTTATCTACCGTGGGCAGATGCTGAAGGGGATGTTCTGCCACAGCCTGGCTCAGAGTGATTCAAGTCCACCCAAATAATTTTATCAAGGTAAAGCAAATGACCATTTGGATTCATCAGTTAATCGGGTTGCCTCCATGGCCCAAACTGCTTTGGTGAAGTGAATCTATATAATTTTGTCCAGTCCTGTTCATCACCATTTCAGAGATCTATAATGAAATCATAACAACAATCTTGACAAATATCTCTAAGGAAAACACTGAAAATAACTCTTTTAAGGGAAAAAACAGAACTTGAAGATCCTCTATCACATATCCTTGCACCAAGGCAGACTTATTACACTTCTGAGCATTTATAACAGACCCTATACCTAGGAGATTATATCTTTATGCAAGGAAAGACCATCCTGGATCTTGGTTCAGGGAGATCTAAACATAGTGGTTCATGGTGGTGGCCAGGCCAATATTGCCTCCCTACTAATTTGGCCATGATCACAGCAGCAAGAGTACCCTTCTAAGGTCAGCTGGAAGTGATCATATGAATGTTCCCTCATCCGTGTTATGATATATATATTTATATATATATATATATATAGAGAGAGAGAGAGAGAGAGAGAGAGGGAGGGAGGGGGAGAGGGGGAGAGGGAGAGAGAGAGAGAGAAGCTTTGATTCATCCCAGTGAGGTTCTTAATGCAGAAAGTTTTTATAACTTGCTTTGTTGCAGCAAATCAGTGACCCAACTAGCCTCGATAACACAACAACTTCCTTCAGCTCATACAAGCGACCCCACATTGCTTCATGAAGCAGCTTGGAGGGAAGGTTTGTCTCAAACCTTTATCAAAGCTTCATGGTAGCACTACTTCTTTATTGGTGTTCCTCCCATTTATGAGAGCATAGACCTAGCCCTTCCTTCCTTCCTTCCTTCCTTCTGCATACCACAAATTAAAAAGACTCACAGTGGTTTACAACAATCCAATAAAGCATACAGGCCATGAAAATGCCCACAGTAGGTAAAATAATTAGCATCAAAATGGTAAACAAAATAATAAAAAACAATAAAAGAAAAATAACCCAACCAAGACAGACCCAGAACACAACAGTTAAATTAAATTGAAAGTAATAAAACAGCAACAATTAATGTCACCAAATGCCCCATGGAAGAGTTTCATCTTAAGCAACTTCAGAAATATTAAAAGAGATCATGCAAATCTTACTTCCAAGAGGAGGCTATTCTACAAGGTTGGAACATCAACTGGTAAGTGTTGCCTCCTGCCCTCCATTCCTCTCATCTTACTAAATTGGGGTAAAATTTCCTCTAGCTTCTCCTTGGAGGAACATAGTGGGTGGGCTGATTTAGGTAAGTGAAGGTTGTCTGATAGTTACAGTATCCTGTACCAAGCCATATGGGGTTGCACCATTCAAAGATGCAACCTAGAAAAGATTGCACATCCCCTATTTTTGAGAGATGCAATGCTTTGAGGTTATGACTGTAGAAGGCTTCTAAGAAATGTCAAATCTTTTCCATATTGGAGTCAGTACAAGGCAGCCTGATTTACCCTGTTTCCCTGGGAATCAGTAAAAACAGTTTATGACAGTGCTTCAAAAACATCAGGGCATGGAAGAAGGAATGAGGTAGAAACTCTATGGAGTGTGAACTTTAAAAAAAAAAAAAAATTATTGAAGCTATCAGTAAGATAGATGACACCATTCAGAAACACCTGCTGAGATTGCTTAACCATAGGTAAGGGGCAGATACTTTTTTTAAAAATCTGAAGCTGGAATGGAAAACAACAGAGTTTTTTAAAAAACTTATTTCTATATAACAGTGTTGTCCAAACTTGGCCACTTTAAGATGAGTGGACTTCAACTCCCAGAATTCCCCAGCCAGCCATGTTGGCTGGGAAATTCTGGGAGTTGAAATCCACTCATCTTAAAGTGGCCAAGTTTGGACAACACTGCTATATAAATATAAGCATGTACAGTATTTGCTCCAGATTTTAAGAGAGGGAAAAGAACTATTGTGGGGAACAGCCCCTGTTGAAAATAAGCACATTTGTAATATTGTTATATATGGCTCATGGAAAGTGTATGGTAGCTGTTTTGCTTACAAATCAGAGTCACAAGAGGGACAAGTGTGGTACCATGGTTTATGGGAAGGGAAGGGTCAAATGTATTTCTCCCATGATGTCATTTTTAGCTGGTTCAGAGAAAGAGATTTTTGTCATGAAAAGAGGGAGGGAACCAAAGATCATGCTGTCTCCTCAACTCGCTCCATCCCCTGTTCTGATGACTTTCACATCTTGCATTTCTATCATCATCATCACTGTCGTCATCATCATCATCATCATCTTCATCACAGCCTATGGTATGTGAGAAAGTGTGTGGGAGATACAGCACAAATAAAGAAAGATAATGATAAATGTAGCAGCTGGAGTGTGATCTATTGCTTTTCTTTTGAAAACAGACTTCTCCTCCCTTCTTTCTATGGGATGGAGTCAATCTTCAATTGTGTCATGCAGTTGGCCAAGATCTGAAGAAGCAGATAAATATCCAAGTGTCCCATTTCTCTCCCTTGGGAAAGCACTGGAATAGTGTGGTAAGAATTTGATTGTATCTTTAGTTTGCCCTTCATTCAAAATACTTTTGTAAAGGTAGGGAAGTCTTCCAGATAATATCAGCCCTTCAAGGTAGACCACACTATGAAGCCAAAGTCATGCAGGTTAATACCACTTTGATTTTAAAGTAATGGTAACATAATCTTGCAAGTCTGAATGCACTTCCCCCTTCCCTCCCTTTATGTTCATGAGAACTAAGGACATCTTCTCAGGTTACATCTCTGTCCCAGACTCAGGTCTCTTTTATCTGACTGTTATCTTGGTAGTGGCTCTTCCTCCTGTCCCTCAAGGTAATTCCTTCTTCCCACTACAGATGAAGACAAAGTCCCCACAGTGGCTCAAGCTAAGCCACATAGGAAGTTTTAATTAAAGGCTTGGAATTACAGGTAATTTTGTTATACTTCTATGACAGGGGTATTGTATTCATGGATGAAGATAAGCCACTTCAAAGCTGGCAATCCTGCTTTGAAAACCACAATGTATCACTACTTTGTGCTTGAAAGCATTGGTTGTGTTCTCATTGTAGGAAATTCTTGGCTTCACCAAGAACTTCTGGAAAGGCTATGTTTAAGCACTGTAGTCCTGAGAAGGAGGGACAAAACACCCAAGTGCTGCTCAACGAATGAACAATGACTGCCTGACAGTTCCCCTGGATTAGTTATTGGCCCCAAAAGGCAAGCACTGATCAGCTAGTAATTTTCTGTAAGATGTAGACTCACAAATGCATAACATATTTGGATAGCATATTTCATGAACTGATGAACTGTATATTGTTAAATTCAGCTTCAGGTTTAGAACCCTGCCACTGAGTGGCAGCCCTTTTCCATGGCAGCTGAAGTTGATGTTGGTCCAACATATCAAAAGGATACCTAAGCCTACCTTTTAGCACATAAGAAGTCACTGATGCAATCAGCAATAACTAGGAACTGAGAAATTACACACACATGCAGATTGTGCAAAGAGGCCTCAGAGACAGTCCAACACATAGTGGCAGGGTGTGAGATGCAGGCAAGAACAGCAGATACTGAATGGCACAACCAAGTAGCTGGCATTGTGTACAGGAACATCTACACAGTGTATGGGCTAGACCCTCCCAACTCCAGATGGAAGATTCCACAGAAGGTCATAGAGAATAACAGGGCTAAGATCCTGTGGGACTTCCTAATCCAGACAAACAGGCAGGTACTGGCCATTCAAGTAGACATTGTGGTAGTAAACAAGGGCCAGAAGATAGCAGTGGGGATAGATGTAGTGGTGCCAAGGAACAGCAACATCAGGAAGAAGGAGCATGAGAAGCTAGAGAAGTACCAGGGCCTGAAGGAGAAACTAGAGAGGACGTGGAAAGGAAAGGCCAAAGTGGTCTCAGTGGTGGTAGGAGCATTTGGGGCCATGACTCCTAAGCTGGGAGAGTGGCTGCAACAGATCTCAGGAACAACTTCAGAGCTCTCTGTCCAGAAGAGTGCAGTGCGAGGAACAGCTCAGATCCTGCGCAGAACCCTCAAACTCCCAGGCCTCTGGTAGAGGATCTGAGATTCAAGAAGACACATATCAACCATAGGGGTGAGAGAGGATTTGTGTGTGTCTGTGTGTGGTGTGTGCATGTGTGTGTAATTTTTATTAAAGATTTTGATTACAGTAGTAAAAATTAATACAAATTAAACCTAGAAAGAAAAAGAAGACAAAATAAAAAAAAATTGCAAGGAAAAAGAAAAGAAAAAGAGAAAAAGAAAAAAGAGTATGATAAAGAAAAGAAATATATAAAGAAGTGACTTCCAATCTTCACAACAAGTATACATAAATTTAGTAACTCTTCACCTCCTATAAGGTTACGAACAAATACCTCTTCATCCCATAACCTACCCTTTATAAGTAAATTCATAAAACATCAACTTTTTTATCCTGGTGTCAGCAAAAAGTCGGTAAAGAGTTACTAGAACTTTATAAAAAGTGTCTTATTTTTCTTCTTGGTCAAATAAACCAACTCAATATTCCTTCCTTTTACTTCTGATAGTCTTAAGGTTTAACTCATTCAGATATTATTGTAGGATTTGATTTCTCTTCAATTATTCTTTATCCCAACATACAGATTTCTTTGAGGCTTTAGGAACTGGGAAATCTTTTGAGAAATTATTTTAGATTGTTACTTAAAGGTTTGTTGGGGGTGGGGAGTTCCTTTTGCCAAATTATAGACCTGGAAGTCAGGATGGAGGCTAGGCCATACCTCATGGAACATCAATGAAGCCAGAGCTTGATGTTCCAGCAGAAAAAGCAGCAATTGTTAGCTACAATCCTGTTGTCATACATTCTGCCTGAACCAAGGTCATCAGGGATGTGAAAATCAAAAGTTGTGTGGAAAAGCACAGCCTTGATAGAAAAATACTGTTCTAGCATATAACACAAAGGGTTTTGATTTCCTGAGAGAGTCTTCTGGTTGACTTGTAGTTGAAAAGCGGGTTTTATTTTTTGCTTTTTTGTTAAGGGCAAGAGTGACATTTTTTCTTTTAATAAAATAGAGAAGCTATTTTATGGCTAACCTTAGAAAATTCAGAAAAACAAGCCTATTTGATTTCACTGCTGTATTTCTGCCAGGCTTTCTTGCTATATTTTAGTATGGGATACAATTGGGTCTCTTTCATCCTCATATCCTAAACAGGATCAAGGGTGGTATGAAAAGGTAAAACCTCCTATGAGTTGAGTTTATCTGTCTCTATATCTGGAGGCTTCCTGGATATAGCCATACTGTTTTCCAGGTTCTAATATGAAAGTGGTTTGCCCTTGCTTTTTTTTTTTTTTCCCAACCTCCCAGTCCAATCTGCAGACCTGGGATTGCCCTGATACTTGCAATCTTCCAAGTATTAACCCTGCTATCTAGCTGTGAAAGGTAAAGGTGGTGTTGAGTAGAGTCAGCTCTTGATGACTAAATGAAGCTTTCTTGGCAACATTACAGAAGTAGCTTCCCATTTTCTTTTTTCAAAATATCTGCTTGACTTCCCAGTTAGTCTCTAACTCTAGGTGTCACCCATATAAGTATTAATCAGGTCTGACCCTGCTTAGTATTGGAAGATCAATCAAGGCCACTTGGGTGCTGCTTCCTAACTTTTTGAGGGATGGCATATCTCTGTTTTAAATTAGGATAAGCATGTCTGTTGAGCTAGGGAGCTACATACTGATTCCTTTTCCTTTTTCATTTGTATATGTTACATCAAGGAGCTTCACACTCTCTTGGTTGGCCAATCATCTAGTTAACCAACCTATTTAAAAGGGGGGAAAGGCTGTGGAAACTGTTGTTCCAGTCTCTCTCAGTGTCAAAGGGGGCAGTCCCACAGGAAACTGGAAGACCCAATTGGAGGCGTTGGTTTATGGACCATGAACACATCATTTAGGTGCTTCCTTGATCTACATCACAGATGCACATCAGCATACCATACCTTGTTTACATACAGGGTCTAGAGGCAGGATAAGGGGGAAAATAGCATTTCTAGAGGAGAACTCCTAAATACATTCTTGGGCTATTTCAGCTGCAGCTGGCTGATGAAATACCACTAGTGGCCCATATATATATGTCCTCTGGAAATGGTTAGTGGGCCACCTTCAGGCCAGGACAAGGTGACTGTGTGGACTTGCCTTCTTGCTTCCTATTTAGCATTACCCATTCATTTTGCATAATAGCATTCCAAGTTTACCTGATCAAGGATATTGTTTCTGTTGTCATGATAAGAAAGCAAATAAAGTTCCCATATCACCAATGATCTGTTTCATGTCTTCCTTCCTTCCTTCCTTCCTTCCTTCCTTCCTTCCTTCCTTCCTTCCTTCCTTCCTTCCTTCCTTCCTTCCTTCCTCCCTCCCTCCCTCCCTCCCTCCCTTCCTTCCTTCCTTCCTTCCTTCCTTCCTTCCTTCCTTCCTTCCTTCCTTCCTTCCTTCCTTCCTTCCCTCCCTCCCTCCCTCCCTCCCTCCCTTTTTCTTCCTTCCTTCCTTCCTTCCTTTCTTCCTTTCCTGGCAGTTAAAGAAAAAAGCACAAAATGTAGGTATAAATTGGCATTTTTTTCCCTGCCTTTTCTTTTTCAGATCCCAATGCTTTCACAGCCATATGTTCTTTGACATTTGTTTTAATTAGTGACAGATGGATGTAGAAATTTTAGATCTTAGTCTAGATCTCATGCTGTTGCAGTATGTTTGAAACGGCACTTCCCGTCTAGTTGTCTGTTTTTAAAATTACCTTGATGTCTCCTTTGCTTCACTACTGTCAAGAAATCACTGCAATGCAATGGGTAGAATCTCCCAAGCTAATTTCACTCAGAAGCCGGTCTGCTTCTGGAACTGCTCTAAAGAGCCATAGTTTGCAATACTGTAATTGAAAAAGTTGCTTAGGTTATATTTCAGGATCAGGTGGCTTTTAACATTTTTCTCTGTCAAAAATCAATGGATTCAAATTTCTGCATTATTCTCCAATATAAAAAAGCAACTTATTTGTAATTTCTGTAGCAATCTTCCTTAACATAATATTTGGTATGCTACCTTATGTATCTTTCCCTAATATACATGTTTGTCTTCTTTTCTGTAATACATGTCTGTAAGTTCATAGGTTATAAGCTGAGAACTGCACTGAAAATTGGGAGAAGGGTAAAATCAGAAGCATAAAACTGAAAAAGAAGACCAAAGAAAAATCATCGACTTTCCAAGAAATGGATAAATGGAATCACCTTGAGAAATCTCCCTCAACTTTTCAGAACACTTTGAAAATCCTTCAATATTCCTTGGAAGCTTTGAGTGGAAGAAATTATTTCCTACCACTCAAATGTAATTTTACTTAAAATCTGAAAGTCATCAGCCATCTCATTGTTGAACAAGAACAAGAGAAATAAAATAGTTCAAAGCAGTTTAGCCCATTTACCTGGAAAGAAGATCTCCTCAAAGTTATGATGGTTCCTCCTCAGATAAGAAGATGGGATAGGGGGAAAAAGTGAGTTATGATCATGATGCTTCATTTCTTCATTTGCCCCTTTGCAGAGATGTTTATTAAGGCAGAACCTATGGCAGTCAGCTTGTCCAACTTGTCCACTCAAACTTTTGCCCAACTGGACAGTCTGGCCCAACTCTCCAGATTTCAGATGATGTCATCCTCAAGGGGCACTGTGGATGCAATAGCCGTGGCAGCTGCTGTGCCTTGGTGACAAGGAGACCATCACTCCACCTTCACAGGTCTTCCCGCTGAGAAACCCTCTGAGCAAAATAGTGTGGTTCTTTTGTGATAACCAGCTGCTTTTGGGTCTCTGGAGAAGACACCAAGTCTGGGTGAGGAGGGGGAGGGACAGTTATGCCTCTCCTGTCTTAAACAATTAGACAGGATCCATTATTTTCAGAAAAGCAGAAAAGAAACATTGGCTTATCTATTCCTGTTTCCCTTTTGTCATTCAGAACAAGGTGCCTGCAAAACTCCCTATCCTTTTGCTTTTAGTATGAACTTTCTTTCCTAACTTCCATTCATCCATTACTATCATGTTTTCCACTTTTTTTTCTTACTGGATTTTTTCCCTCATTGTCTGCTCAGACTCACTTGCTCAGGGAGTTGGTACATTGGGAGAGAAATTGGGAGAAAACATGACTAGTCTGTTATTCTTTTTTGCTTTGCCATGCTGAGTTGTTCATTCTTGTGTACGATCCTCTCTACTTTCCCCAAATTCATATATTATTAATACTTTGCTTGATCTGGTGTTTTTTTATTCTCTGCATATATGTGTAATTTGTCTCTGGTCCCATTCACTTTATTTCCTTCCCCTTTCCTTCTACTAATTTTTTGTTTAAATCATTTTCTGTTCCTGTTTTGGATGTCTTTGGTGAGAAGATTTGAAGTACTGTGTTTTGGGTTAAATCACTGCTTGTAGAAAGCAGCATGGTGTACACAATAGTGTTAATCCATGGATGTCTCAGAGGTGCTTTTTTTATTTTTTCAACTTGTTATACAAACACATTTACTTTGTGCCTCCCATTAACAAGAAGAGTTATTCAGTAATATAAATGACATTTATTCATCTATTGTTTCAATTTCTAAGGCTGTGTACTTACCAACAACTCTTGGTAGCTTATAAAAACTTAAAACATGCAATAAAAATAAATTAAAACAAGAATTGAAAACCTAGCATACCTGCGTGATGGTGGTGGTGGAAACATAACAAACAATATCAACTCAAATGGTGGATTCACATGAGGTCCTGGCCCAGTGTCTGTGAAAAAAGCCAGGTCTACAAGGGTTGAAAGACAGAAGGGTTGGCGCCATATGGATCTCAAGGAGAAAGGTCTGTCAGGCTAATACCAACAAGATCTACAAGTGCTCTGGCTCAAAGGGAGACCGAAGACATGGAATAGATGGAGAGTTCGTGACAGAAAAAAGGGGATCTCCTCATCCATTTCCTTTAAGCTGTGTTCCTCCTTCATCCAACAGTAGTGTTGCTCTGATAAAGACTGTGGATTGCAATAGCACTAAAGATGTGGAGGAAGTGAAGGCAGGTTCTGATCCTCATCCCAGGAACACACTGGTAGTACTGCATAGGTTGTCTTGGAGCAGATCTCCTTTTTGTTCTCTGAAACCATTGTAGGATATGAAGCATATTTATTTATGTGTGTATGTGCAATAGGTGTATGGATAGATAGATAGATAGATAGATAGATAGATAGATAGATAGATAGATAGATAGATATAGATATAGATATAGATATAGATATAGATATAGATGTAGATATAGATATACACATGCACATTAGATTTATACAGGCTATCCTACACAGCATGGGCTCTGGTCAGCATATAATATCTGAAAACAGTCAAAATAACAAGACATTGACCAAAACAACAGGGGGGAAATTATATACCATTATCAAAGCAAACTACACACCCAATGGATACAATAGCAGTCTATCTCAGAGCTTAGGGAGAAGGCCGCGTTTTTGAAGGTCTAAAGATGTATAGGGTTGAGTGATCTGAGCCTTTGGGAAGATGTTATTCTGGAAGGCAGGAAATTTTCCTAGGTCCCATCAGATGACATTGATTAATGGATGGGACATGAAGCACCTGTGCTCTATCCAATCTTACTGGGTGGGCAGTGATGATGGGAGAGAGATGGTCCCTCAAAGCAGTCCCTATGCCATGAAGAGCTTTAAGGGTGATAATCAGCACCTTGGGGAGAGTATGTTCATGTTGGCAGGCATACATAAACCTTACCTGATGAGGATCAGATGTGGAATAACATCTCCTTTTAGCACTGAAAGGATGATCTGGCCAAGATGGCCAGGAGGTTCAAGAACACTGGCAGGCAATAATGGTAGAGTAGCTTCCACTCTCTCTGACAAGAGTCAGATCTACATCCAGAACTCCCAAAGTAGTCAGGGACGAACAGGGCTCTTTAGTAACAGCTTCCAAACTCTTTCCCCCCTGAACTATCTGCAAGCAAAGAAGATGGTATCTCTGGCTATCATTCAGTGCACACAACAGGGAATCTGCAGTCTGTGCTTTTCTCTTCCTGCCACAAGTTGAGGGGGATTTCTGCTTTGTTTGAGCTGGACTCTGCACCAAACATCTGGTCAGGATAAATCCTGGAACTCTTGCTTGTGGAGGCTGTACACCTTCACTTTTATGAATTTGTCCAGAAGGCTTAACTTAAGTAAAAAAAACCCTCTCCACTCAAGGTTGACCAGCCCAATATGCACAGTTGGATCAAATCTTCTTTTTAAATCACTTTGTTTCAGTCCTGAACAATGAACAAGAGATTTAAGATTTTCCTGATATGTAAGTTAGGAGCCGCGCTTTTGCTTCTCTTATGGAGAATAGAATTATTTTTCAGTTGGACTAGCAGATGTCTCTTTGCAGGATAGTGTGGGGGCCTGCTTTTGTTTTTCTTTCTCCAACCCTGCTATCTCTGCCTTAACGTGCAGGTGGAATGTTTCATAAATGTATTGCAATGAAATCCTTGAAGTTACCCGGCTGATTTTTGACAGGGTTAATGTCTTCTAAAAGGTCTATCATTCCTGCTATTTTTGTTCCATTCTGCCAAACAAGTCCTAGGTCCAGGTCCCCTCCCCTCCTTTCTGTCCTCTGATGGGACTTTGGAGGTGCACTTCTTTGTAGCTCTCCCAGGCCACTGGAATAGCCTCCTATCAGAGATCAGAGGGGCCTCTACCCTTCTACCCTTCCAGGATGTGAAGATGTTGGGCTAGGATGCAGCTGAGTCAAGATATTGCTACCTGGTGGGAAGGGTAGTTTTGTTTTTGTTCTTACTTTTACCAATTGTGAGTCACCTAGGATCATTATATCAGATATGTGTCCATATAAGTTATTTAATTAGATAAATAAAACAACCCTAAAGCATTTGCAAGAATGGTGATGCTTCCATACTACATTCTATAGTATAAGCCCCAAATGGAATGGTCCCTTCCCTTCCCTTCCCTTCCCTTCCCTTCCCTTCCCTTCCCTTCCCTTCCCTTCCCTTCCCTCCCATTTTCTTTCCTTTTTTGTATTAAATAAATAAAAGTTGGCCCAACCCTTGAAACTTCTTTTGAGGAAGTTACAGTGATGAATGTGTTCATGCTTCTCCAGATAATGTGGGGATTCAAATCTTGGATGTTACTAGCTTTTGCAGTTTCTGAGTGTCATGACTCAGTTCTCCTCTTCTCCCCACTCTCTTTAAAAATGAATTTCAAGTGCTTTATAAAAAAAAAAAAACAGTGACTTAATATAAACAATTGCAAACTGGGATAGATTGATTTTATAGCAAACACTTGCAAAAATGACATAATTCAGAACTAGGCTGATGTTCCCATTCCTACTTAAATCCTTCACCTTCATCCAGTCTTTTTAGCTTGTACATACACTCGTGGCCTTCCCACAGGATCTAGATTGACAGTGTGGAAGAGATTGTAAGATCAGATGGTCATATTGTCTGATCCAGAACAGCTCCTCTTGAATATGTACCTGCTATATGTACCTTTTCTCACCTTGTGGACTCTTGAAGCTCTCTTGTCATTGCATGCCTTTTTCATTGCGCTTCTGTTGAAAATGCCATTTCTATGCAAGCTACATGTACCACATTTTTCTGCTCTAGTCATATTTGAATGTTGCAGTTGATTTTTAATGCCATTCCTGAATGTCATGTATTTCTTAGCATTTTGTAAGACTCCTGTCCTGAAATATTACAAGGAATTTCATCTTCCTGGATACCTGCAGTCTCTCTGACTCCATCTTCAGTGAATATAAATGATCTCTATCCGGTTTGCTGATTAGATGGGGACTTCCTTCTATTAATGCCTGCATTCTACCATGTAACCATAATTTTTAGTGCAACCTCACCCCATTCGTTATGTCCTTGACAGATAATGAATTGTGTATATGTGTGTGAGAGAACGTGTGTGTGCATATCTGCATTTATCTGTATGCCAGTTCTTCAACTATTTATCACAGGGATTTATATCCAGATACAAACACACACAACATATTGTAGAAGAAAAGTTTATGATTTACAGAGATACATGATGATGGCAGAAACAAAATAAGACTGCACATTTCAATCCCTTTAACAAAAGTAGTAGCGAAGTAGGAAGTGGGAACAGGAATTTCTGGAAGAATTCTCAGATGAAATCAATCCATGACTGATCGCCATTATAAGCAAGGTTCCAATTAGACCATTCATAGAAACTCATTTTATTTTTAAAAAAAAGTCTTACCCAGGGAGGAGTTTGGGCTGGGACCACAACGCTGTAGAGAGTATGAAGTATTTATCCCATACTACTTCTTCGGATTAAATTCATCACCCCACAAAAATGTTATCATAATAATCCCATTGAAATACATAATATATAAAGCATGAGTGACCTATCCTATTGATTTCCATCAGTCTTCTTATATATCATGCTGTGTCTTAGGTCTTTTGGGGGGAGCCTGAGGTATGGGGTAGATATGAAAAGAGTATGGTCAATATTTGAAATGAGTGAACCTTTTTCATTTACAGCACAAAAGACAGTCAGTTAAAATGTAAACTCAACTTATCCTTTTACCGAGCTGTTGGCTTCAATCAATCAATCAGTGAAAAATGTCATTGATTTAGAAGGAAGTGGGGGGGGGGGAACAAAACAGGTAGCAGATTCAAAAGAACACTTAGCTCCTGTGCTTTGCTTAAATGAAAAGTTCCTCCTGTATTAGTTCCACCAGAAGAATGATGGCTAGAGAGAATTTGGAAACATCTGTAGAATGGACTTGTTCTTGCTCCAACTTTTCGAAAACCATCAGTCAGCAAGAAGAATTAAAACTGCTTTTTAATAGCAATGTTTTGCAGATAAATATGCACATTACACTCCATGCTTTCTTTTTCAAACTCATGAAAAACACATTTTTTTCAGACCATAGAAATAGTGGAGAATACTGTTTTTATATTTTCTGACCAGATGCTAAAGGTAACATTTTAAAGGTGAAAATTCCTAGAACAGGACTATCATATTTAGGTATACTTCCTAGCCTCTCTTCTCAAAAAGGGAAGGAGATGGGGAGAATATAATTCAGTAGAAAAAGTACAGTTTAGACAGGGGTGAGACATTTTTGTGCCTGTAGAATTTTCTTCTACTTGATCTATTGTCAGAAGATAAGTGTTCTTGCTTTCATTGGCCACTAAAAACTAAAGTTGTATAACCTGACTCAATGTTTGAATTGATTCAAATATTCAGATTGTGTGTGTGTGTGTGTGTGTGTGTGTAAAAGTTCAAAAGAACTCTTATGTTGTGCTGGTCAGAACACACCAAGAATACTGCACCCAATTCTGGATACTGCATTTTAGGAAATACATTGGCAAACTGGAGCATGTCTAGAGGAGAAGAACTAGAAGAAAAACTTAGGAGAAATGGGGCATGCTGGTTCTCTTCAAGAATTTGAAGGAAAGTCATAGAGAAGATAGAGTAGACTTAGCGTTGTTCCAAAGGACAATACAAGAAACAATGAGTTTAAAAGGAAGCAGATTTTCATTGGGCATCAGAAAGAATTTCCCAATGGTAAGAACTTTTCAACAATGAACCAGACTGCCTTGGTAGGTGGTGGGTCTCCTTCAGTGGTGGAAAGTCTGGATGGTCATTTGTCATGCTATAGAGGTGGATTCCTGCAGGGACTGAAGTGGGTGATCTCTAGAGTCACTTCCAATCCTTACATTTTATCCCTATTAGACTGATTAATTGGGACTTTTGAATTGATTGGGAAAATATGCCTGCCCTGATTCAGAAGTTTCAGACACAGTTTGCTTATACAGAAGCCTGTCAAAATCTCCAGATCTCTCCTAATCAAATTGGAAGTGACCAGTTTGATTCAATGTTTGGAACCTTTTCAGAAATTCAGTTCAGAAATTCAAATCAAATTATTCAAACTCTCACTTTCAGATTGATTCTCCAGATAGATTGTTTGTACATTCCTTCAAGGAACTTAGTTTAAAAGTTGTCTTTGTCCAGTAATGCCATCAGGACCAAACACACTTTGGGGAAAAAGTCAAGGGGTCCATATAGCAGAAATACCCCCAAAGGGACAAAGAATACTCCACTCCATTTTGAAGTCATGCAAATCAGCATCTAAGTGGGGAGTGGAGATTAAGACCATTGGACTGGTTCCATACTCAGAGGGTGACCTCTGAATTTGACTAAATCCAGATCCTAGCCCATAGCAGGATCTTTGGAGAATGTGATCCTTTCCTTCTGGGCTTATAAAAGTGATGATAATAAGGAAGAAGACAACTGGCTAAGTGAGTCATAGCACTGATAAATAACTCTTTACAAGAAAGTTAAGTGTTTTGAATCCCCAAAAAGCTTAGAGCTACATTTTAAAAATAATAAAATTCAGTTTTATCTAGAAGCAATGAGCAAGAAGATTACTGGATATGGTGTGTCTAGGCAGGAAACATGGATGCCAAAGGTACAACTAGCTGTCTCTTTCCCTCCCCTCCCCCTCCCCAGTAATTATCCCTCTGCATGTGTATACCTGTTTCTATGCCAACCCTCCCCCTGAAGCCGTGCTCCTGCAAGTTTGTCCCCATCTTCTCCAGAACAGAAAATATGGTCTTGGAAAAATGAAGAGAAGATATTTTTCTACTTTGCCTGATACCTATCCACTTGTACAGAGAAAAGAGTGTTTTCCTAGGTGTGTCTGTGTAGGGCAGACAGAAATAATTTTTTTCCTACTTTCTTCTGCTGAAGAAAGGCCCCCTGGCTTAGGAAGAGATGCAGGGCCATAGTCTGTATGGAGAACACATTTGGGGAAGAGCTTGGATTGGGATGGGGGGGGAGGGAGAATTGTCCACTTCAACTTCTGTAAAACAGAGATGAACATTCTGTGCTTCATCCAGCTGGTGGACCAAGAGTTGCCCACCTCTAACCTACATTGACCATCAGTGGCTCTCTGGAGATGTAGAAATAATCTTTTGTATGCAAAGCAGGTTCTCCTTGAGCTAAGATCTTTCGAGATAGGCTAGAACTATCTCATGACATTTGGTATGGACATCTAAGGCTCTGAAAAAGCCACTTCATAATGACAATTAGATTATGATTACATTTATCACCACACTGCCAACATTTCTATGACTAATTTGTAGATTGACTTGGAAGAGTGGGAAGAACATTCCTTGCCCTTTTGTACACAAATCTCCCAACTTAAAGATGTTAGACTCTAATTAGACAGTCAACCAAGGATGAGACAGCTCATCAGGTACAAAAGTGGGCAGAGGCAAAGCTGGTGACAGAAAGCAAGTGAGAGACAGACATAAGGGTCTCTGCAAGGTGTGGTTACAAAATCAAGATGGCAGCCATGATGGTGCAATCAAAGCTCCATACGGTTTGTGTGTGTGTGTGTGTCACATGTGCAACGACAACAAAAAGGACCTGAAAATTCCACCCATGCACTGATACACATTTGCATTCTCTCTGCATGATTCATTTTGTCTTTTTTACATACGCATGCATGCAGTCACACAAACAAACAAACAAACACATTCATGCCTGTTTACCTATTTCTGGTCTCTCCTTTTTTTCTTCTCTGGTCCCCGTGAACAGCTGCATTCCTATTAGTATGTCTTTCCTTTTGCATTCCTAAAATCAGGGAACAAAGAAGTGAAGTTACCATTATTGTTTATTTTATTTCTATACCAAGGTTCCTCCTGGAGAGGTCCAAATTGGTCCTCCCTGTCCTCATCTCTGCTGCTTAATCCCCCAAGAACGAGAGAGACATGGCCAAGCTCCATCTTTTTGTGTGCATCTGCCTATCTTCTGATCAATGTAGCCTGTAACAAACATGAAGTGTAAGCTTCATGGTGTAATGGAAAGATTTTATGCAGTTGTGCATGTCTGTAAAGAAAAAAAAAAAGTTTTGCTGTGCATGAAACCCACTAGCTGTTCTGGATGTCTTTTAAGTGGATATTTAATCTGGCAATAAAGGTAGACTTCTTTAGATCACTTTCAGGCCCACTGTCTCCAGCCTGTTGTGTCCAGAAACAGCCCATGGAGGGGCTATTGTTGCTGATCCCCCCCCCCAAAAAAACAGGGTTGAAAGAACAGATGGACTGAAATGCTTCCCTGAGTAGTTCTGAATGAAGAATCTCCCACTTTTCAAGTTATCTCAGGCGAGGAGGGTCATGCCGTGCAGAGTTCCTCTTTCCCTGCTAACTCAATCATGTTAAACACTTGTTTTTCCTGTCACATAGATTCATGGCATTTGGGGGCTCATCATAAGGGCTGACTTTTCACATTTTATTGTAGCTCACCATGGCCGACTGCTTCTAATGGAAAAGCCGAGGTTGACAGAGGGAATGAAATGCAGGGAGACTCCGAGATGCATCTGAGGTCTTACTGTGCTATTTCTCTGATGCACTTTTCACCTTTTCCTTTGCTCCTTTCCTTCAAATTGCATGAACTTCATAACTCCAGATAAATGGCATCTCTGGGATGAGAGTTCACCGTTCAATCAGTAAAGCATTAGATCCTTATTTTCATGATGCTGATGTGCTTTCGGAGAGCTATGAACCTCCCGAGTTCCCCATTGATAATTCTCGGTGAATTCCCTGAGGCTCAGTAAGATGAAGTTATCCTCTCTTGCCCATGATACAAACCAGGATTATGGCATCTTATTTATTTTTTCCTAACCAGCTGCCTGCCTGATAGTTTATTATTATTATTTTTTAACACAGGGGTAAAAAATGTGAGAACTTACTCTCAACCTCTTTCACTTTTTATTCTCTCGAGTTTGTTACAGTGCAGTGATTTTTCTTCACAGAACATCTAGCCAGATTTTATGAATATCTATAACTTCATTTCCCTCATAAGGCCCCAGGTGTATGCATAATATAGGCTCTGGTCCTAGTTTACCAATAAAAAAAAGGCCCATGGATCTCTGCCATTAGCATACTTGATGTATATACTTGTTTCCTCTAAGAGTTCGAGATGATGAATGTAGCAGGCCTTTGGTGTAACCATTATCCTGGGAGCTGGCATAGGCATTCATGTGTGGGAGGCAAGGGAGGGCAAGTAAGGAAACGGAAGTTGCAACATGTTTGAAACCCCACTCCTTTCCTACCTGCATACTACATAACAATGCAAGGATGAGAGGGTAAAGATTGCATCATGAGATCACAATGCATGCTTCCTTGTGGTTAGCATGGGAGGGAGGGAGACTGAGAGAGAAGGGCTGGATGAAAATAGCCCACTGAGCTTCCATGGCTGAGGGTGGACTTGGATATAAGTATCTCCCCAGTCCTAATCCAATGCCTTAGCCATCATACCATACTAGCTCTGACCGCAAGTGAATATCCATGAAATGACTCTAGTATATAAAGGGCCAGTTTGGCACAGTGGTTAAAGGCATTCAGCTAGAAACAGAGAGATCACGAGTTCTAGCCCTGCCTTAGGCACGAAGCCAGCTGGGTGACCTTGGGCCAGTCCCTCTCTCTCAGCTCCAGGAAGAAGGCCAGGGCAAACCGCTTCCAAAAATGTTTCAAGAAAACTGCAGGAATTTGTACAGGCAGTCACTAGGAGTCTAGATTAATTGAAAGGCAGCAGCAACAACAATGAACACGTGGCACATATATAGGTCAAATTTGATTTAGAGAATGTGTCTTCAAATATTGGGGGAAGGGGTAAAGATTCCATTTGAAGGCAATTTGAGCAAATTACACAGGCACCTTTGAATCGATGTGGCAATCTGGTAGACTTTTATGCACATGAATACACACACATGAACACACACACACATTTTATCAGATCCCATCGATTCAACATGAGGACTCAGATTGCTGATTGAAATCAAACCAGCTCCACTATCAAATCAAAATGATAGTTTGCACACCCTGCGCATTTACTAAGATCAACTTTCAAATGCTGGAGGTGACGACTGACTCTAATATTGGTGACTCCAAAGATAAAAGCAGGTGTTCCCTGAGTCAAGTACAATTCCTAGAGAGTTATGTACATATCTACACATTTATTTTCTATAAATAAATGACTTTCCATTGTCTTAGCTTGGCTGTTTTACTTTATTTATTTATTTATTTCCAAGTCTAACCTTCACCCCTGGAATTTTCAAGCAGTGTCCCAGGCCAGGCCAGGCCAGGCCAGGCCAGGCCAGGCCAGGCCAGGCCAGGCCAGGCCAGGCCAGGCCAGGCCAGGCCAGGCCAAGCCAAGCCAAGCCAAACTTAACCCAACCCAACCCAACCCAACCCAACCCAACCCAGCCCTACCCAACTAAGTAATCCTTATTTGGTTAATGACAGCACATCCATTCAAGTACTAACCAGATTCAACATTTTTTAGCTTTTGCACCCAGGCAACTGGGTCCTGTCTGCTTCAAAAGAGTTTTAAAGGGAACAATGTTAGATCAGTGCACATATTAGCCATGATAGTCTTCTAGTAAACATTTGCTAGGGAAATACTGTCTTTTTGTCCCTCTAGTGGCATTCCTGCTAGCATCTGGTTGGAAAGCAAGATCATGGCTTGGAAGAAGAGTAGGCAATCTAGATTGTAGGTTGTATAAAGCTTTCTGCACCCTATATGTGACTCTCCAGAGTTGATGGAGCTGAAATTATAGATTTTTTTGCACGTTGTATATTTTGGTGGGTGGAGATGCCAGTTTCAACGAATGCAATAACTGCCTCAAATCCTGCAGAAGCTTAAGGCATCATTGCACCCTTTAACAAGCCCACACATTCTCCCAGACTGAGGCAAACCTTCCCACGTTGGGGTGATTGAATGATTGATTGATTGATTGATTTAGCTTTCTCTTGCGCTTGTCATTCAGCAGCCCATAGAGTTCCCTCCTCTTCCTCCCTTTTTTTTTTTTTCTTGCCCACAAAAGCAACAGTGTGAGATAGTTGGGGTGAGAGAGTGTAACTGTCCCAAAGTCATCCAGGGGCAAAATGAATGCACTGAGCTTCTGCCAAGCTTAAGGTTCATATTCCTCCTCTTTCAATCAGGAGTGGAAATTTCTACTGCAGCCATTCCATTAATGTCAAGGTCATACCAGCTTTGTCCCCTGCAGCCCCCTGGCAGGATCTAAATGAGATATGCCAGACTGAAACGTTTTTCTACTTCTGGGCTGGATGGAGGCAATCCAGCAGGAACCATGCTCTTAGACCATTTTATTTTAAAGAATGTCTCCTTTCACCTCTTGTTTAGTCTTTTCCTATTATAGCTATAAGAGTTACAGATGCCTATTTCCAACAAGCCCTAAATTTTGGCAAGGCTTTCTTTTTACATCCTTTGGTCTTGATGATCATTTTTCTTACACAGAAAATCTATCTAGATCAGGCTAATGGACTGGTAATTTTTAGCACTTAATTCTTAATTCAAAGGTAAACCAGAATGCCTCTATGAGCAGAGTTTGACATTAAATCTCTTCCTAAGCTTCTCCATTTGCCTACTATAGTCACCATGACATTTCCCAGAATACGTGTGAAATCTTTGTAAATTATTTTTTAAAAGAAGTCAGACCAAAGATAAAAGGAAGCATCTAAAAGATGAATGTCTAGCAGATTGATTTTTCTTATATTGCCTTCATTTAGAGCATAATCTTTCTGAATGTTGTTTTCCAGATTTCTTCAGCATTTCTTCTAACTAACCTTGTTCTGCATAGTGCTGTAACTTCGCTTCTAGGAGCTTTCTATTTCTGTCCCTACTTTAAAATATACAGTGTGTGTGTGTGTGTGTGTGTGTGTGCGTGCGCACATGTGTGTATGTGTTTGCTATTAAAAGCATGCACAGTAGAGAACAGCATGAAGATAAACCAATCCCAAAGGGCCTCAGTGAGTAATGTACCAATTATTTTTGGTGCTATAATTATAGCTGCCCTGAGAGAATGTAGGAGAACTTTAGTGTGCACAGGAAAAACAGTATTATTAGTCAATTTCTCTTCTGGTCCTAGCCAATATTAGCTCTCTGATGAACTACATGGATGAATCCAGATGGTCAGCATAGGGCTTGATCCAAGGGCCATACCTCAGCAGAGAACCTGCTGCCAACCAAGATATTCCTTAGTCCTCTTGTTATTCTTCCTTATTCTTCCAGTCCACCAGTCCAAGGGAAGCAATGTGGCACGGGGGTAATGGCATTGGACTAGGAATGGGGAGGGCTAGATTCAAGTCCAGCCTCAGCCATAGACTCCATGGATTTCTTTGGGCCTGTCCTTCTCTCTCAGCCCAACCCACTGTATTTCACAGGATTACTCTTGTGTGGAAAACAATGGAGCAGGAAAGGTTGTGTGTGCCACCTTGACCTCTTGGTAGAAAACCAGGTTATAAATTTAATAAGCAGACCAGTGGTCTGGAAAAGAATGGGCCCTAAAAGCAACAGAAGTCATTTTTACTACCTTAATGGCTTAGATCTGAGGAAATGCACCTGCCCAAAAGGTACCACAGGGAGAGTCTTCTGAGCATCTCATGGTTGGAAGAGGCACATTAGGTAGGGGAACTAGAAAGGGCCTTCTCTGTTTTAACATCCCAGCTTCACACTGCCCTTCTTCTGGGGTTCAGTGTCAGGTGAACCTAGCTGTTTTATTCTCACATTCAAGACATGGTAACCACAGCTGAACCATGGATTCATGGATTATTTAGATACCTCTTTGTCAGTAGAACTTCAGTAATCTCTGTTTCATATTTTTCATATTGTTGTGTTTATATTGTTGGATTGCACTATAACATGCTACAGGACAGTAGGCAGGCAATAAACAAACGAGTAGTCTTGATCCATTCTTGCTAAAATCAACACTTGATCGAAAAATTAGGAGTAGCTTGATCTGCTTTGAAGACAGTCCTATTAGTCTCTGAATCCAATGCTACTGTTTCTCTCTACACCAATTTGTTTTATAAGAAAAAAAAGGGGGGGGGAATTCTTTTGTCATTGTTTTTATGACAAAATATGTCATAAAATGGTATACCATAGGAATTATACATGATATAATTCCTATGGAATATATCAAAGGATTTCTGGAAAATTTTAAATCAGGGACAGGGCAAATTATAGGCCTTTGTTCCATTTAGAATGAGTTGAAATTATTTCAGATTGCCTTTATCTGCTGTACGTTGGTGCATGTCTCTAGCAGACTTTATCCAAAGCAATTCTTTGCAAGTCATATTACCAGGGTTCATACATTATTGTATAGGTTTTAAACCACTTTTTTAAAATAAATCACAATAGCCTGACTCATGCAGAAAGCAATACCTTAACCCATGATTTACGTATTACAACTGCTGAGTTCACACAGTAACTAAAGCAAAGTTGTTTTTTTTTTAATGTTAACCCCTTAGTTTGATGTGTGAACTTGGCCACTGTGAGAATGTAAGTGAAAACCTTTGCTTTATTTTTTTCTATAATTTCTTCTGAGTGATGTGGCAAAGCTGACATGATATGATAGGGATCAAGTAAGATATACCCTCTTTGGATTAGAGAGATAATTTGGTGTAGTAGTTATGGCACCAGGCTAGAAACTGGGAGACCAGGAGTTCTAGTCCTGCCTTAGGCATGAAGTCAGCTGGGTGACCTTGGGCCAGTCACACTCTCTCTCAGCCCTAGGAAGAAGGCCAGGGCAAACCACTTCTGAAAAACCTTGCCAAGAAAACTGCAGGACTAGTCCAGGTAGTCACCAGGAGTCAGCACCTGACTCAAAGGAACAAAAACAACCAACCAGTCTTTGGATTAACTCTTGCTTTTTAGACTTCAAAATCAGCCCCCTAGCCTCGTTTGGCATGCTGGCTTCAAATGTGGCTTCTTGTAGGCTAGAAAACCATCACCTGAGCATTTTAAGCAAAGAGAGATTGATAGAGAAATAACAGATAATCAGACCAAAGGACTGTACATGGAAAAGCTTTTGGTAATAAACAATAAAGAAAAAGAAAACTTTTTCAGTAGGGTAGAAGCAGGCAAATCTAGGAGCTGGTGGGCCCGTTTGGCATTTGGAAGACAAGCATAGGGCTGCTAGAATCTAGAGTTACTAGAGGCAATAAACAATTGGGTTTAGTTGCCACCTAGAGTTTGTTCCTTTTTGAAGCCCAGATCCGATAGCCCTACTGCAGCCCAAATGCAGTCTTGTAATGATTGAGAATGGTTTCTGTTCTGTTCTGTAAGAATTTAAAATAAAAATGAAATGAAATGAAATGAAATGAGGCAGAGACTTTGGTGGATCCCAGAAGATAATTCATGGGCACCAGATGGCTTATTTATGGCCTTTGATTGTCTAGTTATTTTTCACTTTCCTCCTTTTTAAAAAAATTAGGGTTGCCATGTCTGAGCTTCAAAAATCTAGAAAACCCTTCAGTGTCAAAGATGTGGAAAATTCCAACTCTTCTCTTCCATCTAGTGGCCATCTAGATTTTTGGAGCCTAGATATGGTAGCCTTCTTTTAATTGAAGAAGCATGTCAGATAGTTACATAAACACAAACTTCTGGCAAATTTGTCCAGAGATTCACAAGAAAGTCTAAATACCACACTGGGGAATGCCTGCAAGGTAATATTGGATTGGTAGCTAATTAACTAGTTATGTGTTTCTATCACTGACTAATTGCTTGAATCAATTAGTCAATTAGCTCAAATCAATGATTTGTTCAAAGTGAGCCAGATGGGAGCTCATAGAACATGTTCTGGAAATATTACACTCAATATCTTTTCCTGCATTCTCTGAAATTCCATCTCTTTGCTTAAAAGTGTTTTTCACAAAAGTAGAAGGTGCTAATTTATACAATTTGTCTGTGGCAGTGGTGGGGAACTTATTGTCTAACTCACTTTGATCATATTGATGAGAAAAATAAGGCAAACTTTCTGGTGTTCTTATATATCCTCTTGAAACCTAGGGTAATTTTTCCAAGATTAACTTCACTTTCCCATAAATTTATACATTGGTTGTGTAGGACTTATTGAGGTCCTAACCTACTTCCACAGGACTTATGTATTTCCTGTGAGTCCTACAATTTTAAGTCTTAGAATTTCTCCATTATATTTGGTCTCTGTTGAGACCAACCGGAGAAGAGGTGGAATGCAAGATGAATTACAATACCATAAATTAATTTCTATAAAAAAATTAATAGATCCGATAAATACTAGGCACAATGTCTCACTGTGAGTTTATAGAGGAAGGAAGGATATACATTGAAATTAATATTTATAGTTCACAACCAAATAGCAGCAACAAAGATAATGTAAACAGTTGAATCTGGATGCTGGATGCAGAGTTAAAAGGGACAATTTCTTCCCTTGATCCAAAAGGAGAGAAGAGGAGAAATTGTGGTTGCTAGGCATCAATTCGGTAGAAAGGAGTTTCAAAGGTGGTCCACTACTGAAAAAGAATTGTTGCCCATCGAAGCCAGTGGGATGGCACCATGGACGGCATCTGGATCAGATTTTAATTTTAGAGAGAAAGCTTTCTTTGGTTTCATTCTCCCATTGGATCTTCCAGATTTCAGAATAATTTCTACTGGATTATGTCCAGTTTATGTCCAGCCTTTGGTTTCCCAAAATAATGTTGGGGTTCTGATCTAATTAAGCTTTAACTACATTTCTTAATTCAGACAAAACATGAAAAAGATGTCAAACCTAAGTTCTGTCTTTTTCAGTCAAGACACATCACATGTACTTCAGAATTTTTTCCAGCAGCTGTAATATTCTGCACAAACTTTAATAGTACATACGAAGACCCTGGAGGCTGAGTCCTGACAACTGGACTTTTCTTTTTGGTTAGAGAGGTTTTGCTACTTGTCCAAGCAGCTTCTTCAGTCTTGGACAAGTAGCGAAACCTCTCTAACCAAAAAGAAAAGAAGTCCAATTGCCATGACTCAACCTCCAGACAATTCCACCTGGACCACTGAGAATCTTCATAAACATACATATGAAGACAACTTTTTCCTATTTTCTCTTCCTAGCACCTTGCGGTCACAAGTGCACTACTTTGTATAGGAGGGCTCTACGTAAGTAGTTAATATGACTACTGCCCATTCATATGTAAATACTGAAATCAGAGATTAGGTGAAAAGAATGAGGCAGTGGTCATCCATTAGAAGAATGGATCATCATCAGTCATCATCATTGGGCTTTCTGGAGGTCATTGCAGGATCAAGCTAAAATGAAGATGACAAGTGGTAGGACAGAAAGTATTCAGTTGCAACTACTGAATCCTCACCATGGACATCTTTCTGCAGTATGATAACCTCCAACATGATGTCCTCCAGAGGGTATGGCCATAACTCTCATTATGAATTATTATTATTGATTCTGCCTGAAACTGGTGAAAGTTGTTCCCATTTAAAAGACACAACATGGAATTAATTTTAGAGGAGGCACTAAGTTCCTTTCTGTTGAATTAACCATGCAGAAACCACTCTATCCAGTCTTTAGCTAGCTTAGCTAGATGACAATAAGGGCTTGTTTACATAACATACTTAGCCAGGCATTGGCTCAGGCAAGCTTCCTTACTAGTGGTTCTGGCAGAATACAATCCTATTAACTCAGTTTTAAAAAACCTACCATTTAAGGGTCTCTTGAAAATGCCTAGCTTTCTATGAGTTTTGTGCTGGAGGGTTTAGCAAGGCTTCGTGGCAGGATGAGCCAAAAACAGCAAAGTGTGTCAGCTCTTTTGAGGTAGAACGGACTTGGAAACCAAAGCTATGAATACTAAAACTACTTTTATTATAGGGTTACAAAAACAGAACCTTGCAAATCTGAATATGTCTCCCCAATCCCTGCCTTTATCTACTAGGGAGGGTCAAGTCTGAGATGTTTTCTCAAACTACATTTTTGCTTTGGACTCAGATTTCTTTTAACTGACCATCACTTACTTGCAGCTCTTCTTCCTGTTCCTCAAGGTTATTTTCACATCCCATTACAAAATGGCAGGTCCAATGGCAAATTAAAGCCCCACCCCTTTCCACATGCATTGACATTATATGCATGTCAAAAGGGGTGTGGCTTCCATCCACACTTTTACCTACCATTTTTGCCCTCTTGCTCTTCCACTGCCAATTCTCCAGCCAATGACCCTTTCCTCATTTACCAAGCAGGCAATGGTAGGCTGGCTCAGGCCCCACAGCCAATCAGCATTTCAGAAGGATTTTCTCTGTTGCAAGTGTTTAGCAGTGAGTTCTGTCATGGAGAGGTTAATTTTTCAGCCATTCTTCCCCTGCAGCTGTTTTCCTTGAAGATTTAGAGATGCAAACCTGGTCAGTTCATTGGGTTTAGGTGTTCCCAGTACATGAGTGACCAGGTGAAGTTAGTTTAATCCTGTCCATAACTAGGTTTGTTCCAGAGTAGTTGATTGGGCCATTGACTCCCCTTTGGTGTTCCCACAATACAATAATCCCTCCTCTCATTGGCCCAGTTAAATGTGTTGTGGGAACAGAGTATACTGGTTCCTGCTCTTTTTCTCTTTCTTCTCCCCTCCTCATTATTTTCCCTCTTACATCATATATCTTGACTGGGCAAGAAGAAAATTGTGCTCTGTTGACATTTTGTTCTGATCTGATCAAATATCAAAACTTTCTAAATCTATATGCACTCCCACATATCCTCCTGTATTTACACCTCTGAGAATTTCTGCAATGGAATTAACTGAAGAACAAGAAAAAAATCAGTATAAGATAGGTACTATTGGAAACTGCACACAAAAATACACATATAATTAAAAACAAATGTATGGAATGATCAAGTGACAGAATTGCTTCCAAAGGTAGTATTCTGGGGAAAATGCACATCAACTAAGTAGACATTTCCATGGAGATTTTATTTTAGAAGCCACCATCACATGTGGGAACCGGATAGAACAGTGAAGCTGGCTGACAGATTGCTGTTTCAAATGGCATAAAACCACAATGGGGCTTCTCAAGGGTGATCAGTTGTACCCCTGGACAGAATAAGAAACTGGCTCTTATGGAGATGCAGAATTATAACTTTTCTCAGCCGTAGCCAATAGGACAAAAGCGAGGGCTTTGGCAGTCATGGTTCAATCACCTCTGAAAGACAATAGATTTCCCTAATGTCTCTTAGAGGAAACATAATCCTCGACTGAAGAACCCATTGGTCTTTTCCAGCAGTACTCTTTGATGATTCATATAACATCCTTGATCTGTTAACTGAATTTCTGGCATCTGAACCATCAACTAACCGAGCAACCTGCTAAACTCCTGTTCTAACTTGAAACTAACCAAATTGAACAAGTGGGGCACATACAGCTGCAAAGTTAAGGAGTTGTGTGAACTGACCCTTGATGACCTGGTGTTTGTAGAACCTCTGACACGGACACCAGTGGGACCATTAGATCATTTCCTTTTCTTCTTTTAGAAGATAAAAAGGTGACCTTGAATTTACATCTGCCTTTAAATTGCATATAATTAGAAATTCTTTTGCATGACAGAATCAGGTCAGTTCTGGCCGGAGGATTTTCAGGTAAGCTGTAGCTGGCTGAGAAGATGAGAAATTAACTATGACACATTCTGCAAAGTTTGTCTTTTTCAATAAAAGTGGACACCCTAGCTTAATTTTCTGAGATGCAGTGATATGTCTGCTGCAGACCAGCATATATTCCAAAGCCAAACATCTGGATGAGAAAAAGAAATTGATCTAAGGGTTTATTGGGTCTGATAGAAAGTTTGGATCAATTTTCTCATGTTAGACCACCAAATATATAGAAGAATTGAGAAGGCATATGCAGGCTGAAAGCCATAGAAGTTTGTTTTAGAGCTCAACAATTATGCACAAAATGTCCAATATTAGAGACAGGTAAGTAGCAACATGCATTTTCTTGTGGCTGGTTTTGTACAATGTAATATATTAGGTTAAACTGGATAGTTCTCATTCATTCATTCATTCATTCATTCATTCATTCATTCATTCATCCTGCTTACATTACACACCCTCCAATATTTTCTTCACAGCATCCCTGTGGAGTAGGTTGAACTGAGAGACAGCGATTGGTCAAAAGACATCCAATGAGCTTCCATGTTTGAGGGTAAGCTTCAACCTGGCCCTCCCCTCTGCTACTCCAATCACTCTGGTTCAGAATCTTTTGGAAACTCACACAGTGATTTAGCATGTGGTGTAAACCAGGCCATCATATTAAGCTATTTAGAATAGTTGGTTTGAGTACAACTTGCATGGAAGCCCAATGGACTTGTGTGTCATGTTCTTATTACAGATAGTTCTTGCTTAATGACCACAATTGGGTCCAGCAACTCTGTCACTAAGCGATGCTGTCATTAAGCAAGACATCAGATGACTGCGACGAGCTTAAGACCTCACTTCTGCTGCTGAGACATCAGATGACAGTGATTTGTGATTTTACTGCTGGATTCTCCATTGATTCTGCTTGTCGGAAGCTGGTTATGAAGTATGTAAATGGCCACCACATGACCACAGGATGCTGTGTCCATAGTAAATGCCACTGGTTGTGAAGCACCCGAATGTTGATCACGTGACCACAGGGATGCTGCAACAGTCATAAGTGTGAGGACTTCTCATAAAGCTACTTTTCTAGCACCGTCATAACTTTGAATCATCACGAAATGGGGTAGTCGTTAAGTGAGGACTACCTATATATTAATGACACAACTTATGCACTTGAGCCATCATAATTATTATTTACATAAGATCATGACACCCATGTCATGGCTTTTAACTGGCATGCTACATAAATGTCATAATTGCATCTTCTTAGCTGAGATTTCAGGTTTAGCATGTTGTCTGAATCTGCCCTATATGCAGGATAAATCTGTGCATTAGGAATGTGTAAAAGAAAAGCCTACATGAGTATCTTTTTCTCTATTTTCCCCTGCTGGATCAGTAAAATAACATGGCCATATAGAACATGTGGATAACACACCTGGCTTGGGAAAAGTCATACCTGATTTAAAGTGTTCCTGACATGTGCAGCAGTCATGCTGCTACATACTTCAAAGCACCTTTAGGAGATTCAGGACTCCAAGCATATTAGCATGTAGGGCTTCAATCCTGGGCACTGATGTACCTTGAATCCTGGATTTCTTTATTCTGTCCACTGACAAGGATCAGCTGAACTAGGAAGCAGAGGGAATAGAGAAAGCCCCAAAGGTGTTGCAAGACAGGGAAAAGAAGGTGAATAGTATAAAAAATATGAGTGTATTATTCACTGATTTATTTTCTTGGTACTTATTTTATCTTTATATATCTCTTCCTCTCACAGGAGCCCAGAGTAATTTTCTAAAGGCATAACACAATTTTCAGCTTAAAAAAAAAAAAAAAAGATAAAACAAGCAACAGTAAAAAGAATCTGGCATAAAACAAGAAAGTGACTATTGAGGTGCTGTGAGATATAGCAAAAAAAAAAAAAAAAAAAAGTCAAAATGGCAGCCACAGTGGTGTGATTGAAGCTCTGCCCAGTTTTTATGTGTGACACATATGAAAAACACAGGTAGAACTCTGGTTGCACCACTGTGGCCTCCAACATGTCTTTTTTGACCACACCCTGTAGATACCCCTGGTGACCACCCTAAAATGCAATCATTAAATTCATTTTTTAAAAAAGCAACTGATTCTTGCATTAATGTTAATCTGATAAAATGTGTGGACAAGCAGAGCTTCAGCTGTTGTTCAGAACTAGAGGGCATGGGCAGCTATGTCCCCCCCCCCCCCCCGCATAGGAGACAATTGCATACATTGGGAAGAGATGTAGTAGATCAAGCCAAAGATATAGTAAGTCTATCATTAGTTTCCTACACTTGTCAGTCTCCCATTGAAATAAGGAAAGACAATTATAAATTATTATTAGTAGTAGTAGTAGTAGTATTTGTATACCAAGAACAGTAGCTATGTATGATAACTATGATAGTTACTGAATGGGTAGGAATAGTAATGCAGAATTTATACCTGCTCAGACTTCAAATTCTGCATGGTCTTTTTCAGTGTCGTCCTCTTGGAAGGGAAAACTTGAACTTCTTGTCTCTCATATCTGTTGATGGTAGATACATGCTTACTTTCTTTGCATTCCTGATCTCTTGAATGGATTAATCCACTAAATGAATCTGGATTCTTCCAACCACAGATCTGATGACAATGGCCACTCATGTACCTCAGAATAGCCCATCAACTATCAAAGCCTAGCATCTTCTCATACGTGTCCCTTCCTCCAAACACCTGCAATTAATATTGAGAAGCAGAGATTCCAAGACTTTGGAGACTATTAAGAACCAGCCATAAATCTCTAACAGAGCACATATTTCACATGCAGAAGGTCTTGCATTCAGTCTGCATTATCTCTGGATAGAGCTAAAATCATTCCTATCTGAGTAGAGGCACAATAGCCAATCAGCGTCCACATTGCAGGGCTGGAAGAACCAATGATCTGACCCATCCTGTGCTAATAGCCATTGATCATAATGTCTTGATATGAAGGCTTGTGAGGAGGGTGAGAAAGAAACAGGTAGACCTCTAGATACAAATAACAATGGTTTATCTAATAAAGAACAGCTCGGTCTGGCTTGCAGAAAGCCTGGTAGGACCAATTTAGAACTTTCAAGGAGGCTCCACTTAATGAACTCACTAATAAAAGAGGACTGGAAGTTCCCATCACAATTTTCAAGATTCTATACTTAATATCCTTAATTCTTCCATTAAAATTCCCGATTGAAGTATGTGTCATTCTCACTTCCATGATCATATCCTCCTGTAAGAGGCTTCACACCTCCATGCATTTGGTTATTCCTTTTAACGTCATCCAAGTTCATGTCTTCACTATCATGCTGAAGAAGCAACAGGAAGACAATGCTGGAGGATTGAAGAAAGGGAAAGGTAGAGGTGGTGGTGGTTGGAAGTAAGAAAAATAAAATATTGGAAAAATATAAGTGACTACTGAACAGTGGTTTTTTTATCTACGTTAATGGATGATCAATGGTAGAGATGATAATCTACCTCAGTACTCATCAGCAATTGTCCTCCAAGATTTTGGTTAAAAGAATGTTCTTAACTCTACTTGGAAAAGGCAAAAACTGAGGACTTTACTTCTCTGCTGGTTTCCACCCATCCTTGAGTCACCAGAAAATTCTCCAGGCATAAAACTGACTGTTCTCACTGTCGATCTTTGTCTTGCATCAATTGACAAAGGTGAAAAAAGTCAAACAGATTTTATATACTTTGAGGGCAATCTTTAAATGGTATTGGAATAAGGGGGGAAGCCCGATGTTAACACTGTCTATCCTATGTTAATACCACCTAAAGACAACTGAAGCCTATTTTACTCACAGGCGGGGATTAAATGAACATTATTTCATAAAAACATGACAGAAGAGTTTACTAAGGCATGTTTGTGCCATAATTAGATGCAATTGAAGAAACACCATCTTGAAAGTTTGCATGCTATTCTAAATTGTATATTTTATTAAGCGCTCCACCACGGACATACCGTATGTATATTCTGCTACTTAACTATTTGCTCTACTTTTGCATCCAGACAAACATTTCCTGGAAGGTGGAATTGGAAGTTAGTTGGGAGGAAGAATTAGAGAACTGAAATGGAGGCAGGACGGATAAAAGAATTGGTGCCAAAAGACCCCAGAATCATGGGCTTGGCAAGGGCCATTGAAACCACCATCCAAAGTCCTGCTCAGTGCAAGAATACAAATTAAAAGTTCTTGAACAATTTTCTATCAGGTTTCTGCTTAAATAATGGTTGATGATAATTCTCACTTGTTTTCCCCTCCCATCACATTCTTAAAAATGTATTTCTGTGAAAAACAAATCTCAGCCTTCTGTTGCATTTTAGCACAACCCATTGACTCATGTCTGCTTTTTTTATTTTTAGGATTAGAATCCAAACTACAGTTTCTTTTGAACCTCAGCAGTGTGAAAACGTCTGCTGTATGGTAGGTTTTTGGGGTTTTTTTTTACTCATATGCTTTTCTTTTACTTAAATACCAAGACTAATGTCTAAATGGGGCAGAGAAAGAGAAGACATTTTTTTAAGCAAACAGAGGTCACTGAAAAATTTCCATGAACTGTTGGTAATATTTATCATCAAACCTATCCTAGGGTGAAATATAAAGAAAAGTTAGCACTAGCTCTGAAAATTATCCTTCACCTGTTAGAGCATTTTAGAAGTCAAATGTCTTGTTGAGGTGATAATTCCTTCCTCATGATTTTACTATTATTATTATTCTCATGAATTGTATGAGAGCTTTGCACTGTAGATTGTAATGGAAAAACATCTATTAAACTTTCCATTAATATATTATGGAACACAAAGGCACAAAAAGTTTAATTGCAGTTAAATGAGGTGTGTAAGATAACAGTCTGAGAGATCCAATTTGCAATAATACATAAGTGAACTGAGATAAAATTTTAAAATAAATGTGAATTTCATGGCGAGGCTTACAGAATTCATAGGGGGTAAAAGAACCCAAGAGAAATAATGGCATTAAAAACTTGCAAAGTATTAGTGTTGCTTGCATGGAAAGAATTGCAGATTCATTGTTGATTGAGTTCAAACCTATGAATGTCTTAACTGAATCAGGACCAATCAACTGTTTTAACCTGAAGGATTCATTCCACACTCACTGGCCAAGCTGAAACAGTGGGAGATGAAACTTGGCCATACTGGGGAGACAACCTTCCCAACATGAAACGAGAACTTTCTGCCACCTCATTGTCATCCCAGCAGGTTCAATCCATTTGAGGACAATCTTCAGTTAAAAGCTTACAGGTGAGTCTATATACTGCTTACAACTTGTTGGAAGAGAATCAAGATAGTTGATATACTACTAATATCACTTGATTTAAACTGGGAATCAATGTGGCATGGTGGTGAAAGTATTACGGTAGGACAGGGGAGACCCAGACTTAACTCCAGCCATGGAAGCTCACTGGGTGACTTGGGGCCAGTCACTCAGACTCATCCTGTCTCCCAGGATTGCTGTTGTTGGGGGAAAAATGGAGGAAGGAGTGTTACTCTATCTTCACTCCTGGAAGGAAAGTGGGATAACATTTACTGCAATACTGCTGCTGCTACTGCTGCTACGGCAAGGACTACGATTACTTTGGGATGGTTAGGAATAGAGTGGGGTGGAAAATGAGCTGTTCCTGTGCACCATCTGAATTAAGAACATGCCAATCAGAGAGGAAGGTATAATGCTGGTGGGTTTACCAGAACATTGGCTTGGAGGAATCGGATAGTGCTGTCTACCTCTTTCTCTTAGGTACATGGTACATAGAAATTTATATTACTAAGTAACGGTTGAGTATGTCATGTAGAATTAAGCAAGTGTTTATTTTGGGCACTAAAGGGTTATACTTTGTTTTGCCCTCTACACCTGTGTAGAGTAGGATGATCTTTCTCATCCTCAATCCATATATTCCTTAATTTTGAAATGGTTTTATCACCACCTGATATAAACAAGTACTCCTAATCCTTGATGGTCCCATATTTAGCAGAACCAGACAAGCATTGTAAGCACAAGATAAGATGACCTTGTCCTTGGCAAGCTCTAGTGAGATGAGACCATTGGAAGCAGGTGTGAGTCATCATAGTTCAAAGCCCTTATAAGCTAATTGGTGGGGGGAGGGGAACATGGGGGTAGAACTTTGATGCAGACCTAACTGGGAAGATGCTACATGTTTGCAGGTTTTGAAGGGGTCCACCTGCCCTCATCTTTGGGCTTCCCTGACTAGCTGAAGGGACATAAGATCTTTCTTTCTCATTGTATTCTTCAATATTCTGGAATGTTCTTTCTGTCTCATATGATGTTAATATGATGTTTTCCTAGACTGCCTTGGAATAAAGCCTTAAGTGCTCATATTATGTGGTTGTTGCTTCCATGTCCAAAAAAAACCTGTGGCCCAACTCTGCTGGTCTGGGGACAGAGCAGCACAGAAGGGGATTACACCAGTTTCTATATTTCTGTGCATTTGCATCCTGTAGCCCCAAACAAAGATACTTAAAACCAATTGCTACAGGTATTAAGTTCAGATGTATATTTATCAGCTGCCTATATATGAACATGCAAGCAATGAATTTGCAAATAGCATGCCCCACCTGTTCTTCTTCTACTACTACTGCTTCTAATTTTGCAATTCTGTCTCTCACAAGAAGAGAGTTGCAAGGCTGTTTGTTTCTCCGTAGACAATGCCACAAGGTTCTTCAATGGGCAGAAAGCACCTGCCAGACATGGTCACACATGACTAAGTAATGTCAGTCATAACACAGCAGTTGTAAAAGCCAGCAATGAAGTTGCAGGGAGAATGGAAACAGTTGGCCATATTTGTTTTCAGGAAAAGATGACAAGAAGCTGCTGCAGGGGTTCCCTGATTTATTGATTTGATTGCCATCATGCCTTTCATACAGGAGCTCCAAGTGGGATAATCAGCATTCCTTCCTCCTGTTTCTCCCCAGGTTCAGCAAATGCTGCAGAATTTGCCTAGCATGAGTATGGAAGAGGAGAGGGGGAAGTGACCATATGCAGAATGATGCCATCATGCAAATGTCGTGGCTGATATTCTTGCATCAGGTTGATGTGCATATGCAATGGTGTCCTTTAGGTAATTATGTAAATTATGTGTATGTCATCATGTTGATATCCTCATGGGTTGCTGTGGGCACCACTGCCCACAAAGTGCATTGAAGGTGGCCAGTCTGAAGTGCTCCCAGCACACCCTGAGGGTCTTCCAGCTTGGGTGGATTACTGGGATACTGTAGGCAATCTTCAGCATGTTCTGAACCTGCATGGCCAGTAATTGGCAGTTACTAGCAGAAAACAAGCCAGCTGGACTTGCTGGCCTGTTTTGGGTCAGCAAGCAAGAAATAAGATTGTTTTCATGGCATCTAAGCATGAACGGTGGTGTCACTACACAAGCCCCACCTGGCATGAGATCAGGATGCAGACAGTTAAAGGAGGGGCTTGCAGAGTGATACCACCATGAGGTGGGCCTTGCTGTAACTTGTCCGATTTTGCTATGGACAACCTTGGCTCTTGATACCTTCCATTGGGATTGAAAGAAGCATGGGAAGCCAAAGGGGCTACAGGCTACCAGAGACAGGATCATTCAGTGAAAGGCGGACCATTTGTTCACAACCCTTGGCCAAAGCAGTGCAAGAAATGTACAACTCCACCAAGGAGAATTCTTACCCCCCCCTTCTCCTTTGAATTAAATCTGGCAAGCAAGTTCCCTTTTATAAGTGGAATCAGAGCTGGTTGAAAAGGGGACAGGAGGATTTTTCTACCCAGATCTTCATTAGATAGAAGAAATCCACTTCAAAGCTCAGCCAAACATTCAGACATACTGGCTGGGGACCGAAAGGGAGGAGAAGGATCAAAAGAACATTTATCCACCCCTTAGGATGAGAGGCAAAGCATTTTATGTGGCTTTTGCTTCTCTTGTCTGGGACAATAATCCAAGCCTTGCAAATGGGACTTAAATATGGCTTCTTTGACCCTTTTTATTTATTTATTTTTTAATTATCGAGAAGGAAAACACACACAAAGTGCTCTAACAAAAAAGTAAAAGAAGTACAACAAAGAAAAAAAATGTTGATATGTCATTATAGCAGTAAACAATTACAATTCTGTATATCCTTATCTAATGCAAATATTATTCAAGGTGCATATTTATTTCTAATACATTTATATGACTATTTTTTTTTTTTACGTACTGTATTTTGTATGAGTCCCCTATTTCATTATACTTGTCCATACGAAGTCTACGTCTGTATCTACATGGACATCTTTGACCCTTTTTAATAAAAATCTCAGCTTTCCACATTTCAAGGGCCTTTAAAAAAGAGCTTTGGGGAAGGCAAGAGCTAACATGAATAGCTTTGAGGCATCAACCGGTCAGTCAGGCCCCAGATGTTCAGTCATTCCTATCAAAGGGATCTGGCTGTGTTCTCTGTCTTGAACTTGCTCCTACAACTGTGGGCTAGTCAGAGGAATTTTCTGTGCACACGTTAAGCCTTTCCTTCACTGACTCCTAAACTACGATGTACAATAGTTCTGAGGCACCTACTGATAGCTTCACATAACATGCAGACTTACTGGGTCACAACATCTGTCTCAGAAATTGCCAGGAATTCTGTTTTCTTATCCAAGGGACAAAAACAGGCTGCTGGAAAAGAGACAGAGCATTATCTTATGGTCTGTTATAGTCATTGCTGATTTACCATAGCATGAGATTGTTTTTCTTGCCAAGGGATGCTGCACAGATGAACCAACAGCAGGTTCCAGGTGTGTTGGGATCATCACTCTCAGAATTCCCAGCCAGCCTGGGCTTGGGCATTCACAACACATCTGGAATCTGACATATTGATGAAAGCTGAATTTAGAGAGTTTTTTTTCCCCCCAAAATATCAGAGTCCAGGGTCAGATTCAGCCATGTTCAGAACTCTCTCTCAGCCCAGTGTACCTAACAAAGCTATTGTGAGGACAACATGGGGAGGTCTGCGGGTGTGTTACTTTGAAACACAACAGGAAAGGCAAGGTACAAATTTAACCAACCAAGACAGTTTTGTTGGAAGCAAACGTTTAGGCTTCTCAAAACCAAAGGTTGAAACTGTGTCAGACATGGATTCCCATGTATGAGCTGATACATTTTTCCAGGAAGAATCATGCCACAAAAGTTTGGTAGATGAAGAAAAAATATTTATGCAGTAAACTGGAAATGAGACAAAGATGATGTCATGAAGACTTATCTTTTAGGAATGGTTAGTGATACATCTTTGTGCTCCTGTTAGCAGGGTATGAAGACAAGCCCATGGATTCATTTATTTTTCTTTCACATTCCAACTGAAAAGCTGCAAAATCTAAAAACCCAGGCTGCAAACATCCAAAGTGCCACTAAACATCAGCAAACAGTTCAGGGTTTTGAATCTCTTCCATTTTTTGCAGCCCAGATCTGATAACACTACAGCTGGATATTCTGCTTAACCAATTACTTAATGACAAGTTTTTATTTTATTTTATTTTATTTTTTTAAGACCGGCTACTGAAATGTTGGAAAGGAGTACAGAGACTCCCATCCTTTTGCAGATAAAGTTTTTGGTGTGAGCTTCTAACCTTACTTTACAGAGCTGAGACTTTTATTTTGGCAAGCAGATTGAGATGAACGGATTATTTTAAATGCACTGTAAAAAAATCACTTTTCGATTGAGAGAGGCTATACTTATGTAGTCATAATAATAATATTTTTAATTGTTATAATAATTATACTTTTAAACTAAGAAAACTGGAAATATGACATTATACCCAGCTTTCCTTGGTTGCCTTTGCCTGCTAGATTTCCAAATAAGCATCATTTAGCTGCAATAATTCCCCCCCACCTTCCCCCCCACCTGTTTCAAAGACGATCTGGGCAGAGTACACATAGCTGACTAGGCACCAGGGAATCCTTTTCTTTCTTTCTTTCTTTCTTTCTTTCTTTCTTTCTTTCTTTCTTTCTTTCTTTCTTTCTTTCTTTCTTTCTTCCTTCCTTCCTTCCTTCCTTCCTTCCTTCCTTCCTTCCTTCCTTCCTTCCTTCCTCTCTCTCTCTCTCTCTCTCTCTCCCTCCCTCGCTCCCTCCCTCCCTCCCTCCCTCTCTCTTTTCACTTTTTACTCAGCCAGAGGAAATAAAAACACTGGGGGACAGTCAAATCTAGTAGCACCACAGGGTTTTTCTGATATGTCCATCTTGAATCAATAGCTTCTAGATCTCCAGAACAGTTTAATAAGCATCCTCCAGGCAGCACAGAAGATGGATGGGAATTGATTGCTTGACTTCTGTTGTTAAAAGTGTATTTGTGGCATGACACCATATGCGAGTTCATTGATTTTGGGGCGAGGGAGGAGAATGTCCGTTTCTGGAAATCCCTTCCTGAAAGCATGAATTCCCTTAGTGCCTGACATCATGGCTGAAATGCAGTTTTGAAAGAGCCATGCTTTGGGCATCTTCTGCATCCAACAATCACATGATGGCCATTTTTAGCATCCTTCTTTATTTTTCTGTAGTGCACCAGACTGCTTGGAAAAAAAAATGAAAGCAATGGCAGAAATAGATGCTCTTTCTCTTAGGCAAACAACCCTGGGGCAAAGAGAGAGGGAAGATTGAAGGGGGACAGTGGGATTGCTCAGAGGTTTATCATCTGCTCTTCCAAGAAAAGGAGGGATGGGGATTTCATCTCTGTTCAGGTTTGGGCTTGGTTCTGGAAGAAGAAAAGCAAGTATTTTTGAAAACTCAAAAACTAGCTTGATGAACTCCAAGCTTAATTCAGAACCTGCCAAGAGCAGAGGAGAGCATCTTGTTGATCTTGAATGAGGTTGAAAAGCTAAGCGGCGTTAGACCTAGTCAGGAAATGTATGGGAGACCACCAGGGAATCCTGGGAATGTGGGCTAAAGTGGAAAGACAAATCTTCATTGTCACCATCATGGAAAAAGGCAATAACATATCACTTCTGTATTTCATCAGAATTGTCACCAGGAATCAAGCTTGACTTGAGGGCGTCTTTACCTTTCTGCAGAAACTAGTTCAGAATTTACTACACAACTGCTATAATGTATGAATGAGTCATGGGGGGAGTGAGTGAGCAAAAGGAGTAAAGTTCTTCCCAAATTATATTAAAAATCTACACATGCACACACATTTCCAAATTCTTCAGCTCCATCTGGCAGCCCCATTCGTTATTTATTTAAAATCATTTTTATCCTTCTGCCAAAAAAGGTTCTTGGAACTATAGAAACCCTGACACAGGTTAATAATCTGAAAACTACGGCACAAGAGGGAAAAGGAGAAAAATAGAGGAAAGGGTGGAACCGCAAGGCCAAGTTCAACTGTTAGAGTGAAATACTAGATTTAAATAATGATCAGCTGGAGACAAGTTCAAGGCAAGGAATAATCAGATAGATTTACTCAGCATTGATGGATAAGACCTATATCCCACCTCCGCTCCCTTTAGTAATTTGAGTTAATAGTTGCTGTCGGATAATTGAAAAAGCAATTGGTGTCTTAAAAGAATTTATGATCCCCTTTCCATACATTCTTTCTTTTCCTTTCCACAATATGAACTGTTCACACACAATTACCGAAAAGATATTCACAAAGGACACTTGGCCAGCCACGGGAGAATACTATTCTAGGGAAGTTTTCAGCTCCTACTGGAGATTTCTGAGATGCAGCAAGACTGCGATACGGGGATTAGCCAGATTTTCAAGCTACTCTTTTTGACCCTCTGCTTTTAAAGATAGATTTCAGTCCTGCTGCATTTTGGGGCTTCTGCAAAAATTTGCTAGATCGGACCCAGAAAGCAGGTAAAATGATCTTTTTCCTTTCCTTTTCAGTTTAAAAAGCCTGCTTGATTTGCAACAGTGCAGGAATATTTAAGCAATACAGCTTTTTTTTTCTGATGCTTCCTAGTTCAAGTAAAGTTTCTCTTTAGAAACTTTTCCATTTGAGAATTTCAAAAATGCAAGAAAACAGCCTTAAATGGCCCACCACCAAAGAGTACTTCTCTTTGTGTGTCACTCACTCATTCTCCTGTTGAGTATATCAAACAAACACATCTTTAATTTTCTATGCTACACTTTCTAAAGAATATTAATCCTGCTTTCTACTCTTTACAAGCCCATTTTGTTCTTGTGACAAATGCTGTTGAAAAAGGCAGAGCTGAGGTATGTGTGAAGTCTTCTGTAGCAATAACACCTCCACCTAAGATTTATATTATGCACCTCTAGACTCAAAACCTGTCCTGTGTTTGTTTTCTGCACTGCAATCATATTTCTTACTGTAAGCTTAGCAACCTTTTTTCTCCATAACGTTTCCCATTATTCTCTTTTTGGTCACTGCGATAACTGGATAGCCTCTGTTTTGCAGATGTTGATCACTGACCTCTCCCCACCAAAGGTATTTTAGTAGAAGATGATCCAGATCAGTGTTTTTCAACCTTGGCAACTTTAAGACGTCTGGACTTCAACTCCCAGAATTCCCCAGCTGGCAAGGGGGATGGATTCAGTTACAATGGACTGTTGGAGAAGCTGAAAGACCAGGTTAGGGACAGATGGTCATGGAGAAAATTAACCTATGTGGTTGCTAAGAGTTGACAATGACTTGACAGCACATAATCAATTGACCATTGATAGTTTTCCATTCTAGTCTTTGTGCTGTTCAACACATAAATAAATGATTTGGATAAGGAGTTAGAAATGTTGATTATTACATTTAAATATGACAGAAAGATGGGCAGAATAGCAAATATCACAGAGGACAATATCAAAGTTCAGAAGGATCTTGATCACCTGAAACAATGGAAAAAACCAGGACTTTGAATTTCAGCTGGGGCAAATGCAAAGCATGCTGACTGGGGAATTCTGGGAGTTGAAGTCCACACCTCTTAAAGTTGCCAAGGTTGAGAAACACGGTTCTGTCCTCCTCTAGATCACTTGAAAGGCAGCTTTTATCATCTTAATCCAGCCATTACACATGGTGATTAAGGTTATCTGTTACCACACCATACAGTTGGAGGAACTGCTCCTTCAGGTCTTCCAACAGTGCACCTATCACCACTGTAACTGAGTCCATGCACTTTGCTGCTGGTCGTCCTCTTCTTCTCTTCCCTTCCACCTTTTCCAGGCATTAGAGCCTTCTCCAGAGAACTGGGTCTTTGCATAATGTGTCCAAAGTAGGATAATTTGAGCCTGGTCATTGGTGCCTTGAATAAGAACTCTCTGTTGATTTGTTCGATGATCCATTGGTTTGGTTTCTTCTCCAACACTAAAGTTCAAAAGCACCAATACTCTTTCTGTCCTGCTTCTTCAAAGTCCAACATTCACTTCCATAAGTGTCACATGGCATACACCATTTTGATCTTTTTAGGTATAGACACATCAAGGCATTTGAATATCTTTTCCAAGGCCTTCATGGCTGCAATTCCTTCCAGTGTGATATACACATTTTGAATACTTTTGTTCAACTACCTCTAGTAAACTAGTCCATCTGGGCCTGAATACCACGAGAGGCTTCATTGAATGCTTTGCTAAAGTCAAGATGCACTATGTCAACTAGATTCCTGTTGTTAACTAAACCAACCATTTTATTTTAAAAAAGGAGATTGGATCAATTTGATATGATTGATAAACCCATGTTAGCTCCTGCTAAGCAATGCATTATTTTCTAAATACTCACAAGCTGACTGCTTAATAATCTGTTTCTAAGTTCTGCCCAGAATTAACATCAGAGTGACAAATCTGCAGTTACCCGGGTCTTCTTTCTTCCTCTCTTCCTCTTCATTTGTTCTTCTCCAATCATCTGGCACTATGCCTTCCTACATTATTTCTCAAAGACCGCAGAAAAGGGCTGTGAGATGATACCTACAGTATAGGTTCTTTCAAAACTCTTCGATGTATCTAGTCTGGCCCTGGAGATGTCTTCTGGTATCTTCTGGATCAACATTGACCAATTCTGCTCTGTCCCCATCCCCTTCTATCTTTTTCAAGCACCCCTTCCTTTTTTCCCCTTTTTATTACTAAACATAGCAAAAAGAGCCTTTGTTGTTGTTCTTGCTTTCAGCTTCCTTTGCAAACCTAAGTTCCTTTTGTACATTAGCCTTTCTAACTTCCTTTCAACAGATATTTGCTACTAACTGGTACATCTCCTTGGTGATTTCCTTCCTTCCTTCCTTCCTTCCTTCCTTCCTTCCTTCCTTCCTTCCTTCCTTCCTTCCTTCCTTCCTTCCTTCCTTCCTTCCTTCCTTCCTTCCTTCCTTCCTTCCTCTTATATGAACACTTATCTTACATAGTGATCATAGGTAGCTCATAACAACCCAATAAAAATGACAAGATAAAAACAGAACAAACCGTTCCCACCAGGTGCCAGCCCAACCATACTACTGAAGCCCTGATTCAACCCCTCATAGCCCACTGCTTGCCCCAGGCAATCTAGACATATCCCTTGTAATATTTAGTTCAGTGAAAAAGATCCTAATTCATCCACAATAGTTTCCTTAGCTACCCCATTCCCCCCCCCCCCCCCGACACACTTTGTAGTTCTGGTTTCTTATTTCTGAAAAGTTCCCAGCACTTCCTGTCACCTAAGGACTGAGCTTAGGAAAGCTATGCCCCAGTAAACAGAAATTTGTCTTCTCTTAAGATTACTTAAAGATGAAGGGCAAGTACTGTTTTTAGAGTTAAGACTTTCTGCTTCAGCCAGTCTGGAAATCCAGGAGAACATTTAATTCTAGAGGTCATACAGCATGCATTTTCATCCTCATTTAGATGTGAAAAACGGGAGGAGGAGGGAGGAGGAGAAGAAAGAGAAAGGGAATGAGGGAATTTTCCATAATTCTTCTATGGTGGGAAATCTCTGTAAATCACATATTGGGAAGAAAAAATGGGATGGGGGTCCCCTCAGCACTATGTAAATGACAAACCTCAGCTCTTGTACATGTTTGAAAAACTTTACTTCTTTGGTTGCCACTGCCTCCTACCAGTGGATTAATATCACGAAAATGCCATGAAGTACAATCTCACCCACTTTCAATGAAACAATTTGCTCATGGTACATGCAAGCATTTTACTATTGATAGCATCCTCGCCTACATCTCATCAGTCAGAAGTTTGTAGAAGTTGTGTGTTCTGGACAAATGTCATTTGAACTTTCCTTTTAGAGTGCATGATTTCCCCATCAACACCATCATTCTCTTAGCTAGATTTTCTTGGCTTTGGGTTTGTAAACTTCTTTGCAGGCCCAACTTTGGACACCTGCAAAGCACCCCCTCCCTCCCTTCCTTTCTTCTTCCAATGACAGATGATGAGTAATTATTTAATATTTCTGTTCCGTTCTTGCCTGTGTTGTATCCAATTATTCTGCTAAAACTTTCAGAGAGTCTCTCTTTCATCTCCACATTGTTTACCATCTATGGTGTGAAATCATTTTATTTATTAGTGCCTTGTGTATTCAAAGGTGGGAGGGGTGGGATACGTTCTCCCTGTTGTTCACATTATCCCTTTGTTATTTCTTCTTCTTCCTATAATGAGCCCAGTCTTTCTTGTCATTAGATCTGGTGTAACTTACAAAGAGTTTTGATCTATCTTTTATGTCCTTGTTTACATCTTGGTTCAAGTGTATTCCCCCTTGCCTTTCATGGTTTGTTTCTTTTCTGACAATTAGGGCAGTGTTTATGAAATAAATGGATCATTTGCATGATAAAGATTTAGAGGAGATATGTGTTTTCCCCTTCTTCGTACAATTCATTCATTTTCATGATTCATCAAATCCTTTTCCTGACAGCAATTTCCAGAAAAGGCAGAGGAAGGAAGTGTTCAATGCTGCTTTCCTTTCACCATGGATCCAGCCCCACATACTGATTGAACATCCATATCCAAAGGTTTCCTATCATCCTGGAAGGAAGTATTAAGTGGGTTCCCCCAGGCTGCCCTCTTTAGCTTCTTGCTATTCAATGACTTTATAAATGACCCAGATGTTGGAATAAAAGGGATGTTTACTACCTTTGAGGGGAACAGCAAGATAGGGGATGAGCTATCTCCTCTATTGTGATTCAAAATCACAGGCCTGAACAGTGAACCAGATCCAACAGGATGATGTTCAGTGAGAACAAGTGTAAGATCCTGCATCTGGATAGGAAAAGTCAATTGCACAAAGGCAGGACTGGGGAGAATTTATTTGGCAGCAATGTATGGGGAGGATCTAGAAGCAGCCACCTGTCTCTTAACCCATAAATCATCCTCCCCCTTAATTCTCTCTCTCTTGTCCTGAAATCCAAACTGAAATGTATAGATATATGCTTCAGTAGTTTCAGATATAACTGGATCTATTTCTCTGTGGCTTACTGCACTATTACTAAAAGATAATACATGCAGTGTTGCTTTCCCCCTTTTTTATTTGGTTTACATGTGAGATCTATATCTACATCTAACAGAGTGGGGAGAGAGAAAAAGATCACGGCCATGGCAAAATAAGTTTAACAAACTGCAGCGACTTGAGCAGATACCTAAAATACATTGAAGAAGATGTAGCATATAGAAGTACAGGTAGTCCTTGGGATCTGACCACTCTTTCAGTGACCATTCAAAGTTACAACGGCATTGAACAAGGGGGACTTTTATGACTGATCCTCGAAATTGTGGCTGTTGCAGCATCCCATGGTCACATGACTGCCATTTGTTCCTTCCCTGCTGGCTTCCCACAGAGTCAATGGGGAAGCCAGCAGGAAGTCGCTAGTTGCTCCCCAAAGTTGCTTCCACTCCCACTGTTTTTTTGCCTGCCTGCCCATGGCACCTGCTCACCCACCTGCACTCTGTAGCACCTGCCCACAGTACCTGCCCACCCACCTGTGCGTGGCACCCAACTGCCCACCCCTAGCTCTCACCCATAACTCCTGCTTACCGTCCTGCTTGCCTGGGACTTCTGCCTTTTCCCACATCACGGTCACATGAGGTCCTCACTTAATGCCTCGCATAGTCCTGGGGTTACTATGGCAACTAGGACTGCCAGGATTGCTATCGCTAAGTGATGTGGTCACGTGATGTTGTACTTTATGACTACATTGCTTAGTGATGGAAATTCCAATCCCCATCGCCGTCATAACCCGAGGAGTACCTGTAGAAGTAAAATGCTTGTGAAAATTGGAAGAAGTTGGATTAGCAGTAGAATTAATACAAAAATACTGTATCAAGAAGAATTCCAAGTACATTTTGAGATTCCTTTTTAGACAAACAGTTGAGGAAATTTGAGGGAAGCAACAGGATTTTACTGTAGATGAGGAGAAGAAAGGAGAAATTGACTGAATTTTTTCATCACCTTTACCCTGGAAACAAGTCTATGATAAAAACACACAACTAATTAAACAGATATAGCAAGATGATTACAATCACCAAACAAGCAACAGTATGCAATAATATGATGGCAGGCAACCTTAGCAAGGAAGACAATAAATCCAAGATCCATATTGAGGGGAAATTTTTATTAGACTTTATAATAGTTGCCAACTTTCAATTTCCCAAGGATTCTTCATCAGGCAGAATGGTTCAAATTCAGAGGATTTTTCTCCAGGTGAGACTGAATGGGGAAAAAATGTGACTGATAATTGAGACATCTCTTTAGCAGGTGCATCTTGAGATGGTGTGATGAACAGTCTTCAGATGTGCAAACTGAGGACTTATCAACCTCAAGTTTGATAATACATTGTACGCAGGACATTTCCAATAATACAAAGAATGGTGGGTTCCCAGTTTTAAAAACAAAATCCAGCTGTTTAACTCAAAGCTGACTCTATATTTTGTTGAATGGTATAAAACATCTACTATAAGTTGAAACCAATATAAATAATAGGGTGGTTTCTAGCTCAAGAGTATACATTTCAAGCATTTCCTCAGCCTATTCAGTTAATCTAATAAAAATTCTCTCTCAATATGGAATTTCAGTTTTTATGCTTTTTTTCTTCATGTGACAGAGAAAAATGTAAGCTTCTCCTACCACAGCAGTTATGCGATTTGTAAAGAAGTAAATGAATTTCACTTAAGTAATCACACAGTCCAGAAGATAGAAAGAGTAAACTTGTCAATTGCTTGCACGACACTCACTTTTCTACATTTCTTTGAAGTTCCTCTTAATTATCCTTTTTCCCCCTCCCAAATTACCATGGTACCCATGGGGAAATTTAAATAAACAAACAAACAAATAAAGTTGGTGGCTGTAGCTGCATAATTGAAGCTATGCCCCCTTTTTCATTTGTTGCACATGTAAAAGGGAAACTGACCTTCAGCTGCACAGTCATAACTGCCATCTACACTTTTTTAACCACCACCCTCCAGACGCCCCTAGAACCCACCATGTTTAGCTTTAGTTACCAGGAGGGTGTTCCAATCTTTCAGCTGTCTTTGCATCTTTTCTATATCTTCATATGCATGTCTCTGTCCTACTTCTGCTCACAGTCGCTCATCCCTCAGTCACCTCCCAGTGGATTACGGCAATGCCCTCTACATGGGGCTGCCCTTAAAGAGTATTTGGAAGGTTTCGCTGGTGCAAAATGTGGCAGTGCAGGCAGTTATGGGTGCTGATCATTTGGCACATGTGATGCCTCTGCTTGGCAAGCTGCTTTGGCAACTGGTATGCTTCCAGGTGCAATTCAAGGTGCTGGTGGTTACCTTTAAAGTCCTACATGGTTAGGGCCAGGTTACATATGGATTGTCTCTCCCCAGTAGCATCTACCCAACCTGTTAGATCTGACAGGAGAAGCATGCTCTGGGTCCTATCTACAAGAGAGCGTCCTCTTTCGAGACCCAGGAGGACAGCTTTTTCTGCCATGGCACCCACCCTCAAGAACATCAACCCCCCCCCCCCCGAAATTAGGCTTGCCCCATTACTTGCTGGGCTTTCACCAGAAAAACTGGCTTTGCCATTGAGTCTGGGGCCCTGATAGCATGGGTAAGCCCACGTCATGGCCTCTTTGACTGTTGTGAGTCTTCTCAGCTGCTATTTTTATGTTATTTTCGTTGTTTTCAACTCTGGTTGTTTTATTTATTTGTTTGTTTGTTTTTCATTTATCTATTATTCTGTTTTAATGGTGAGCCACCCAGAGTCATGTATATGAGATGGGTGGGCTGTAAATTTACTAAATAAATAAACCCACTAAAAGTATTTCATTCTATTCCTGTATAGGTAATTCTTGATGATATGGATCAAACTGGACCTCCTGAACTCGGTGCTCCACCCTGATGTTCTCTACTGCTGCTGTGATTCTCAGACAACATGAGTGGTGAGATTTGCAATCCAAATGACTCTATGCTGGGGGGAAGTCAAATCAAATACTGTTGTTTTAAAAATATCCAAGCTCGGTTTGAGGAAATTTGCATAAGGAAAATAAATGTAAGCAAAATTATCTCTGCACCTTTTTTGATTAGCAGGTCCAGGAATAAAAAGAGTGATTCAGACAAAACCACTAATGAAAAGAAATTGGGTTACAGATAATGCTGATCTTTGAAAATGTCAACCTGCATGCATTTTATGTAATGGAATAAAAAAAAATGCAACATCCACCAGCCATTGCTACCTTTCCCTGCTGAGCGGGTTCTCATCAAAGCAACGTTATTCACATCTTCTCAGTTGCATGTGGCTTTACTGGCAGGATGCTTAAACTTTTAAACACGTTATATGGAATCAGTTGTCTGCTGGACATCAGATTTTCCTTCCGATCCAAGTTGGGCTGAACTCATCAGAACAACCCCATTTGGAGCCAAGACAGTTATTTCTTTATTTACTTTTGGGAGGGGGGAATCTGGGGAAATACCCCAGCACTCTACAGATGGTTTGCTTTTGTCTTGCTCACCTCTTTAAGGCAGTGGCGAAAAACTTTTGAATGCTGAAGACTATATTGCAATAGGGGAAATTTGTTGGGGACCTTGGATATCCAGGTTTGGGGGGGAGTTTTGAAAAAAGTTAAAATAGTAGTCGAAGTCAAAGTCAAAGTAAGTCAAGTAATCTTTATTGTCATTGTACTTCTTCTACAACGAAATTAAATGCCACCCCAGTGCAGCTGTAAAAATATAAAAACCATAGAACACATAAAACACATAGAACACAACCTTCACATTCCATTCATATATATATACGTCCATGTTATGGACATATATATATATATATATATATATATATGTCCATAACCACACAATCAAAGTCCCACCCTTTTTTCATGTAAAATAATAGAAGGAGCTTTGTACCACTTATGCTCATCATCTTGACTTTTTCGGACATCTTTCCCCCCGAATTGACCTATTGGGGAATTTAATAGGAATAATTAAATTCCTATTAATAATTTAATAGGAATTTAATAGGAATAATTTAATAGGAATAACCACAGCAGCACTGGGCAAAATTTGTGAAGTATCTGAAGTTTCAAGTAGGAAAAAGTGTGTGAATGTTTGTTTGTTTGTTTGTTTTAGGCCACAGGTTCCTGAACATCATTTTGGGAGAAGTGGACACATTTTCAAGGGATGCCTAGCACACAGAACTGTAGGAGAGGCTGGTTATTCTTCTCCTTCTCCAAGAAGATGACAATTTTACTTAAATAATGTGATGCAAAAATACACCAAGTGGACAAGAGGAAGCCTCCTTGAAATGCGTGAGGAGTAGTTGTCTTTCCCACCACCAAAATCAGTGACATTTTAATCCTGAAACAGTTTGACTTGATCTGCTTCAATGTACCCTTACACTGGATATACTACCTTTGATTTTTATTTTTCTTGCCCAGGCAGCATCTTTTTTTTTTTTCCATTCCATACCCCCCCCCCCATCCATTCCAAACTGTACTCCTTAACAGTGTCAACAGTTCCTGAATTTGCCCAACAAACCATGCATGGACATGGCTGGTGTTCAAATGATTGAGGAGAGATCCTACTGAAGTTTTCTGGAATGAAATTTGAGAGAGAATGATCAAGAACTCATGAAATACAACTGAAAAAGAGTCTGAGTCATTTACTCAGACCCAGAGTGTGGAATGGTCTAGCTCTGTTGCATTGCATAGAACTAGATTTAAGAAGTATAGGGGGAAAGTCAAGTTTGGGTTTTAGTATGAAATCTTTCATTCAGTACAAGTTTCCCTGCCCAGCCCCTTCAATTAATCTGCATCATTTTCAAAGTTCATCTAGTGTGAATTTTTTGAAAGCTCATTTGACATGGGCAACTGTGTGAGAGGTATCATCGATAGTCTCATCCACAAGATGCCAGGCATCTACTGACCATGTAGGACTTCTCTCCCCTTTCATTTCTTTCACCTTGTAGGCAAAAAGTGCTGATCACTCTATGCTTTGATCAGAAGGCCATGTCATCTCAATACTATACTTCTTTAAGCTGTTATTTCAAGCTCTGACAAGTAGCCTTCTTTACATTTCATACTCTATTCTGGCTGTTTAGGAAGACAAAAGGAGAATGATGGTAGACCAGTTTGACTGGGATCAGGGGCAAGTAACATATAAACCCCATTCTGATCCAACTCACTGTTGGTCACCTGAATTCTCTTCCAATGTAATAGCAGGTGAAATGTATCAGATTTCACCTATCTTGCAAATGTCACTGGATATTGTCAATTTAAGGGGTAAAACATTACTAACATTGGCATAGATAAGGGTGACTTGAGCCTGTCTCACTCTTGGGGTGAGGACAAGATGAAGCAGCATCATGAGTAAATGGCAGAAGAAAGATGTTGTCTAGGGATATTTGTACCATGGTTAGCTGCAAGTGGGGAAAAATAATTTTATTAACATCTAGAACTAAAGAAGTATCCCTAACCCCCGCTTCCATTGCATGAGGACAATCTCCTTCCCATTTTTCTGTCTAGTTTAGCTGTCGCCCAATCTGGAACATGGAAATTTCAGTGTACTGTGAAAATCATGTTACACTATCTATTAATATCATGCAAATATTTCTCAAGTAAACCATACCCTAGTGTAAACTTGTTGGTTGTGAACCTGTTTTCTTTTGCCAGGACAATGTGTTTGGTTTAGGCATAAAGCAAATTACTCTTCTCGTATGTCATTACAGCAAGCCAACAAACATCAGGAGGTGACAAAGGAGATGTGAGGACAACCGTTGTTACAAGCTTAAAGTAATTTACTTTGGACTGTTGGGATGATGTGAAAGGCTACTGGAATCCCTTGGGAGAGACCTGGTCTTCTTTTCAGTAGGCTTGTGTGATCACAGAGATACAATATTGGTTTGAGAGCTAAGATTTTTGTTTAATTATTAACGAATGTGGTTGAAAATGGCCTCAGAGCCATTTATCCAATCCTTCCAAAATTATTATAAGATCTCTCCTCCCCCCCCACACACTTAACCCAGGTTCTAGATTAAGAGGCTGTAGAGGATTCTATAATCATGAAGTCATTTTGCTGTCATTTGGTGACTTCAGCAATGTTTTAAGCAAAGCTCATCTTCAAAGATGCATTACAAAGCAACGGAGTTTCCAGCTTCTAAAGAGCAAAGCAAATCTGTTGTGTTGTTTTGCTTGTGTCATTCAAACTGCTTTCTATGGAATGAAGTAACACTTTGCAGCAAACTGCAATTGTCTTTCAAGGGCCTAGTTTCCTTACTATCCTTCAGGGAAATGCCTCCAAGTGAGATCCTGGGAACACAGTGCCTGTTTGTGTAGGGAGTATTGAGTTGTTGAACTAGTGGTATAGTAGTATACTCTAGTTCCATAGTCTCATTTGTACACAGTCAGAGAGGGCTGGTATTCCAAAGGCCCTTGCTTTTGAAAATTAAGTGTGACATCTGGGTTGGGAACAGGAAAACAATGGGACAGAGTGTGTTTCTGTCTCCTCCTTTTGAGCACCCAAAACATCTGTCTTGCCACTGTGGTGGGCCTGGGCTTTCTATAGCAGGATTGTTTTAATATCTTATTAAAGATCACACTGTTGTTAGGCTTGCCACACAAATTCTACCAGTTGTAAATAGCAGAATATTGCCTCAACTTTCTCAAGAGTTTGTTCCTCAAAGTTTTCAGAGATCTTTAGGGTGGCTCTAGAGCAATATACAATAGAAGCTAAGTTACCTTATCAAATTGTCAAAGCGCATAATATAAAAACAAAAGCCATTAGCAAATTTATCCAAGGTGAAAATGGAAAGTTCTCGAGATGGGGAATTAGAAGTTTCTCTCAAAAGACTACTCTTGGAATAAATATCTTGATATCAATATAGATCTCTTTCCTTTTGATAAATGTCCTGTAGAATGCAGTATAATTTATTTGTTCACAGTATTTATCTCCTGTCTTTTCTCTGGGAGCCAAAGATGATCTACATAGGGTCATTCTTAATTTTATCCCCATAAATCCCTGTAAGATAAATTGATTGATAGAGAATGACTGGCTCAAGGTTTCTAATGAGTTATCTCACTCAAGTGAGAGCATACATCTAGGTCTCCTCCATCCAAATCTAATTCATTAGCCCTTATACTGCACTGGCTTCTTAGTAAGAACAGTGTGACTAAATTGCTTGGGAAATAGGGATATGATATTCTGTTTTAAAGTAAACTTACTAATCATCACTTTTATTTTAAAATCAAGGGGTTGCCAGCATGATGATGTGGGTGTGTGTAGGAAGGCCTGCTTTTGTCAAGATCTCAAGGTTGGGCATTTATTGTCTGTATTGTCAGAACAATTTAAAATTACTACTGAATTAGTTTAGTTTAGTTTAGTTTAGTTTAGTTTAGTTTAGTTTAGTTTAGTTTAGTTTAGTTTAGTTTAGTTTAGTTTAGTTTAGTCAATTTATGGTCATAGACCATCACCACCACTCAAAAATCAAAGAGAGAGAGGGAGAGGGAGAGGGAGAGGGAGAGGGAGAGGGAGAGGGAGAGGGAGAGGGAGAGGGAGAGGGAGAGGGAGAGAGAGAGGAAGATAAAGAAAAAAAATGGGGGGAGGGAAGATATGTCTTCCAAATTTAAAAGCCAGATAAAAGGAAGAAACTACCATTTTTATCCAGGAAAAAGGGTAGTTTTCTTTTTTCTTTTCTTTTCTTTTCTTTTCTTTTCTTTTCTTTTCCTTTCCTTTCCTTTCCTTTCCTTTCCTTTCCTTTCCTTTCCTTTCCTTTCCCTTTCCCTTTCCCTTTCCCTTTCCCTTTCCCTTTCCCTTTCCCTTTTCCCTTTTCCCTTTTCCCTTTTCCCTTTTCCCTTTTCCCTTTTCCCTTTTCCCTTTTCCCTTTTCCCTTTTCCCTTTTCCCTTTCTCTTTCTCTTTCTCTTTTTTTCTTTCTTTTCTTTTTTGCAGGTTAAAAATTTGACTTCTGATCTTGAAAATGGTATAGCAAAATTTAGCCACTGCTAGGGATGTAAAGGTACAATTATACCTGTTTCTATTATTGATCATTTTATTAATTATATCTGCTTCTATTATTTCTGTAAAAGAAGCAGGATAGTAAAATATGACTTAAGGATTCTATCACATTTGACCTGTAAAGGCATAATTGATTGTTATGAGGGATTCTTTTGAATTTTCCTTCCAAGACAGCAGTAAGCAGAACATCACAAAAATCCAGAGTGAAAAATCTTCTAAATTTTCCTACTGAATTACCCTATTTCCTGAGGTAGCACAATACACTGGACCATAAACTAACCGCATACATTGGATTTCCACAACATACCATGCTAAGCCAGGAAATGGGGGTAGGGTGGGGAGCCTGAAGTAACGTTAAAACTAATCAAGCTTCTTACATTATGGAAAGGAAGCCACTGCCATTAACTGTCATTCTCATTGCAACATTGCCCCAGGAACAGTATTACATTCAGAAATGCTTTGGGACTTGGGAAGGAGGAAGAGGAGGAGAAGTAGGAGCAGAAGTAGGAGCAGAAGGAGAAAGAGGGAAGGAAGGAAGGAAGGAAGGAAGGAAGGAAGGAAGGAAGGAAGGAAGGAAGGAAGGAAGGAAGGAAGTGGAAGAGGAGGAAAAATAGTATTACTGGTATCATTTCCAGATGGAAGACCAGTAGAGTAAACTGTCAGGGCGAAGACGCTGGAATATCTCAGCTGATATTTGTAAAATAATCTCTCATTTTGGAAGCTTGTTGCTGACTGTTGCCCAAGAGAACTTCAGGAGCATTTCCACTGGGAATAGCATGGGAGTGACTGTGAAGTTTATCATCATCACTAAATTTGTGTATGTGCAAAGTGCTTCTAAATCTGGTAGAACTGCACAGATAATAAAACACAAAACAGATCAATGATCATAAGCTTAGCTTTGAGCTATGGAAACTCCCAAGAAAATCTAAGTTATTCAGACAAAGGTACAAGGACAAAGAAATGAGCATCAGGTATATAGAGAATTCACGTTTACCCCACACAGAAAAAAAAAAATTAAGTTCATTAACTATTGAAAGCCACAATTCTGGCAAAAGGCATACATTGCACCTTGAAATAAATATCCCACATAGGAGATATGTTACAGCTCATAACAAAATGGATAAATCATTTATTGCAAGGGCTTTGCTCACTGAAAGGGGATAAAAAATGAATTACTCAATAAAATTCTCAGGTTGCTTGTTGAACTAAAAATGCATGGTTGCTTTGTCAGCAATATCTAACATGCTCCAAAGGGATGGTCAAAATGGCTTCATGCCTTTCTCGGCACCCAAGAAGAGAGAGGCCCATGAGGAAGAGTGTCAAAAAACTCCAGATGGTGTCTACAACAGCACAATTGAAATTCTGCCCCTTTTTAACATTATAATGTATTGTAAATTTCAACCCTTTCAACCACTATAGTTGAAAATTAAGAGTATTTTAAAGATTAATATACAATTGAGGGCAGAGGTTTTTCTTTTGGGATTGTTGGACAAACAGCTGGAAAAACGTCATGGAACTTTGATTTTGTACATGATAACTGCAGAGATATTGTATGCACAAAGATGGAAAGATTCAGCACTACGCACAATGGAGAAATGGTTGGTGAAGATGATAGAACTTGCTGAGACGGCCAGATTGACTTCTTCAGCTAGAGAAAAGACAATATCCATGTTTATTGCTGACTGCAAAGCCCTTACGGACTTTTTGCATAAAACAAAAAACTGAACTTATGATTTATGGTTTTGATAATTAGACAGGATAGATTATAGAAAGAAGAGAGTTATGTTGTAACCATAGAGTAAGAGGTACATTTATAATTGTACTTATAACTGCTGTAAAGATCAGAAGCTATTTTTTAATATCTTTTTTAATCCTTTTCTGTTTTTCTTTTACTTTCTCCCCCTTTCTTGCACTTTTAGCTTTCTCTTTGATTTCTTTCTTTCTTTCTTTTTCTTTTCTTTTCTTTTTCTTATTTTATATCAGTTTGTATTCATTTTTATCTTCCTTTTTAAAAAGCATATACTCTGTGTGTGTGTGTGTGTATTCCCCTCTCACCCCTATGGGTGGTCTGTGTCTTCCTCAGTCTTGGGTCCTCTTTCAGAGGCCTGGGAGTTTGAGGGTTCCGCGCAGGATCTGAGCTGTTCCTAGCACTGCATTCTTCTGGACAGAGAGCTCTGAGTTGTTCCTGGGATCTGTTGGAGCCTCTCTCCCAGCTTGGGAGTCACAGCCCCGAGTGCTCCTGCCACCACTGGGACCACTTTGGCCTTGACTTTCCACACCTGCTCTAGTTCTTCCTTCAGGCCCTGGTACTTCTCCAGCTTCTCATACTCCTCCTTCCTGATGTTGCTGTCACTTGGCACTGCTACATCTATCACCACTGCTGTCTTCTGGTCCTTGTCTACTACCATGATGTCTGGTTGACTGGCCAGTACCTGCCTGTCCGTCTGGATCTGGAAGTCCCACAGGATCTTAGCCCTGTTATTCTCCATGACCTTCTGTGGAATCTCCCATCTGGACTTGGGAGGGTTTAGCCCATGAACCGTGCAGATGTTCCTGTACACAATACCAGCTACTTGGTTGTGTCATTCAGTATATGATGTTCCTGCCTGCCTCTTACACCCTGCCACTATGTGTTGGACTGTTTCTGAGGCCTCTTTGCACAACCTGCACCTTGGGTCCTGTCTAGTGTGGTAGACCCCTGCTTCTATGGATCTGGCGCTTAGTCCCTGTTCTTGTGCTGCTATGATCAGTGCCTCAGTGCTGTCTTTTAGTTCAGCCCTTTCCAGCCACTGGTAGGATTTCCCAATGTCAGCCACCTCACCTATCTGTCGATGGTATATCCCATGCAGGGGCTTGTCTTGCCATGGTACTTCCTCCACTTGACCTTCCTCCCATGTCTGCTGCTGCCTCAGGCATTCTCTTAGCAGCTCATCTTTGGGTGCCATCTTAGTGATATACTCCTGGATGCTCTGGGACTCATCCAGACAGTGGCTTTGACCCTCATCAGACACCCCCCCCCCGCCCTCTTTGCAGCTGGTGTACAGTCTCTGGGTGTTGGACTTGGGGTGGAACCCTCTGTACATTGTGAGGAGCTTCTGGGTCTTCACATCAGCAGCCTCCATGCCCTCCTTTGGCCAGCTCACTATACTGGCAGGGTATCTGATGACTGGCAGGGCGTACATGTTGATGGCATGGATCTTGTTCTCCCATTCAGCTGGCTCTTCAGGACTTGTCTTATCTTTTGGTGGTACTTGGATGTTGCTGTCTTCCTTGACTCCTCATCGTGGTTCCCATGTTACTATGCGATACCAAGGTACTTGTAGCTGGTCTCTATGTCTGCTATATGGCCCACTAGTAGTTCCACACTATCAGTCTTAACTACTTTCCCTCTCTTTACTATCATCTGGCCACACTTCTCCAGTCCGAATGACATCCTAACATCCTCACTGTAGATCTGTGTCAGGTGGATCACTGAGTCGATGTCTTGTTCACTCTTAGCATACAGCTTGTCATCCATATAGAGGAGGTGGCTGATTCTGATTCCACTCTTGAACTTGTACCCATATCCAGTCCTTGTGATTATTTGGCTGAGGAGGTTTAGGCCTATGCAGAACAGTAGTGGGGACAGTTCTAGTCCTGTTTTAGGCAGGAAGCCAGCTGAGTGACTTTCGGCCAGTCATTCTCTCTCAGTCTTAGGATAAAGGCCAGGGAAACCACTTCCAAAAATCTTGCCTGAAAAACTTCAGGAGTCACCTGACTCAAAGGCACTAAATGAATAACTATTTTTTTTTAAAAAAAAAAATCTCCATAGTTTGAACCAGAACACTCTTTAGATCTGAAAACTGAAAAGTTGACTTCTTATGAGCAGCAAAAGGTGTGTCGAGCTGACCGTACCATTTCAGGATGCATATAAAAGCTTACAAGATTGAACCAACAACCATGGAAAAGTTTCTGTGCAATTTAAGCTAGCATGTCAAGGAGAAGGTTTGGGTAGAATTTTTTCCCCAAAAACTCAAGTTATTGATTTTGTATTAAGAAGCACTTAGTCAAATAAGTTACTGCTATATTCTGCAGTGAAGATGTTGGTTTACACTTTGACCTATGCAAATTAGTCTAACAAGCCACTTGGCACTGTATGTAAATCTACCCTAAATATTGACTTTCCTGACTAGTAATATTTTGCAGCATTTTTAAGACATACCAAGTACAACTTCAAGAAAATCAGACTTCGGAGCAGGTTCGCTGATCTTCCATATGAGTATGACAGCCTTTTAAAACTTCTGCTTGGTCTGAGAATGTTATGAACAATGAAAGTGTTATCTTCTCTTTCATCTAGATGATAATGCATAGGTTTCAAGCCATTGAGAGTTTTTTTTTTTTTAATGAAAATAAAAACCTGTCTTTCTGACCTGAAATACCCCAAATCACCAAGATTATGATAAAAATCATAACAACATTAGATCCATCTAACTTTAGCAATTAGCTAGGATGGGAAGAAAATAGAGCTTTTCAGAATATATAGTGGGGAATGATTTCCTGAACTTTAAAGAATACTAGAAGCTGGATAGACAATGAAGATCACCTAGTTGAACTCTTAGCAATGGGCAGGAAAACCAATTAAAGTACCTTTCAGCAGTCCTCTGACCGGCCTCACAATATCCATAGATAGACTCTTTCACTGTTCAGAACTTCCTTATATTTAAATTTTCCCTTCCTTATTTTTAAACACTAGTTATCTTTATGAATTCCACATCTCTGGGAAGGACCAGACATGTTCCAAAGATTATGTGAACCATGCATCTCATCCACAGAGACTATGGAAAGGAAGGGAATCTTCTATTATTTATTTAACAATGGAAAATATTACAAACATGTCACAATTGAAGTATCTTCAGCTGAGAATTTTAGATTTAAAGTCAGTAAGAGACAAGTTCTTTGGAAGGCAAGGAAGGGGGAAAGAATGAGAGAGGGAGATCGGTGGATGTGGTGATCTGTGTGAGAGCTTCTATTAGCAAGGTTAACAGAATATAAACATTTAAGTTTTAATATTTCTCTTTGGTTAGTCAAAGTGATAAGCTTTGGATGCAATTCTTAAGATTCGGACAGAAGTTGCCACAAAATTGCAATACTTAAGTTGGGAAGAAGAAAACATAAAATATATGGTCAGTCATCTTTTTATACATATTTCATGAATATACATATTCATGAATATACATTAAATATACATTAAATTGAATTTAGACTTTCCCCTGTGATCTGTCCACATTTAAGGAGTTAACCCCAAAGCTTAGTTTTCAGCCTGGAAAAAGTCTGTGTGTGTGTGCACGCACACACACACACACACACAAAGAGGTATACACATAGACAGTGAAAAAAATGCCTTATTAAAAAGTGACATTTAAATAATTTATTTTCTCCCATTCGTCTTCTCTCTGTCTCTCTGCATATGGAGAGAAAGAGATATGGAGAGAAAGAAGAGATGATATATATACATAAAATAACAATATTGATATGTTGGGAGATCTAATATGTGACCAGGGTCACGGTTCCTGAGAAATGTGAATGTCTATAGGTTAGTTTGGGATGTATACCAACTACCCCACTGCCTGCCTGAACTCCTAGACTTCATCTCCAGGTTGGTAGTGACCTCCCTCATTTTGGTGCTGGGGACTTCAACCTCCATGCCTAAGGGGCTAGAGCCAGTATAGTCCAGGAGCTCATGGCCTCCATGACAACCATGGGCTTCTCCTAGGTAACCTTGGGTCCAAAACATATAGGAAGATATATGTGAATCTTCTTTTTATCACGGAGCAGCTATCTTGTGATCTGGATATGAAAGGAATTTATTTCACTCCTTTGCCATGGTCAGATCACTTCATGATCCAAATGAGATTGATGACCAGCAACCATCCACCACTCTACTTGTTCACTTCTGGTGTCTAATGGATCTGGATGGTTTCTGGTAGGTACTCAGAAGTTCCCCAACAATCTGGTGTGTCAAAAGTCTAATTGGCTAATGGCAATGGGAAGCAACCCAGGTCTTGATGAAATTGGTCCCAAGAGGTCTCTCTCAGTTGGCCAATCTCAGTTGGTTCCTTGATTTATTGAGGAACTCTGGAAGATGAAATAAAAGAAACAAATCATAGAATGTTGGTGGAAGAAATCAAAAGAGGATTTGACTGAACATGTGTTTGAACTTATATTAGGGTACACAGCATGTAATAAGAAAGACAAAATGCCTTTACTTCTCTTTTATTGCATTGGCAGGCTTTACGGTGATTAATCCCCAGTTGGGGAGGAACCAATAATAATAGCTTCCACCTGGCTGCTGTGACCCAATTGGCACAGCACATTACCAACAAAGTTCCTCAGATTCACTTAGTCTTGACTCCAGATGGCCAGAGCCCAAGGCAGTGACTGGAGCATTGACTTGCCATATTAATCTGGGCTTCATTTTGGCCTGTGTCCTCCAATGAATTGGACAGGGTGCTTTCTAGGATGTCCTCTGCCACTTGCAGACTGGATCCTTGCCCCTCCTGGCTTCTGCAGGTGACCAGAGGGAGGTGTTTACCTGGACCTAATCAATGCCTCATTGTGGGAGAGGGGGTTGTTGGCAGCCTTTAAAAAAAGGCTGTGGTGTGTTCCCTCCTTAAGAGGCCTCTTTGGATCCTGAGGTATTAGATAAGTACTACCTAGTCTCAAAGCTTCCCTTTTAAAAACGGTTGTCAAGATAGTGTTGGACGACCAACTACAAAGTACCCTAGTAGAATCAGATTATCTGATCACTTTCCAATCAAGGTTCAAGCCTGGACATGGGGTGGAAATGGTATTGGTGAGTTTAATGAATGATTTTCATTATGATTTGGAGGGTGGGGTGGATCTTATTAATACCATCCTATCCATACCACTTCAATACCATTGACCGATAGTTCTTGGAATGTCTGTACGGGTTAAACTTTGGGGGCATTGTGTTGTAATAGTTCTGTTGCCTCCTCAAGGGTCTATTCCATTTGGTGATGGTCCATTGCTTTGTGATGGTCCATAGGTGGGTTACAGTGTTCCTCCAACCTGCTAGACTGAGAAGATTTTAGCCTAGGAATGCCAAGAAGCTGATTGCATCCTTCACCTTAAGACTTCTTATTTTCCTGTTTTCTTGCTGTTAGTTGTCTGTTTCCTTATTCACATTCTAGTTTCATTTGATAACCTTCTGATATATATCATGGGACATTTAAAAATAATAATAATAAGAGTTAGCAAAGAGCCTGCTTGGCATTTAAATTAGTGTACAGGGAGCTACTTCAAGGCAATTTAATATTGCACACATACAACACACAGAGAATGTGCAGTGATCCTTAGTGGGGATACAGACTTTAGGTCAACAGGAGTGCACTGACTTTTGCCAATTCAATGTCAACTGTATGTTTGTAGGAGTGGAATGCCACCCTGGTTGTTAAATAATATAATAAGCCAATATTTGTATCTGTTGCTAATGAACCTGGGCAGAGAGAGTTTGTGTCTCCCCAAAAACACATTAAAAGAGCTAGTGTCTCTCTCTCCCTCTCTCATATCCATAAAGCACATTATACTTTTGCTAATGTCTTTTGCCATATAATGTCAAGCTTGGGTGAACTGAAACAAGAGTATAAAGCTCAGAGAAAGGTTGCTTTGTGGTTTATTTCATTCATGCACCAGTATGATCCTCTACAGAGGTGACTGTTCCTAGTGGAAAATCAATCTGCTTCATTTATATTTTCTGACTGAACATGAAAGGTGGCATTTAGACTATAGTTACATTCATACAAGAAGGATCACATGCAGTAGCCACCTGACCATGTTTCGCCTTTGTGAGAATTTAGATTTCCAGAATATTTTCCCCTACAGTTCATTCTTGATGTAAGGTGAGCCTCCCCACCCCCAAAAAACCTCTGTGTTTATAGCCCTACATGGCATAGGGCCTGGTTACTTGAGAGTCCACCTATCTCCTGTAGTATCTGCCCAGCCAATTAGATCCAGCAGGGTTGGCATGGTCACATTCCTTCTGTTAAACAACATCATCTCTTAGGATCCCAGAAGTACACCTTCTCTGTAGCAGCTCCTGCCCTCTAGAATTAGGTCCTCAGCCCACCCCCCAAGATCTGGGCAACACCTACCCTGCTGGTGTTTCAAGATCTGGCTCTTTACCCAGACTTGGCAAGAGTGAGTGAACCCCACTTTGGGATGGTGTGGGTCCACTTGTGTTGCATCCTGGTTTTTGCTATCTTTTATTCTTTCATGTTGTTGTTATTCTTTATAAAGTCAACTGCTAGAACAGGATGGGGGAGAAGATGGCACCCAATAGGATTTGATAATGAATCTCTATGGCTTTCATAGGTGTCTTGGCAATTCAGCTTCACTCTCCATCTTTATACAGAGAGCATGTCAAATTCAAGCTTAAAGGTGAAGCCACAAAGTGTGGTTTGGATTTCACAGCTATCCTCTTCAAAGCCATTTAGGTGACAACTGAACAGGTGAGTATGGTCATGGGGGCATCCTAAGAAGATCTAACATCTGAGGTGGGAGGAGGTACAGTGGTCACACTGCAGCATCTCCTGCTATTACCTTCCTTCTGCATTTTTCCCAGTAGCAGGATCCTTCAGCTGGTCAACTAGTTGCCCTGTATGCATAATTCTAAGGGGGAGCCCAGTTTAGCAGTGACTCATTTGCTCCCCTCTGCCCCATATTCCTAGTGTCTTATTGTGCTGCCAATCTTCCCACCAGCCTCTCAACCCGATCTTTTCAGCATCCTCCTACCAGCCCTCCAACTCTCAATCTTCCCCAGTGTTTTCTTGTTAGCCCACCACCTCCACCTTCCCAGGGTCCTCCTGTTACTGGTACTGATCTTCCTGCAGACCTGTCCTCTCATCTTCACTTGTTTGCTTTATGGCTACTGTAAAAATTGTACATTAGGAAAACAAAAACATTGACTTCCATAAACGGTTAGACTAAAAAGCTAGATAAAACTCCTGCAAAAAATGCAAAGCAGTGCAGTGTGGGGTGATTGTGAGGAGCAGAGGTCATAGCCATCTCACAATAGGTCTCTCTAAGAAGGAGGTAGGCAATCTGTGGCCCCAAGACTATAGGGAGCCTTGTGCCTGCTTTCTGTGACCCTTGAAGCCTCCTCTGACCATGTACAAGAGTGATAGCATGCCATTTTGAGTTGGCAAATACATGAGAACTGTTGTATTAGCCCAGGATTAGGGAATCAGAGTCAAAAGCTAGTAACAATAATCAAAATAAAATCCCTGTCCAACTCAGACCCATCATGTGTCATATGGTTTCATTCACTGTGTAGACCTTGACTCCCAGAAACATTGAATGAAGGTCTTGTCCACTAAAGACCCACTCTTGCTGCAGAGGACAGTCCCAATATGTCCAGCTGGGTTAGCAAGATGCTCCAGAGAGCTCTAAGACCTTCTAAAGAGTTTAGGCAAACTTCTCAGTGTGCCAACTGGAAACCCTCCAACCTCTCTGAAACACATGCCTGGCCTCTTGACTTGCCTGTACCATTGACTTGCCTCTACCATGACAGCGGAAGGACAGAATAACTAGTAAAATGCAGATTTACCATGTTCTATTTAATGTTGGGCACAGATTGTCCTAGTTCTCATTTAGTTTCATACAAGACGTTTGGGAGTAGAAAGGAAGGAAAGGAAGAAGGATTGCAGACTGAATTGCACTTTATTTAAGAATGTTGTGGCTAGGGGATCTTTGGGAACCTCCTGTCTTCAGTGTACAATCAGGTCTTTTCTGATCTGCAGTCTCCTTGGCTTCCCATGGTCCAAATTAATCCCTAGGGAAATCATAAAGGAACTCCTTCCAGTGGACCTTTTCAGTGCAGTGCAACTGCGATCATTCAGGAAGACAGTAAGCTTTGAGAAGCACTGGAGAATTCTCTTTCTCCTGAAGAAACCATCAACCCAGTCAAACTGCTGCAGATTTCCAGGAAGTTCAAGGGAATCTGGAATGAAAAATACAGTAGGTGATAAACTGGGGAAACAATAGGAAAACAGGGTGAGTGTCAGGCATGCTTCCTTGAAACCAAGTTGGGACAATCACAACCGACAAAGAATTAGCTCTATTGTGGCACAGGCTTTTGTGAATTGCAGCCTATTTAACTGGATTCATGAAATGTTCTGCTGATACAGATACTAGATTCTCCCGCTTCCATACCCAAGCAATGAAGAATTTGAAGAACCTGGTATAAGTGCTAGCGCTGAAGTACAGAATTTCTGGAAATAAAATGAAACAAATTAATAGATATATAAATGTGCAGGCAATTTAAGTTTTAACTACAAGCTGAAGTTCCTATCCCAAGGGGAGGAAAGATTAATAAATCCAATTTCTACTCTTAACAGGTTATTTTGAATGTTCTGAGCCATTACTTATAAAGTCCTCCACTGTCCATTTGTGCACAAATGCACTTGATCTGGTTTTAATTAAAAACAACCTTAATAGCTGGATTATACTGTTGGAAAATAATTGGATTTGCAGTGCAATATTTATGCAGGAAAAGTCCTTTTTTATGGAAATACCCAGCTTGGCTCCATAGATATTGCATTGTCTTGAGTTGCTATTATTTTTAAAGCTTAACCTTATAAAATAATTATCTACAGGAAGTATTCATACCTTAGTAAAAATGGGCTTAAATTTCATATAAGCACATATATGCATGTGCTCACGCGCGCACACACACACACACACACACACATACACACACATTTCTCGAAGTAACAGCATCTGAAAGTGTGCAGTAAGTGCTCTTAATGTATCATGTACAGATGTTTCCATTTGTATATCACCAAACATTAAGGCTCCTGGTGGTTTACATTCATAAAATAAGGAGAACAAAAACCATGTTAAAATTCTACACAATTGGCACATAACAAAAGATCAAAGCATATCTATTCATTTCTTTCATTTGCATACCACCAAAATCATATGACTCATAGCAGTTTAGAAGGAAGGAAGAAGGAAAGAAGGAAGGAAGGAAGGAAGGAAGGAAGGAAGGAAGGAAGGAAGGAAGGAAGGAAGGAAGGAAGGAAGGAAGGAAGGAAGGAAGGAAACCCTGGATGGTATCTATGAAATCTAAAAGAATGTATCATTGAATGTTTGTCCTGAAATTCCTAATTCATTCTATTTCCATAATTTTAAGCTCCCCACATCAATTATCAATTCCTACATTCCTTTACCCCACTCCACTGCCTTAAACTGCTTTTCATTTACTATACATTCCCAGTCCCTGCATTTTGTCTTCTAAAAGTTTTGCAAGTCTTTTGCCTACAGACAAGTCTATAATATATACTACTTTCAGAGTATTCCATATGCAGTTTTCTTAAGAATTACCTATAAAAAGTGTGATTTTTTTTTTTTTTTTTTGGAACCCACAAAATGTAAACTGTTTGCACACACAACAAAATTGTCTTAGAAATATTAACGTGAAACTTGGCAGGCTGGATCATGCTTCAAGGGTACAACTGTGATCCACTTCTTCCAGGAAATCAATCAATCAATCAATCAATCAATCAATCAATCAATCGAGCTTAGCATTTTTTTTTTCCATTAAAAAATCAAAGGCATCTGCCAGATTTTATAGCCATTAACCCCTTTTAAAATATTACTATTCTTGAGATTTTAGTTTGATTTTGCCCATATAGAAACATAATGGTCGTTTCAGTTGTGGTTGCATTACGATTGTGGTCCTCATATCATCATTATTTTGTCATGGAATGGTTGCCAAATTTAAAATGGATAGGCTTTTAAAAAAAGAAATAGGATATTGACTCTTATAACACTGAACTTTATACAGTGTGCCTTAACTAAAAACGTACTTTAATTTTACCTCTTCACTTATGGGTTCCCCAACAGGGCACCAGTGATGACACTGTGCAGAGTGATCATTGGTGTCATTCAGGTTGGAGTCATTCAGGTTTCCTGTCCTGCATAATGTTGTTGTTGTTTTTTTAAAGGTTATAGTAGTTTTAAAAAGGGGGAGGTTCTCATACTGCCAAGCAAAGTTACACCCCAAAGCATCATCTGCATTTCCACTAATCTTTTTGTGGGCCCACATAGAAATCACAAATATTCTTCAAATATGGTTGGTGATTGCAACGTACTACTCTGTTGCTTCACGGTATATATGCATTTTGAGATGGGCTACCAGGACAATCATGTTCATGACAATCCGCTATAACATATGCTACAAAATTGGAGGATTCTTGCTCTTGTTCTCCCGAGGACCCCAGAATGGTGCATCCAGCAACTGAATTCCATCTACCTCTCTGCAAAAAAAAAAAAAAAAAAAAGTTATCAATAATTTCCCTTTGGACAAATTAACCTGAAGACTAAATGGACTATGCATTTCATCATCCCCAAAACAAAAAGCTAAGGGAGATAGTTCCAGAGGGGGAAGACTATTCTAATATTGCATGCTTTATTTTGCCAGAGGGATAGAACATAGTGTGAGATCCAATCGTTTGGAGATGAATCAAGCTTAACGTTTCAATGCATTTCATCTATTTAATGCACTACATGTGTTCATTTAGATTGCCGGTAAAAAAATAACGGCATAAGTGGAAATTAGTGTTCTTGGCTATTGTCCAAGTGACATTCTTCTGGCTGAGAAATTTGTGATAATTAGTTGACTTAAGCCATCCTTCTGGATCTCAGAGTTCTTAATTCTTCCTGCCTTGTAGCTTAGCTGTGAAATAGAAGTGAATTATTATCTGTCACATCACACACAGTGGCATTATAAAAATATCATGCCCGTGAACTTTGTCAGTATTTTTTTTCCCTTTCTGATTATTCTTTTTTTGTTATTAAGGGTAATCAAAAGTAATATATGTATATCACTTTCCATTATATTTGGTTCTGTTACTATGGAAAAGAATTACAGCTACTCTGTGAATAATCCCTTTCCTTTTATCATGTTTTCATGAGCTTCTTGATATTCTTTGCATCATCCAGGGAGTCCCAGTCTTTATTTAGAAAGCTTTCTACTCTTGGACCATTTTATCTCTCTCTTTTTTCCCTCCCAAAATGAGAATCCTGGCTTAGGCACACCAATGAATTACCAGAAGCTGGCAAAGCATCAAATTTGCATGGATTTGTTTCTGGTTTCCATCTCCATATGAACCTGAAATACCCTATCCTGCAACATTGCCATTGGTCTGTGTCCATATATCCTTTCTTGCCCTATCTACATTATTGTTGGTCACACATTCTGCCAGATGTTTAGACTGGATTTGGCATTTTTGTCCACCTGTCAAGTCCTTCCCAAGGACCTGGGATAGGCAGATGTTGTTTGATGGTGGTAAAGTTATCAGCACAGGATATAAGCTGTTCCAAGTAAAGCTGCCTTTTGCAATGGACTGATGGTGATTTTTGTCAATGCTGATGGTCTTCAAGTGGTGCTCCAGATGTTTTGGGATTGCACCTAAGGTGCCTATAACTATTGGTACTATCTCTGCTTTCTTTTGCCACAGTCATTCTATTTCTAGTTGCAGGTCTTTGTATTTTGTGATGATATTATTATTATTATTATTATTATTATTATTATTATTATTATTATTCAGCAATACCCCCCCCAAATATCAAACTTTAGGTCCTGTCTGGAAAACTTAACTTAACTTAACTTAACTTAACTTAACTTAACTTAACTTAACTTAACTTAACTTAACTTAAGTCTTGTCTTGTCTTGTCTTGTCTTGTCTTGTCTTGTCTTGTCTTGTCTTGTCTTGTCTTGTCTTGTCTTGTCTTGTCTTGTCTTGTCTTGTGTTTTTATACGTATGCATACATACCACTCATCTCCAATGGACTTTTGTCCTAATAGTTGCCACATTTTCACTGCACCCATGCAAAATGTTGGTGATAGAATGGTTGGAGCCTGGAAGGAGAAAAATGGTGTAATAGTCTTCCGTCCTTCTTGGGTGGTGTGGCAGCAAGGGTAAAATATAATGCTCATACAGATCCTTATAGAAATTTTAGTGAAGAAACACATGTTGAATAGTTTCTGTTTCTCCAGAGCCATATGGGCAGGTATGTTCTATGAGTAGGATTTTGATGTCTCACTCTTGCAATAATGCCAAAGATAGCACATTGTGCTTGGCCCTAGAGAAGTCTGGGGAAGGTTAGTATCCATAAATACCTTGCAGAATACTAAGTATCTTTAGCTATCAAGGTTCTGCTGTTCAGGACAGGAGCCTTACTTTGGTTTAGAATTCATTGTCATTCAACATTTGGAGGACTGCCTTTTTTCCTAGTCAAAACAGAAGCCCTCTCTACATAAGCCCTCTCTATCAGCTTGGTTAAGGCATTACCTTTGCATGTTCAGTCCAACACAGCAGAAGCAGTGAGCATTTCTACCAGCAGTCACTTCCACACAAAGATTCCAGGACATGCGGAAACGTTGGCATATGTTTGAAAAAGCCTTACTACAGATAATCCTGGTATATCAATAATCTCCATTGAGGTGGGATGGCTGGAAAAATAGCAGGAGGAATGCTAGAAATAAACAATCAATGGATGGGAAGGAGTTTGTTAATAGCATGTCTCATGAACGAGAACTCGAGTCTAGGCTCAAAAAAGTCCAGGAAGAAGAGATTTACAATATCCAAAGAGATTCTACCTTAAGAAACTTTCTAACAAAAGTTCCAATCATGGTTTCCAAGGTTCTATACTCTACCTCCATTAGAAACGCTTTATTAAAGTCTGTGTAATTCTTGGTTCCTTATTTGTGCCCTGCTAGGAGGGCATGATATATGCCACCAGCATGATTAGGAGAAGTAAGGGCCTGATCATCGCTCCTCCTGTGTGGATCACATGAAGAGAATGCCAAAATATAGTTATCGATTCAGAGCAGATCTGTAAAATATTAGTCTGATAGGTAGCAATTGACATCCAAGTGAATTTCATGGCTGGAGGGGGAATGGGAACTTGGAGCTGGTACCTGATGAGGTTCATGGTTTTCAAGGAAGTAAAAAGAAGAAATGGTCCAGGAAGCAGGCCTTCATCCTAGATTTCAAACATTTCTGATTTGAATCTGGGAGATAAGTGTTATAATTTTTGTACAAGTTGTTGCATTAATGCTAGATGATGTAATCCACAAGATCTGTTAAGTGATGTCATTCAGGAAATAATTAAAATGATAACAGAGAACAATATATGTATGCATTGGTGTATGTATGTATGTATGTATGCTTGCATATGTACACACACACACAGAGATAGCCAGTTACAGCTTGTGGTTTTAATGATCATTCAAGCATCCATTCATTCTGATGAAAAGGAAATGAAGAAAAAAGAAGTCTATTCATTCTCTGTGCATGGGATCATATTCAAAAGCTTAATGAGTTGAGTAATTGGGCTTTCTTTCCTATGTGCCAGCAAAATACCCTTCTTCACAATTAAAATAACATCAGGTTGGGAAGTCTGAACTTACTGCTCTATTCCCTCATTCAAACCAGTGATGTATAAGAAAGGTTGGTCATTAAATATATATATATTCATATATTCATATATTCATATATTCATATATATATATATATAAAACAGATTCTGCAGAGAGAGTTTAAGCTGAATGAATTGGAGGCTTGCCTGTCCACAGAGGTGATGGAAAGTTTAGTCAAAGTAAAAAACACGAAGAGTGTCCATTAATTATATCCATATTAGGTTACAAAACATTCCTATATAAATGGAACTGTATACTTAATGATGAGATCAAATGCAAAATAGATGAAAGGGGTTAGAAAAAGGGAGAAGGAAGGATCCAGTGGAAAAAAGAGTCTAATATACATGCAAAAGGTTTAGTCTCTAGCAACTCTGGTTATGGCTGAATAAAGATCTTCTCCAAGGTATTGTCGAAGGCTTTCACGGCTGGCATACGATGGCTGGTGTGGGTCTTCCGGGCTGTGTGGCCATGGTCTTGAAGTTTTGTTTCCTAACGTTTCGCCAGCACCTGTGACCAGCATCTTCAGAGTACAGGAGCAGTTCTCTCTGTGCCCAGGGTGATGTGACCCTTTTTGTGGGTATTTATAGAGATCTGGGGGGGGGGGGGATTGGGGGTGCAGGGGGAGGTTGGGTTACTGAGTGGTTGCTTGTTTTGGTGTCATAATCTGTGTGTATCTTCCTGGGGATTAGGCAGGGTTTTTTCTTCTATTGAATTGTTAACGAGGGGCTGCTGGGGGTGATTAGCAAGTTCATTGTGTGAACTGTTCACACGTCCTGGTGGTTGAGCTGAGTTCGTTGACCTTTTGCAGGCTGTAGGCTGTTCATTGACCTTTTGCAGGCTGCTCCTGCCCTCTGAAGATGCCGATCACAGGTGCTGGCGAAACGTTAGGAAACAAAACTTCCAGAACACGGCCACACAGCCCGGAAGACCCACACCAGCCATCATCTCCAAGCATTGCCAGACAGTGTCAACTGTATCAAATGGTCTCAGTGTAATTCAGTCGAAGACAGCTTCCCATGTTCCCAGGGGAGAAGGGAGGAAAGGTAGGTGGGGTTAACCCTGCAGTGCACTTCAGGAGACCATGAGAGCTTCAAAAGTCCAGACTTCATTAAGGAAACAATCCTATGCTGGGTTGTACCATTCTGAACACCATGTGGGGCTCACGTGGTTGAATCCACTTCCATTCAAACAATGATGATCCAAACGGTGGTTGTGGTGGTAGTGGCATATACAGTTAAACCTTGGGAAATCAGTGACTTTCTTTATATATGATGACTCTCTCCTCTGTCTCTTCTTTCTTCTCCTCCTCCTTCTCTTCCTCCTCCACTGAAAATGTTTTTTTCCCCCCTTCCCAGGCTGTGGGGGTTTGTTCTAATGCTGTGTCCAGTTCTGTCTTGCAATAGCTGCTTTGTGAAACAGCTGTCTGATCACCTACTTCATTCTCAAGATACAGTGGTACCTCGGGATACGAACGCCTCTACTAACGAACATTTCGGGTTACGACCAGCGTCGGCAGGAAAATTTTACCTCAGGTTATGAACTTGCCTCTACTTACGAACCGGATCCGCGGCCATTTTCCCTGCTGTCACGCAGTCGCGGCTTCCTGTGGCCGAGGTCGCGGTAGCAAGGAGATGTTCGGTGAGGCTCGTGGTGTGTTTTGCGGTGTTTTGTGAAGGTTTTTGGTGTGCGTGTTAGCATGGCTCCAAAGAAAATGCAGAGCAGGCTTGGCGGGAGTCAGGCTCTGAAGAGGAAATTGCCTCGGGTTGCGACCAAATTCGGGCGGGGGGTGGAACGGATTAACCGGATTTACATTGAACCCTATGGGGAAATTTGCCTCGGGTTGCAACCAAATTCGGAGGGCGGAACAGATTAACCAGATTTACATTGAACCCTATGGGAAACTTTACCTCGACTTGAGACCAACTCGAGTTGCAACCAGAGTCACGGAACGGATTAAGTTCGTATCCCGAGGTACCACTGTATCTGAGAATTTCTGTCAAATTTGCACGCATTAATATCCATGTTCTTTGTTGTTCTTTCTTTTCCAAAACCCCTATGAAACAGGATAGTTTTCAATGCTGTTTTAAAGCGGGGGGGGGGGAACCTGAACTTGGGGGACAAGCTATTCAACAGTGAGGAGGACGCCACTGAGAAGAGCATGAATTGAAGAGAAGGGTGTCTACTGGAAAGAAGTGCGCAAACAAAGACAGGATGTTCAATACAACCTTTAGCCACCTCCTTGCTAAATAACTACAAAGACACCCACTTGTCACATGATCATTTCTCCCAAATTCTCTCCTTTGAAAGAGATTTCAAAAACATGCAAAGGATTTTAAAGGTTAACATTGCAAAGAAACCAGAACTCTTTTTTGGTGGGGCGGGACTCATGCACAATGAATTAGAAAGAACTCACGGTAAACTGATTTTGCATATGGTAAGTGCAGTAAGATTATTGCATGCACAATGATGGAAGAACAGTGAAATTCCCACAGGGGAGGAATGGATTGTGAAAATGTCAGAATTTTCAGAATTTACTGAAATGGCAAAACTGACCTGTCTGGTCAGGGAAAAAACAAGAAAAACTTTTCTGATAGACTGGAAAGCTTGTATGGACTTTTTGCTGAAAAAAGAAAGAAGTGACAGATTGATTTATGGGTTTGAAGATTAAGAAAGATGTAGGTTAAATGAGGGGTTGAAAAGACTTATAAGAATGTCTAAGACAGAAGAGGGACTATAAAATTGTAACTATCTCCTGAAAAGAAAGTCAGAAGTCATTATATTTCTTAACTTTAGGGCTTTTTTTCCTTCTCTTTTTTTCATTTCTTTCTTTCTTTTTCTTTTGATTTCTCTTTTACTCTATGATTATTTTTTAATAAATATAAATGAAAAAGAAAGATATTTAAAAAAACAAACATTCATCAAACTGAATGGAAACTGGTAGGGAAAATGCAGGGTTCCCCCCCCCTGCCCCATAAATGATTTTCACTGAAGAGATTTAAGCAACACAAATTCTTCTTCCCATCTTTTAAGATAGTCTGCCTTTCCAAGGGCTTCCTAACTTTTCCTACTTTTTGAAATTCCCTACTACCTTAAGGAAGCATAGTGGTGCCACAAACGCTCTGTGAGGGTTTATTTTGGTTTATTTTCTAGGTTCAAGAAGCAAGATTGTTCTGAATCTCTTCCTATAATTCTGCAAAGTTAAGAGTCTCTACTAATCTTCAGGGTGTTTACTACATCTTCTTCCCATTTCATTCCTCACTGTAGTAATAGAGATCATTATGCCTTTCTTTCTTCCTCTTGCATAATATAGCAAGAAGGGGGGGGGGGAGGGAGGGGTGAAAAAACTAGGAAAAAAGACTCTTTTATCTCCTGCTAAAATCAGTATCTCACATATCTTCCTTTATTCCTTCTCCCCTGATTTTTTTCTTCACCAAATTATCAACTGGAAAGGGAAGGAAGAATATGTGATTACTATATGATTATTTTTCACCTCCTTGTTCACTTGAAAGAGAGAGCAAAATAGTGGTCGCTAAGGCGAAATCTTAATTAATTATCCAATATTATCTTAATCAACATATGCTCCTTTTAAGCCTCTTAAACTCACTGCAAAATAAAGATATCTGAGAGGAAGATCTTTGTAAAGATGTACAAATAATCATAAAAGGGGGATATATTACGTGGGATTCCTTCCACTATTAGGAAAAGGGATGGAGTAAAAGAACATTTTGCTAAATAACTTGGATTAGCAAGATTTTCAGGCAACTGACTCACGCATTACTGAACATGATGCTTCCAAGTCACGTGTTCCAATATTGGCCTGCTTAATGAATTGAAGCATCAGGGGGAAAATATGGAAGGAGCTATGCAGGAGAAGAGAAATGCAATTTAATATGACATGAATCATTTGTTGGCCGGCTGTAAAGTATTGATGGAATTCCACATGAAAGGTTTCTAGTATGACTATTTTTTACAGGGAGCAGTGCTTAATTCTAATGTTGCAAGCATTTAAAGGCAGCTTATGAAAAAGACAATGGCAAAGTTAAATATGTCACAATCACCCAGAAGTGTAATTGGCAAAGCAGTAAATCTAATGATGTTCAAAAACATGACTTCAACTCTACTGTGCCTGGGGAAAGAGACCCATTAAACTGTAAAGGAACAAAAGATAGCTGGGTATATAGCTGTCGGCGTGATGGTGACATTAGTTGCTAAAATTCCTATTGATTTGGGTTGCTAGCAGTTTGTAGGGCATGAGCTATTATGACAGAGGTGACCCCTCACTTGGATTACAGGATGGAAGTCAGTGTGTGTGTGTGAATATATATGAGAGAGAGAGAGAGAGAGAGAGACTGAGACTGAGACTGAGACTGAGGGGTTATCAACACATCCTCAAATAATGGCTCAAAGATGTCTTGCTAAACCATTCTTTGAGGACATCCTCAAGATGCTTCCCTTCATCTTTTAGCCATCCCAGAGCTGTAGATGTCTAACTTGGTTTTCCATCTTCTCCTAACGCAAGCCTTGCTGATATCAGCAGGGACTGTGGTGATCATGCAGTCTGGGATCAATTGTCACATACACACCCTCAGCTCTCTAGACACTGGGCACTTCCCTCCTTGGATTTTGGGTCTGGCCTGCTGGACTCACATGACAACTGGCATCCACAAGACCTTGCCTGCATAATGGCTGGCTGGCCCTTATTCAAAGGACAAGTTTTCTCAGGGGATTCTGCTCAGAGTCCTGCTGGATTGGAGTGGTATATAAGCCCCACTAAGTCAATAAATACAGACTTGCAGTAAAGTAAGGTCTTAGTTGCACATTTTCAGGGCCTTTGTGAAACAATACTAACTAGACTCTATTTATTATCTATCTTTTTTTAAATATATAATTATTATTAAAGAATTTTATACAAAGTTAAAAGATAAACATGAAACAATATGGAAGAAAAAGTAAGAAAGAGAGAGAGGGGAAAAAAGTGTTTAAAACAATAGAAAGCAAAATGAAAGAAAGAGGAAAAAAAAAAAGAAACTTCGGATCTTCTTTACAGCAGTTATAGACATAATTGAAATCATTTTCTCCCATCTAAATTGCATAACATCGTTCCCTTCAACTCTTATTAATTGACAAATCCAGGAATCACCAGTTCATTTTTATCCATTTTCAGCAAAAAGTCCATAAAGGGTTTCTAGTCTTTTATAAAAGTAGTTGTTGTTTCCTTCTTAAACAAATCAATTTAGCCATTCCTGCAAATTCTGCCATCTTCACAATCCATTCCTCCATTGTGAGTATTTCTACATTCTTCCATCTTTGTGCATGTACTAACCTTGCTGCAGTTACCATCCATCCATCCATCCATCCATCCATCCATCCATCCATCCATCCATCCATCCATCCATCCATCCATCTATCCATCTATCTATCTATCTATCTATCTATCTATCTATCTATCTATCTATCTATCTATCTATCTATCTATCTATCTATGAGAGAATGAATGGCCCAAAGTCACCTAGCTGGCTTTATGCCTAAGGCAGGATGAGAACTCACAGTCTCCTGGTTTCCAGTCCAGTGCCTTTAACTAGTATAACGATGTGCTTCTCCTCCTTCCTCACTCTTTTTCTTAAAATGAAACAAATCAAAACAAAAGACAGGAATGTAGGAACAGCAGCAGGAAGATCACTACAAAGATCAAAAGGAGAGCAACTGGAAGGGGGCCCAGGGTATCTGTTTTGCTTTCAATATTATTGTTAAACTATCACCATGAATTTCAATTTCTTATGGGGGGAGGAAGAGTGCCAGGTCTCTGATTTTTAGGCATCGGGGTGTCCATGTGAGGGGGCAAGGGGAAATAATAACACGTACGACAGTGTCATCACACAAATGCTGTAGATATGTACATGCCTCAATCATCAGGTGGTAAGCACGTAAGGGTGACATTTTGGTAAGACATCACCACATCTGTGTCAACATTTGGGATCATCCTTACTGGCTTTAGATGCTGTTCTGCACAAGTTTTCATTGCAAATCCCTGCCCCACACAATAATAAGGATAGTAATTGGTGGTTGTTTCTCCTGCCTGGCAGGTAGGAGGAGGAATACTGATGAGTATTGCAGAGTAGAGGAAAACACATTAAAATGGTTATCTGAATGATCCAGAGTGAGTTATGAAACAGTAAAAGAGAAAAGGAGAGCTTGGCTGAAGGAAAGTTCAAGAAGATTTGATCTAGTTTCCAACCTTAGGAATATTTTGGGCAGTCAGCACCATAATATCACCACCATTTCATGGATAGCGGCCAACCAAATATTAAAGCTAAGGTGGGACTGAAGGTGTGGTAGAACTCAAATCCCTGTAATTTATTTCATAGCATGGGATTGTGGCTCCCTTGACTGCCAAGGAAAGACATAAATCAGGACAAGATTTATGTGATACCCAAGCTGCTCAGGCCCCCTTATTTTTTATTTGTAGCCCCCAGAGTCCTGCCCAATGATTCCACCTCATTCTACATCCTTAGATTGCCAAAGATGAAGTTCTATGTTTTGCCACCATCTTCAGATGAAAAAGACAATAAAATAAAATAAAACTTGTTACATAGATCTTAGAATCACTTTAACTCGTTCATTGAAACAAAGTAAATTGCCTAACAATCTAAGTTTCTTTCTTCCCAGAAAATTGCACACATCTGATGAGACCTCTTCTCCATTTTGCATTAATGACCTGTCTACCTACATCATCACTCCATGAACTTGGCCCTCATTTTCTTCCCCCACATTGTGCAGTCCCTGGCCTATGACCATGAAAATATTGCCAACCTCTGGAGTAAAATAACTACTTTGGCATTTTCCTCTTCTCTGTCCACCTGAGCTCTATGCAGAAATCCATCCTGTTAGAATCAGAATATGTTTAGAATGCGTCTGTCTAGCACAACAAATCTAGCTGTGTTGAGAGATGATTCCATTTTAAAAAGAGCCCATTTGTCCAGTTCAGCATCATTACATAGGTTACATAGATAGATATTATTTCAATTTAAATCACTAATGGATGGAGGTGGCTTGCAGAGCACTATTTGTGAGACCTCTGACAGAGAAACATTAACAGGCTGGAATAGCAGCAAACTAGCCCCATCTTCTTAGACCACTCATGACTGCACAGGAATAAGGAAATAACCCTTTTTAGTCCCAACATGGTGTTGACCTGACCATGGTTGCCATTCCAACGTAACCAGCCCACCAACTCGTTTATGAGCATGTGCATATGTGCATTTTCATGCATATTTCACAATAAACATGGAGGCAAAAAATCAGAAGGAGTCTGGTACCATCTTTTCCAATTAACAAATCTGATTAAAATGCATCAGCTTTCATGAGCTGCAGCTTGTATCAGCAGCTGTGTAGAGTAGGAAATAGAGCATTTTGGCTTAGTGGTTAAGGCATCAGGATACAAACCAGGAGACTGGGAATTCTAGTCCTGCCTAGGCACAAAGCCAGCTGGGTGACCTTGGGCCAATCCCTCTCTCTCAGCCCTAGGAAGGAGGCCAGGGCAAATGACTTCTGAAAAACCTTGCCAAGAAAACTGCAGGGACTTGTCTAGGCAGTCTTCAAGAACTGGACACGATTGAACGGATTAAAGAAAAAAGTAAGAAATTGTGATGGAATGGTTTGGTGAAGACCGCACTCAGGGAGATAAGCATTTCCTTAGCCCCCAGAAAGAGCGTGGGAAGGTTAAGAAGATGAGACTGGCACCACCCTAAGGAATTCACAGTGTTTGCTTGCTGGCTTGGGGAGTTTAGATTGAGTCTGGTGAGATTGATGTCAGGTTCAGCCCAAAGAACTCCATGAGACAGTACAGATATAGTTCTATAGCATTTATTAGCTTTCACCTACAAGACAGAAATCTCGCCAGACTGAATCTAAATTCCCCAAGCCAGCAAGCAAACACTGCGAATTCCTTATGGTGGTGCCAGTCTCATCCTCTTTACCTTCTCACGCTCTTTCTGGGGGCTAAGGAAATGCTTATCTCCCTGAGTGCGGCCTTCACCAAACCATTCCATCACAGAAGTAGGCAGAATGGAGGAAAGAGAGAACTTGGGTGTCAGAAGCCTCGCAATCAATTAACCTTCTTGCTAGATTGCTTGCTTTGTTTCTGCCATTACAAGGAAAGGAGGAGGGGGAGAGTTAGAAGGTGAACTGTTAGGCGCAGATGGACAGTTATCTGTTTCTCAGGAATCCCCAAGATCCAGCATGAGACCAGTTAGTTAGTTTCGGCAATGCTCTAGAACTATACACTAGTCCTCAATAAATGAATTCTTTTTTGAACCTACATCAGTTTCAATGGGAGTTGCTTTTGTTGGGTACTGAGCATTGCAGGTTCTTATATTGGGTTTCTTTTACATACATACATACATACATACATACATACATACATACATATATACATATTTGTCAAGAAGGCAAAGACTCTTGTAGGATTATGTAGGCTAGATTAATGTAGGATTTAAATTGGAATGTGGGACGGAGGACAGGAGGGGAAGATAGGTTAGTTATGTGGATGCTGGTTATATGTGAGACAGATTACAAGTACCTTACCAATTAAGAACTGTAATGGGTTAGAAGCCCATTGTTTTTGTTGAGCTTTTCTGACAATACATTAACATGGCTCTCCTGAATGATTATGTGTCAAGGAGTTTTTGACTTCCAGCAACCATATAGATAGTTTTTCTCCATGAAGATCTAGGCCTAACCTGTTCTTTCAATTCTCCCAACAATGCACTATCACCACTGTAACTGAGTCCATCCACCTTGCTGCTGATCATCCCCTTCTCTCTTTCCTTCCACCTTTCCCAGAATTAGACCCTTTTCCAGAGAGCTGAGTCTTCACATAACGTGTCCAAAGTAGAATAATTGGGGCCTGGTCATTTGTGCCTCTGGGTTGATTTGTTCAATGATCCATTGGTTTGTTTTGTTTGTAGGGTCTCCTCCTACCACACAAAAATTAAATAACCCTTGAACACCTTCCCTGGCAATGCAAACACCTTCTCCTCTGTTAATATAGAATTGAAAATAAAGTCAGTCTGCTTTAAAGACCAACATTCAACTGAAATCAGAACTTTTCTTGCTGGGATTAATGGATAGACAATTAGAAAAGAATCATGAAAGACAATTTTTATATATGACCACTGCTGCAAGATTACTATATGCACAAAAATGGAAAAACTCTGAGATACTTACAACTTAGGAATGGATAGTGAAGATGACAGATCTAGCAGAGAAGACAAAACTCACTTGTTTGATTAGAGAAAGACCAACAACTACATTTATTAGTGACTGGAAACCTCTATGGACTTTTTGCTGAAAAAAGAGAAAAATGAACATGTGACTTATGGTTTTGATGATTAGAAAGGGCAGCTTATGGAAACAAGGAAACGTTAGAGACACAGGGTAAATTATAAACACATTTATAACCTCTGTTAAGAAGATTGGAAGCCACTTTTTTATAATCTTTTGTTTTTCTATTTCTTTCTCTTTCTCTTTCTTCTTTTCTCATTATGCCATGTTTTTCTTTATCTATTCTATTTCTTTTCAATATCTGTATGGTTTTTATCTTCTTAAAATTAAAAAGGAAATAAAAAGACCATAACACCTTCTCACCAGCAATCAACACCCAGATAAGTAGAGATTAACACCAGGCTTAACACCAGACAAACAATCAAGCAGTAAACAATACCCTAATCAAGGAACTACCAGCTCAGACAAATAATCAAGCAGTAAACAGTCTTGCCTTTGAACTGTGGTGCTGGAGAAGACTCTTAAGAGTCCCCTGGACTGCTAGGAGGTCAAACCAGTCAATCTTAAAGGAAATCAACCCTGATTGCTCATTGGAAGGATTGATAATGAAGCTCAAGCTCAGATACTTTGGCCACCTAATGCGAAGAGAGGACTCTTTGGAGAAGACCCTGATGCTGGGAAAGATTGAAGGCAAAAGGAGAAGAGGACGGCAGAGGATGAGATGGTTAGATAGCATCACTGAAGCAATGAGCATGAAACTGAGCAAACTCAGGGAGGCAGTGAAGGACAGGAAGGCCTGGCGCAATATGGTTCATGGGGTCACGAAGAGTCGGACACAACTTAACGAATGAACAGCAACAACAAACAGCCTAATGTAGGAACTTCCAAGAAAAACACAACACCTCATCCAACACTGAGAGAGCAAGCTACTGTGTGTAAACAGGGAGCAAACCCCGCTCCCTTCTAGCACTGAAGATGTTACCTACAGTAGTCAGGTAATGAAACATTTGCAAGAAAGCATCCAAGCTCAGAGAACCCCAAGGACTCCACAATTTCTTTAAATACACACACACACAAGCACATATAATTTTTTATTAAGGAAATTTATATTAAAGAATACAATTACATTTATTTAATTATATTCTTTGCTAAAGAAATTATCTATCTATCTATCTATCTATCTATCTATCTATCTATCTATCTATCTATCTATCTATCTATCTATCTATCATCTCAGTATATGTCAGTTTGCCTTTAGGGTCTGTGTAAGCTTCAATACTGAAACCATTTGAAACGTATGTTCATAGCACACACACGTCTGATATGAGAACACCCTGTCTGATATGAGAATATTAGATGAAGAGTTGCAGGAGAGGAGGCAGTATTCTAAAGACCTCCTAATCATCTTGGCTCGCTGGATGTTTGTTTTATCTCTGTGCATGACAGAATTTGCCTCCTTGGCAAAAGTAAGATTGTTTTAAAGGTAAAATAAACCCGAGATGTAAAATGAGGTTCTGCTTCTCTCTTCCTTCCCCTCTCAATATTTCTTGCACAGATCTGACAAGCTATCTTCCATTATCAGCCACTATAAACTATCCAAGGTTTCACATTATGCTCTACTCATTTGTTATTCCTTGCATTAAATTGTCCTGCTAAGAGTTTCTCTGTCTGTTTCAGATAACTACATTTTCTTGACAATCCTCAACAGGTTGAACAGAATTGTACCTAAGTGAAAAATATTTTTTTATCTTTGAAGACAGACCACATTTCCGGCCAAGAAGTACTTCATTGAACCTAGGATGTTGTAATATATTGGGGTAGTATATGCACGGATCTAAGCAGGGTGGCCTTTTGTAATTGACAGATGGAAATTTTGTCAATGCACAGATTTTCTAAGTGCCATCCAAGGTTTTTTGGTATGGCGCCCAGTGTGCCATAACCACTGGGACCACCACTGCCAGTTTATGCTATAATCTTGCAACTTCAATTTTTAGTTCTTGATGCTTTGTGATCTTCTCCAATTCTTTGTCTTCTATTCTACTATCCCCTCATATTGCCACATCAATTATCCACACTTTCTTCTTTTCAACCAGAAAATCTGGTATTAAATCTGATGTGTTATGCACCAAGACTTTATCTGTTTGTATTCAGAAATCCTACAGTATTTTAATCTGATCATTTTCAACTACTTCTTCAACTATATGTTCCCATCAATTTTTCATTACTGGCACATGATAATTTCTACAGATGTTCCAGTGAATCATTTGGTGACTGTGTTATGTCACTGTTTACAGTCAGTTTATGAGATCTTCTTGCACGAGCTGAATATATGATCTACTGTTTCTTCTGTTTCTTTGCACAATCTGCACTTTGAATCATTTGATGATTCTTCAATTCTGGCCTTGATGATGATGATGATGATGATGGTGATGATGATGATGATGATGATGATGGTGATGATTTCTTTAACATCTTTGTCAGTTGAATTCTTTGATGAGAATATAGTCATTTCAGTAACCAAAATATTTGCCCTTTCTCTAAATTCTGCACAAACGTTAACTGTTGTTTTGCAGTTATTAGATAAAGATGATAGAGAAAGGTTTTCTTCCTCTAGTCCGTGATGTGAGCTTCGCAGGTGTAACTGGCTGGCTACTGTGTCGCAGACAACAACAGACCAGAAGTGATTTTGAACTGACCCAGGAATGCCAGTGGTGGAGGAAATGTTCATGTCCCTTCAACAGTTAAGAAGAGTACTACACTGTCGGTCATGTCACTATGATTTAGCTCACTAAATAATGACAACATAAGCTAGTTGAGAGCTGGAAAAGCAACATCCTGAATCTGAAAGAGAAACTGTTTTAAAGCACTCTCTTAAAAAAAAAAAAAAACTCTGAATGGGGAATGCTTTTGTGATAAAAAGCTGGTTTATGGTTGTGTTGGATTGTGGAATATAGTTACTTCCTGATGAGGCACCCATAAATCTAGGAGAATATGTAATTAAGCACAAAGGAGTTTTGATGTATCTCCTTAAAGAGAAACAACTTGTTAGGCTATTGTTTAAAATGAAGCAATAATTGTTCAGGGTCAGCTTGTCCTCTGAGAAAGAATAACATCCCTTCCAATGCCTAATTATTACACAACCTGGAAAAGAACCGGTAAGAGAGGGAATAACGTCAATTTAAGATCAACCTCAAGATATGAACTCTCGGTTTATCGGTTTAGTGGGCTCTGAAAGTGTGTTTATCTTATAGATGTGGAAGAATGATGCCATTTCTATTCAGATTAAATTCTGGTTTCTTCATATGAGGTACCAGTGTGGTGGGATCTGAAGTTTCAGAAGCTGACCTGAATGGAAAGCCTAAAAGAAAAAGTATCAGGAGAACTAAAAAAACCTGAGGAACTAAGTATTTAGAAAGTGACCAGCAAAAGCTAGAAATAACAGAGAGAGCAGATAGAAAATTGTTTCATCGATAAAGGGAGGAGGAAAAAAAAAACCTCTACTGATCTAAATAGAAATAGGTTGGAATATCTATTAATTCAAGAAAAGATTTTCTTTCATATTTATTGGACAACCCAGAGAATGTTTGAAAAGGGTTATATCTCAGCCTTATTATATTGGAATATAAAATGGATGGCAAGATATTTACTCATTTAATATGTACCTCCCCCAGTATTGTCCTGCTTTAGTTCAATATTCATAAGTTTGTTATGATGGTGTTAGAAGGATCAGTATGGCTTTAAAAATGCAGATATACTTTTTTAAATATACATGAAAAGTGGACTTTATTTATTTATTTATGCACTTGTTCATATATTTACCGAAGTTTTTATGCTGCTTTGATCATTCTGATTCTAAGGCGGTCACAAGCAAAAATATACACAATACAATATAGGATAATATAATAACTGTAAAAGAAATACAAAACTGTAAACCAAATCTAATCACCATAAAACATAACTGTATATTAACTAATCCCCACAGAACAATTCAGCACTAAGAGTTCATTGTATTAATGCCCTCAGTCAGGTACAACCAGCCAGTGTGTTGAATTTCTCTTTCAAATAGTCAAGTATTCAAAAGCTTTCTAAACGCCAGGTATGAGGATGCTGAACATTTATCAGATGGGAGGGTGTGCCACATGATGGGAGCTCCTGCAGAAAATGCTAATCTCTGAGTCCTCTCCCATTATACCTTCTACAGGGTAGGAGGATACTATAGCCCAAATTGTTGGATGACTTCACCAGAAGCTTCCTGTAGATACTAAATCAAAAGGAAGAGAAAATCAAGACCTCTTCACCATCTGTTGTTGATCATGCTGCACACTGACTCCTAACAAGTCATGATTTTGCTGATCTTGCTTGTCAACTTTCTGACCAGCACACATCCTGCCCTGCTCCAACTCCATCATCAACCGAATCTGTTCACCTTCAGGCTTCCAGACACTCCTTTTTCAATTCACCTGAATTATTATCATCCTCTAAGCACACTTCCTAACTTATGATGATTCTCAAAATATAATTGAACACTGAAATTGGTCCATTCTCCCTTATTATTCTAGTTAAAATATTTTCTTTTCCTTAGTTGCCATCTAAAAGAGAGAGATAATATGTTGTGAAGAACTATGGATTTACTGACCATAAGATACAGCAGAAAAAGATTGCTTTTCAATATTGGAAAGACAGTGTAACCCCAAACCTAGAACCTTGGATCAATTATATGTGTTTGCTTTTGTTTAGGAACTGGCTCTCTGACAATTTAATGGAAGTACTGATGGTTTTTATTCTGTGTTTGACTTGCTTTGATTATGTGTTTAAAATGTGTGCTTGTGAATAGAGTTACTGGGGAAGAAAGAGTCCTGGGAGTAGTGTTTCTTGATCTCAGTAACTTTAAGATGTACAGACTTGCTGGCTGGGGCATTCTGGGAGATGAAGTCCATGCATCATAAAGTTGCTGACAATGAGAAATGCTGCTCTAGAAGGACATGGAGAAGACAGTGTATAAAACCAGTGGCTAAGGAAATATGAAAAGAAAGATATCTCTGGAAGAGATGACAGAAAAAGCAGAAACTCTCAACATTTTAGCTGCTGAAAATGATACCAGCATGGCAGTTTAAATTCTGTAGGAGAGGCCTTCATAACAGCTTCTGATGATGAAGTAGTAGAAGAAAAACAATTGGCAAATGTTGTTAAGAATGTAGGGTGCCAAGTACAGAAAGCAGAACAGGTAACCACAGCTGGTAAGAAGATGGAATCTACTGTAGGCTATGAGGTCATGGATTTGAAAGAACAGAAAGAGTTGAAAAACTCATTGGATTCAAGAAAAGCATTACCTTCAGTTTCAAATGAAATTATTTCTCCAGGTGGTATCAAACAATCACAAGAAATCAACACTGAAGGAGATAAAATTGTTATTGAGGTAGGAGGTAAAAATTGGAGGAAGAGGATAACAAAGTTGACGTGGATAAAGAAGATTATTCTACAGCTGAAGAAGAATGAAGAAGGTGCAGCTGGAGACTTGAACTGTTGTGGAATTGTTGGAATTGGTAGAAATAAGTAAAAAATAGTATCACCTTAAAATTTAGTTTGATTCCTAAAAATTGACATGAGCATACCTATGTAGTTTCTTGACATGGTTTGGAAGTGGTTTGTCATTGCCTTCTTCCAAGAATTTTGTTCTGACTTCCCTATCTAGCCCTGGACTTCCCAGATGGCCCCCATCCATGTAGCAAGAATGAGCCTGCTTAGTTTTCTAGATCAGCCAAGACTGGCTTGAAATTGACAAAATAAATAAATAAAGGCAGATCCTGAAAGAAACTTGTTTTGATGATGCTCCATCTCCTTTAAAGTTTACATCAAATCTGGAAAATTAAGTTCAAACTATAAAATATTTCCTTTCCTGACTGATTCTTCAGCAGAAGTATTTAAAAGCTTTTGACTGCTTGCTTGCAGACATTCATGAACTTCCTACAACTACTGGTATGAAGAAACAATGTTGCAGGTCAATAAATCAATGGAAGACATTGGCTATTTTGACTGAACAACTAAAGACTAAAGAACAATTAAGAGCTAAGGCAAAAATAATGTTACATTAGGGATGGCTGGGGATATGGTGGGAATTGAGAAATATCACCCCTCTCTTGGATAAATTAGATGCTATAAAAGACTAGAAGGTAACAAGCCAAAAGATATAATGTGCTTTTTCTTAAGCTTTGCTAGCAATTATAGGTTTGTACTTTGTTATGAAGTGATTTAACTTCACAAAGTTAAATAAGAAACAAAGGAACCTGGATAATGGAATGCCAGAAGAACTATAACCTTAAGTTAACAATAATATGGACAATTTCTTGTCCATTATTGGCAGTCAATTAAGGCCAAAGACATGTTGGGATACTATTGACTTTACTATGCAAATAAGACTTGTAGGGAGAGAGTTTCAGAGAGTGGTGTCTACCATAGAGAAAGCCTGTCTGTCATCCTAACCCATGTACTTTGTAAGGAGATGGGGACACTCAAGAGGTCCTCTTTAGATATCTGACTGGACAGGCAGATTCAATTCTGAGTAGGAAGTTCTCTATAGTCTGGGATGCTTCAACTATGTATCCAGGGGTGTTTTGCTTCAAGATTATGGTGGAATCAGGCATCCCATTGTATATCTTAGCAGGAAACTAATTTCTTGAGAAAGAAATCTATAAGTAGTGCAAACTCTGTGGGTGTAGATAAACTAAGAACACATATATGGAACAACTTCTAAGAGACTTCTAAGAGAAGGGAAGACTTTGACAAGTAGCTGCTGTTTTGTGCCATGTGAATTTTGGCACGTCCCCTTTTGTTCCACTGGGAAAATCTGATTTTCTTTCAAATAAGCATATATTAAATTTGCTATAACTCCAGTAAGCAACTTGTACATTGTGGCAAGGCAAGTTATAGGACTGTAGCTGTCAGTTCCTTTTCCTTGGATTTTCTGTACTAGAAATGTTCTTCCAGATGTTACCCATTCTTCAGTTTATTTGCAGAAGGTCATTCAGAGGTATTGCTAGCCAGGAGGGTAGCCTTGTCACATGGGTGAGTCAAAAGCCATGCAGTTCATCTTTTCCTGGGACAGTCGAGTTTTCAGTCTTTTTGATTTGCATTTGAATCATTTCTCTTCTTCTTACTGCATCTTCTACTTGGTTCCCATCAAATTCTTTCCCAGCTCTTTGCCAACCCACTGTGCTTTTTTTTTTTATTGTGTCCTTTATCATTTTCCCTACAAAGCTTTCCAAGAACCCCCATTTTTTAAAAAATCAGGACTTGTAGTTTTTTTGTCATTTTCTTGGGTAGCTTCTACACTTTTCTAGAACAAATGTTGATTGGTTCTAAACTTCATGTCTTGCTTAAATGGATTTATTCGGCTTTCCTATCACTGAATTTTCAGTGCTATTTCTACAGTTGATTACCTCAGTTCTGAAACTTGGTTTTGGATCTACTACCATATCATTCTATAAGGAAAAGCATGACTCCCTTCTCCCATTTATTTCGAACATAGTCTCATTTTACATTTTTCAGGTTGCTTAAATCTGCCCTAAGCTTTCAACTTTCTGTTCTAGGAAAACTTCCACTTTGACTTTTCATGTATAAATGCCTTTTGGATCAAGTTCTGGTGTTGCAATATAAGTAGTGGAGTATATACATTGTTTTGTTTTGTTTTTTAATTTATTTAATAGATTCTGTTGGCATTACAGTACTTTGATTACCATGTTAATGCTATGCAAAAGGCTAGCCAAATCTTTTATTTTTATTGGCTTTAGTGGTGGCAATCATATTTTTCTTTTTTCTTTTTCTCCAGTAATAGTTGAATCTGTGAATTTCTGTTGCCAAATTTGCAACATCCACCTTTGAAATCCTCTTTCTGATAGTCCACCTTGGTAGTAACATTCCATAATAGAATTGTTTTCCAATTTTGTCTACATTTTTCATTTTTGTTCATGTTCTAGGCACTTGTCTCTCTAGCAGAGGGAACAGACCCACGTAGTCCACTTGTCACTGGATGCCCAGGAGTCACAGCATCCCATGTTGCCTTTGTTGACCCGGGTGATGACCAGTCTGGGACAAAAAAAATGCTTTCTAGTTTTCATATTGCAAATAGGTTGTGGGACACCCTTAGTCTGGGTTCTCACTTGAGACTTATCTGTCATGGGTGACCATTGCAGGAGTTAGCCTTCTGAAAGCATGATTCTGAACATCACTGGACCATGCAAACTTCACCAACACAACAAGATGTCATCCCATGGCAGGATTGCTGTTGTTGTTATTAACAAACTAAATAGGATTAAAAATAATAATGCCACACTCATAGCTATTGCTTCCAAGCTGTTCCATATAAAGGCAAAAATAATATCTAGCATATTTTTAATGTATAACTTCTATTTCTTTTTCCCTATCGATACCATTCAAAACATCAAGAAGATAAACTGTCATTTACAATTAGATGTTCTTGCTCAACTACACTGACAGCTACCTTGGGCAATTCTGAGTCATTCCCTATTGATTTGTTTCTATTCCCTCTTTTCTGAATATGTCTTAGCATAATGTTTGAGTATCCTACCTAAAGGGGAAAGAACACCCCCAGGGTCACTTTGAAATGCTAAATAAAGCAAGTCAGAATGAAGTTCCCAAAACTTCACTACTCTGTATCTTATACAACCCAACTCCATCGCTTTATCTGACAATGTAAGCTGGTATACAGAAATCTCCACTCTTTAAATTTCATTTTGTTTTCATATCACATGGAAGACCTTAAAAAAAGATCCAACGCTACTTATTGTTTATCCAGAGAAAGGACCATCTGAATATTTATTTATTTCTCTATATTAAGAATTACAATTTCCCACTTGGAAGGTTTAGGGAACTGCATCTAAAACTTTTGAGAGCCATATGCAACCTTGATTTAATGCACTTATTCTGCTTTTGCTAAACTCAAGAAACACACACACACACACACACACACAAAAGAAACATTATCCAGTACAAGAAGAGGGTTTTTAAAATAAGGTTTTTGCACACCATTACTTTTTAAACATATTTTTTGACTTTTTTTTTCTTTTTTCTCTTCTTTTCCTTACAAGGATTCTTAGATCTGACATTAAGAGGGAAATTGTATAAATGAGGAGAAACCTATCCAGAACTACATGCAATTTCTTGATTTTTTTTTTTTTTTAAACAACTAACAATGATCTGGAAACTGGATGAACTGGATTTAAGTTTGAAAAAGTGGGCAACTGAGAAAATTAAAAATTGGTGGAATCCACCCACTCTAATCAGGTAAAAAGCCTAGCAAATATCAGGATATGTTTGTTGTTGTTTGAATTATTGTTTTTATAGTTATAAATTATAGTTTATAATTATTATTTTCCCTCCCTTTGCACTTCCATCAAGATTATAACATCAATAGTGCAATGATTTCTACAGTTTTACGGTGCTGTTAGGCTTACTTTGTGTATCCATGTAATTAGTGTTTTGATCGTCAAATGATAGCTTATTCCATGGCCAATCACTGATGTAATACTTTGCATAATTGCTGGGCACTAGGCAGGTGATAAGGAAAAAATATTATTATTTCTAATTGTCTCATCCTCTTTTACAGCTGTCCTGGTTGGTGGTCATCAGTATAATTTATGATAATAAATTTCATAATTTAACTGTGGAATATGTGAAGCTACTTTTTCTTTCCTACCTGAATCTCCCACCACTGACCTCTCATAATCTAATATTTAGAAAGAAATAAAAGATTTTCTTGATATGATTTACAGTGGGAATATGAACATTGAGGTCTGACCTTCACTAATGAGTTTTTCCATTATGGAGGAAATGAGATTATGTTACAGATTATTTGAAACCTTTGATGGAGTCTTGGATGGTGAAAATATTCCTTACTGCACTTTTTAAAATCAAGATGTATCGTTTTTGTTCACATCTTCTTTTTTTTTTTACGTTCTTCAGGTTCAGATTGGGATTTTATGATTCGAGATCTGTCTGTATTGCATCTGAAGAAAAAGTATACATGTAGGTGGTGGAAGGGTGCTTGTGCAATAAATAATTACAAGACCTGCCAGAAATCTTTTTTTTGCTCTCTCTTCTGATCTAAGGAGCTTCATACTGTACATTAATATTCATCTGGACTTCATAAGCTGTACTTGTTTCCACGATGACCTCTTGAAGATCGTTTTCTCTTAGAAAAAGACAAGTATTGACAAATTACTTGATAGTGCAAGGCGGCACTAAGTGGCGTTCATTTTCTATATAAATGCACTCACATTCAGCCACACAAACACCCACTTGGTCTGACATACCACTTTTTTCCTGAACCATAGCTAGGATGTTTGAGCACTCAAGTCACTAACCTCCATCTTTTTGTAAGCAAAGCGTTCCCAAGAAAACGACACTTGATGTAAGAAAAGTGTAGGAAATAATAGACACAAAAATAAAGGAAAACAAAATGCGATATTTAGCTTCACAACTTTCAAAATAAATTCTACCAGCTCGAAAGAAACAAGCAAATAAACATTGGCACAATGTCTCCTTTGCAAATGCTTATGTGAAGAAACATGAGCTGAACTGACGTCTAAAACTGGATTGCAGGGTGCTGAATTAATGCAACATTTCCAGAATTGGATGGGCATGGTTCTTCTACAATTAATGTCTATAGATACCTCATTGTCCGCATTAGCCGTTTATTCTTATCTAATAGCTGAAAGGGTTGGAATGGGCTAACCAAGGATGTGGGAAGCAGATTGCTAAAATTTCCCATGGACATCTGTTATGGCTTTGAAGTGGGGATATTTGTTGACAATGTTCTTCGAAACTTCTTTCACTTGCTTATAAGCGGTCACTAGCCAAGGATCAATCACTGGACTTCATTGGTGCTAAGCACAATTGGAATCGATTGTAATGGCTTCTATGGGACTTAGAGATCATTTGCATTCCTAACAAAGACATAAATTCATTTGGAATAACCCCCCCCCCCCTCATTTGCAATAGCAGATTCAGTTTAGAGAAATCATTTGACTGAGTTTCCTTAGGTGTAGTATAGGTGGGTAAATAAAGAGAAGCAGAGCATTAATTAGCAGTCAAGCTGCTGCTTAGATTTAATGCCCTGTCTCCCTCCCTCCTTCCCTTCTCCCTCTCTGAATAATAGCGCAACCAGCATTGCTAGTGGACAACACAAGCAAAAGATTAACAATTTTCAAGTGGCTGATGCAGTTCAGAGTCAAGGAAGTCCTTGTATTCTCATAGCAAGCAAGCAGCATCTATTCTGGAAACAATGTTAGTTGGCTGATCTCTGTGTTAATTAGAGTGTAATCTGGAACTAGAATTGGAGTATTTCCACCTTCTTTCAAATGCAGGCAACCCAAGTATAGCCTGATCAGTGATAATACATAGTCCCTCAGTATCTCAGACTTATAACAGCCCAGGTACCAGGGACAGATTAATGCTCAGACCAAGGATGCATTCCAGCTATGGTCCAATGGTCCTGGAGATGAAAAGTGGCATCCATGGAGGGGGGAGGTTCTCAAAAAAGTCAAGAGGACAGCCATAGCATTGCAATCAAAGTCCCACTCCTTTTGTACATGCATTAATGTCAAATGTGCATAGAAATGAACATGGCGTTGATGATGTTGCTGGGAGCACCATTGTGAACTTTTTGACCTCCCTTGCAGATACTGCTGGAAACAATCTACCAAAGGATGTCCTTCCTAGTTTCAATACTAAGCTTTCTGCAAACTCCAAGTGTTACAGAAAAAGAAAGGTTCCCTCAACTGAAAAGAGAAAAGGAAGGGAAGGGAAGGGAAGGGAAGGGAAGGGAAGGGAAGGGAAGGGAAGGGAAGGGAAGGGAAGGGAAGGAGAGAGAGAGAGAGAGAGAAAAGAGAAAGAGAAAGAAAAAGAGAAAGAGAAAGAGAAAGAGAAAAAAGGAAGTAGAAAGAAGAAAGGGAAAGGGGGAAGGGGAAGGGGAAGGAAAGAGAAAGACAAAGAAAGGAATCAGAAAGGGAAAAGGGAAAAGGGAAGGGGACAGGAAGGAAAGAAGAAAAACGAAGCAAATCTATGGTCAGATGTTAAGCTTCAGAAAGTCCAACAACTCTATGAACAAATACATTTTTTCCTGGCAAACATAACTGGATAGCACTGCAGCCATCACTGTTTCTGTAGGTTTTTATGCTTCTGATGTTTTTCTGGGGTAGGAAGGCATAGTGAAATGTAATGGTAGTGATTTCAACCAGATTTAGAAAGATTTCCTTTTCTTTACGTTTCTGTGATCTGCTGCTTTTAATTTCTTTTGTGCACTGCTTCTTACTTTTTTCTGTATTTTACATAACACTGCTTATGTCAAAAAGGTATAGAGTGATGAGAATATATCTATATGTGCATAAGTAAAATTATTGGAGAACAGACAGACAATTTTATTAATTGGTTGAAAGAGAATTTGCTTTAGGTTAAAAAAGTTTTTGAGAGAAATACTCTTTTGTGGAGTGGACTGTCTATGCACTTATAGTGTGGCAAAAAGAATATGAAAGGATATGAATATTGGATCTTTCATTATATGGAATGATTTAAATCCCAAGGAAAAGATCTCAGGAGTGAATTCTTCCCATGAAGCTTCTTCAGGAGTGACACTATTGTCATTGCTAAGGAGAGTCCTGAGAAGTTGTTGGAGAATTTGTCCTTCTCCTGCCCTGCCCCCCAGATCGGGGGACTTTCCATCTAGTCTTAGATGGGGTTTCTCCCCCCCCCCAAATTAAGACTAATGCACAATCTGGGGTTCCTCCTGGGCTCTCAGCTCCTTCTTGAAGAGCAGGTGGTGTCTGTGGTCAAGAGGGCCTCTGCACAGCTTCATTTGGTATGCTAATTGTGCCCCTTTCTGGACTGGGAGGCCCTCCAGATGGTGATTCACACCCTGGTCACCTCATGGTTGGACTACTGCAATGTCTTATATATAGGACTGCCTTTGAAAACCACTTGGAAGCTGCACCTGGTCCAGAATGCAGAGAGGTGGGCAGTATGCACATGTGACAGTACAGCTTTGTGAACTGCTCTAGCTGCCACTGAGCTTTCAGGTGCAAGTCAAGGTGATGGTGGTCCTTCAAGGTGTAGAGCCAGGTCATCTGAGGGATTCTCATGGTTTTTGCCCATTTAAGAAGATTGAGCAGAGTTGCTGTGCTTTGGGCCCCATTGATTGAGCAACAAAAAGTATTGGGACGTAGCACCTGCCCTCTGGAATGATACCCCTTACAGTTCCCTGCCTGATGATTTTCCAAATATATTTTAAAAAGAAGATATATTTAAAAACTAGGGTTGGATGTTTGTGGAGCCCTAATGGTCATGTTGTTGTTGCTATTGTTGTTATAGAGAGTGTATTTGTCTGGATGCACACGTTTCCTCTTTTTATTGTTTTCTATTTTTAATGCAAGTGGCCCAAAGTTCTGGAGTTGGGCACCCTCGACTTGTGCCACCTTTCCAACTCCCATGCCACAACAGGAAAGTGGTTGTTGGAACATTTCCCTGTGGGTGATCTGCTCAGTGCTTTACTTTGAGGGGGTATTTCCTTAGAGAGAAGCACCAGGGCAAGGGAGGCCCAGAAAATGTCCACAGCAGTGTCATCACTTTCATCTTCATTGTACAAGTGCACGTGGGCGCTCCTGAGAGTTGGAATCTGACCAGAGCAATTGTTAGTGAAGCAGGATTTCTAAATATAATGGAAACAAGCTTTATTTAAGAAAATACATTATTGATATAGCTAGCTACATCCTGTGAGGTGGACAGCCCAAGGGCAAATGTTTTGTGCAGGTGTTCCTGAGAAGGAAGGCAGAAGGAACCCAGATCCGCAATCTGTTAGACAAAGAAAGGTACAGTGATAGATACAGAAGGACACAGAATAAATCCATAACTATACATACCCTAATGCCCCCTTGTCAGCAATAGGACATGAGGTGTTGAAAGCCAGTGCCACTGAATTCATACAGTCAAAACATCCAAGTGTTGACACTGGTGCAGGTCACCTCATTCTTGATGCCTTTCTCTGAGGAACACATCCAGTGCTTGCTGAATGGTAAGGAAGAAGAGGAGGAGTTTGATCCCTCAGCTCTTGCAAAATCTTGCATTAGCCATGATGCAACCCCTAACCCATCATTTGGGTTACCTAAGGTGTAGCGCTCAAAGAACTGAGATGACATTAAGGCCTACACTGGCTGTTATTACACACTAGGAAGGGATTTTAACATATATTTAAATTTATTTTATGGGCAGCTGCTTCTAGGCTGCATGCAATTGTGCATGTAGTCAGATATTTCAAAACATTTGCTCCTCCACCCCCCCCCCCCGGCCCTTCCCCAGCCTTCTGGCTCTATCATTGTGAAATTCATTACTTAGGCAAAATATTTGACACAATTTTTCTCATCCACTTCTGGGCTGTCTTAAAGTGTGGTGACTGATCTCTTCAAAACATTTCACCACCGATAGTTTTCAATGTGGAACAGCTGACAAGCTTTGTTAAATCTGGTTTCTAAAGAAAAATGCAATGTATGGAAATATACCAGGAACGAGGAGGAGGAGGAGGGGGAGGAGAGGGAGGAGGAGGAGGAGGAGGAGAAGGAGGAGGAGGGGGAGGAGGAGGAGGAGGGGGAGGAGGAGGAGGAGGAGGAGAAGGAGGAGGAGGGGGAGGAGGAGGAGGAGGAGGAAGTGGAGGGGGAGGAGGAGGAGAAGGAAGAGGAGGAGGAGGAGGAGGAAGAGGAGGGGGAGGAGGAGGAGGAGGAGAAGGAGGAGGAGGGGGAGGAGGAGGAGAAGGAGGAGGGGGAGAAGGAGGAGGAGGAGGAAGAGGAGGGGGAGGAGGGGGAGGAGGAGGAGGAGGAGGGGGAGGAGGGGGAGGAGGAGGAGGAGGAGGAAGTGGAGGGGAGGAGGAGGAGGAGAAGGAAGAGGAGGAGGAGGAGGTGGAAGAGGTGGGGGAGGAGGAGGAGGAGGAGAAGGAGGAGGAGGGGGAGGAGGAGGAGAAGGAGGAGGAGGAGGGGGAGAAGGGGGAGGAGGAGGAAGAGGAGGGGGAAGGAGGGGGGAGGAGGAGGAGGAGGAGGGGGGAGGAGGGGGAGGAGGAGGAGAAGGAGGAGGAGGAGGGGAGGAGGGGGAGGAGGAGGAGGAATTGAAAGTGTTCCATTAAACTTTATTATCTGTTGTCTAGTGGATGACAAGGAGAGGGCAACAAAAAATCTAACTGTCATTGTTGTCATCTACTTGTCTCTGATCCAGATCCAGTAGACCTTGAAATAGATGTATTGAAGATAGAACAAACCTGAAGAAGCCTCTTCTCCAACATGGGTCCCTACAAACTCTCATGATTGCCACTGACTGGAATTCTAGTTCCAGGATATGTGGAGGGAACAGTAAAGGGAAAGACTGCACATTCTTACTAGGGAGTAAGTTGTATTAGACATAATTGTGGGAATAAAGATTGAGAGACAGGGCCTGAGAATGAGAAGGGGAAAACTGAGCTGAAATCCTATATTCCAATGAATTCCATGGAGTTGATCCCAGAAAAAATATAGGATTGCAATCTTCAAATAATTTCAATGGAGTGTTGAAACAATGCTTGCATTTCATTTCATTTCATTTCATTTCATTTCATTTCATTTCATTTCATTTCATTTCATTTCATTATCTGTATTTATTATAAAATATGTCTTTTCTCTTTCCACTCTTTAGGGTATTGGTTTCCAAATGATGTAAAATCAAATTAGATACAAAGGTTCAATATAATTGGTGGTGTGAACTGTATGTTGAGTGATCTCTTCTGACCTGGTATGATAACCTCTGCCTTTTTCTGTCCCAAAGTAAATTTCTGGAGAATCTTGAAGCAGAAGATTGCAGAGGTGGCAATCACATTAATACTTTCTGGCTGGGTTTACACAGTGTGCTATACTCTGAACCTAGGTTAATTAAAAAAAGAAAAAAGGTCAGAAAATTATATTATGGCTTAATGTCATGACATGATTCACACAACATGCTAAAATGCTGGGTTCCCATAACATATTGAACACTCCCTATTTTACCCTGTTCTAGAAGATTGTGCAGACCCTTTGAATATCCTTATGGCATGCACACATCCCCTGAGTGCCCACAAATGCTTGATTCTTTTCGTGCAAGTTCAGGAATGCATGTATATTTATAGTTTCTGAAAAAAGAAACCCCATGTTAGTCTGTTCATCAGCTTGACACATATTCCTCTAATAAACAAATCCCATCACATTTCAGTGATCATTTTAGACATTTTTCAAAATTGTTATTTATCAGAGCATTTTTGGCATGTGCAAACAAACCATTAGGGCACTTCTATGTAGCCACTGACCACCCTTTAAGGTCTGCTCCATTTTCATACCACTACATAAGTGGCCTCATAGCAACTACCTTGTACAGATGGATGAGGTGGAAGAGAAACCCAGATCACCTGTTGGGAAGGAGAAAAATTCAGACAGTGTCCCATTGTTAGCCCTGTGAGGTAGTCCAGACAAGAAGCCCAACCAGGAGTACTAGCTCTACCTTTATTGTAAGGTTACATTAACAAAATCAATCAATCAATCAATCAATCAATCAATTAACCAATATTTTATTATGGTTATATACCAGAATTATAAATAAAAATGCATTAAAAATGAAATGAAACAAAACATGATAATATATTGCAGTTCATGGCAGGATCATCAGTGGGCAATCAAAGTCTGCCTAATTTTACAGACAGTGTAACAAAATTTAGCTATGTTCAAAGAAATTGAATCATATTGATCAGATAGCAACACCTGTACATAAAAAAAAGATCAGAATTTCCTGGATATTTTACCAAATAGGGTCCGTGAGTCCTTATAGAAGGTCCAGTATAGCAGGACATGACCTGTAGTTTCAATAGCCCCTTGTCCACAGGGGCACTACGTGAACAGAATCTTGCAAGACTGAAAGTATTTCTCTCCTCCTTTCCTCTTACTCTCTGGAAAACTAGGGAGGGTCCCTTCTGAAATGTTTCCCAACCTTCCCTCTTTCTGTGGGCTGAGACATCTTTTACATGGCAGTTGTCCAGTCTGCAGCTCTCCCTCTTGTCTCCCAAGGTCATTGCCACATACCATTATACCCATGGAGGTGGCAGGAGTGGCAAAGTCACCCTTCTGAACACTCCTGAAGACCAGTGGGAAGAAGTAGGTGTCGTGGCACCTTGACCCTAGGCAGGAGGATTGAGATCCCAGGATCTGGAGAACCAGTGGCAAGCCAAATCCTTGCAGCTCTATAGGAAACATTGCCCAACTTCCTTCATAGACCAGTTAAAAAAATAAATCTTAGAGGAGAATTTCCAGAAATGCTTAAAAAAAAAAAAGCCATTTTATTTTACCTGCCATTTTTATTATAGGCTACTATTCAAAATAAAACACTTTTAGGAGATGGACTATTTTAAAATATATAGTACAATGAGGTGTAATAGCTAAGACATTCCATTAATTTCAGGGAGCCTACCTGTGTCTGAATGCTATTTATGAATTCTGCAAACTGCCTTAGAAAGGCAGCTGATAAATATAATAAATAATTTTAATATACATCTTCTATTAAAGTACTATTCAAGTTCCGGTCCATGTAATGTGCCATTTTATTAAAATCTTATCACTTCTTTCTCATTTTAGAGTGCTTCAGGTGGTAAACTTCAGTGTAGTTTATGTGAGCAAAGCACCTGTATTTTTCCCTGCCAGAAAATTCAAATGTTGATGACATTAAAGTTGTAATAAGATAAACTCTTCCACTGCATGGATATTTATTGTTTCTTTTTAAGCAGCATTATTTCCCTTGATTGTTATTTCTTTCCTACCATTTTCCCCCAGGTTTGGCTTCTTTCTTTCTCAATTAAATGGGTAATCCTACCCAATTAGGGCACATACGCTAAAGCTGTGTTTCTCAATCTTGGCAACTTGAAGATGTGTGGACTTCAACTCCCAGAATTCCCCAGCTAGCCTGGCTGGGTGGGGAATTCTGGGAGTTGAAGTCCACACATCTTCAAATTGTCAAGGTTGAGAAACACTGTGCTAAAGAGATCAGTGGCATCTGCGGAAGAGTCAAGCCAGGCAGGGCCCTAGGCAGTTTTACCTCCCTCCATAAAATTATTGCATTAAAAATACATATTTTATATGATGTTTCAAAACATTCTTCATATTTTTACAGAGAAATGCAAACAGCAAATAATATATGATATGTACTATTTGGTAAGAATAATCAGTCATTATCATTTAATTAGGATGACATCAAAGTGACCAAAGTTCAGTGTTTTAGCTGAGTCTATAAATTGCAAATAAGATCATTGGTTTGAAATTCACATGCTGTCCCTTTCTTCCCTTTTTAAGCATTTATTTATGAAAATAAATAAAGGTTCATTGTAAATAACTTCTACTTCATTTGTATTCTTTCTGATTAAAAATAAATAAATAAAGCCTTTTTGTGGGCTCTAAGCACTGGGCGTCTTGTGCCTAATGGAGAAGTTGGTCGTGCCAGGCTGGTGTAAGCAGCATTGTGTCACCACAGTGCCAGCCCAGCCCCTTTCTATGTGCATTGTGACATCACATCCCAAAGGGGCGGAGCTTGCACCCCAATGTGATGTCACTTTTGTAATTCTGACAAAGGTGGATGGAATGGCCTCACTATGGAGTTCTTGCTAACTTCCAGCTGTGCAGTGGATTTAACCTCTATTTCTATGTCTTTACCTTTCCAGTGGAACTCTGTATATGCTCCATTAAACTGTATCCCTTCTCAGAATCCCCCACCTTTCTTTGAATTCACATTTCTGACCCTGAATTATGTGTACTTCTGAGATTCTGCCAACTTAATGTGATATTATCTCATTCCAGAGATTTGTACAAAGGTACGTCTAACACCTTTACTCACGCATGACAGTTGTCCTTTGGTGCTGAATTTTTTGAGATCCTAAGCATTCCAAATCATGGAAATAAGAAATATCCTGTTTTTAGCTTAACTATCTGAAACCATTGAGATTCCTCTTTCAAACAGAATAAACATAGAAGCCAACACACATTTTTGTATCTTTCGGTCATAAAGTTAATTTTTCATTTGAATTGCAAGGTCACATAATGGAATTTAATATGTCAGCTTGCAGGGAAAAACCCAGAACTCACAGAAATGTGATGAGTAAATACATCTCAAACAAAAAACAACCCTTGGTGGCCTAGGATTTGTTACATCCAAACTTTGGGGTTGAGTCAGAAAATCTTCACTCCCCACCCTGAAAACTCTTCTAGTTCATTCTATTGGTAGCAACATTTATGTGAAGTGATTTCTTAGCAAATCTCCCAGTTTCTCACTCTAGCTCCCCTCCTCCTTATAACCTCTGGATAGCTTTTGCCAAAAAAACAAAAACAAAAACAAACCCTAGATTTGTTCATTTGTTTGATATAACCTAAGCATAACTAAACATCTCCACCAAGCTGGACTTCTGTAATAAACTTGTACTCGGAGCTCTAGGAGTGGACAATTGGAGTCTCTGAATATCAAATAGAAGAGAACTGCATTGCAAAGGGACATAAGACTAAAATGGAGTGTGCAAAATTGGTGTCCAAGAGAACCACAACAATGATTTTGTGAAAGGGGAGCCTGAGAGCTTCAAAAGGTTGTAGGCAACATCACATATCTGGGTAAGGCTGAGAATGGAGAAGTTGTTTCTTTGTTTTTAATTATGATGTGCCTATTTTAGGGTTTATGTTATTATTGGCACCAGTTTCTCACTTCAGTTTTCAGCCTTCAGAATATGGGTATCAGAACTCTTTAGCTCGGATTGGTTAGTTTGATTAAGAACAAGGTTAAGGTGACACCGCAAGAATTCTATCCAGCATCTTGCTTTCAAGCGTGAGCCTTATATATATATGCCAATCAAGCAGTTAAAGTCTGATTTTCTTTCTTCTGCCTGTCACTTCTGGAAATGTAAGTTGGCTTATACTTGGGCAATATTTACACAATGGTTGCTGCCTCCTTATAATTGTGGGAATTCATTGGCACACCAGAAAGGTCTCTGAGGACTGCAAAAATGGATTTCCATAGATATTGTTCTGCTGGGAAGTGAAGCTTGGATTTTGCAAAATTAAAACAAAAACAAAAACTGTTGATTTGAACGGGAAACAGAGTTGTTTTGAACTGAAAGCTGCTTCCAGAAGAGTTGGAAGAGTGTCAGAGTTACTTCTGGCACGATTACAACAGCTTCTTTTGTGAGAGATTCTTGAAGATTGGGAAAAGAATGGAAGAGATTCCAGTGAATGGGACAATTTACAAATTTTCTTATAAACAGCAACTTAGCCCAGGTGGGGAGAAAACTGGAAAGATGCATTCCAGAATATTCAAAGAGACATCACCTGAATGAATTTGCTACCAAGAGTCTGCAAAGTTCCTTTTTTATATATACTATTTTATTGAGATTTTAAAGATACATATTTAAAAGAAAAGAAAATTTGAAATACAAAATAGAAAGAAAAGGAAAAGAAAAAGTGAAGTAAAGTAAAAGAAGAAAAGGTATGAAAAATAGATAACTTCCAATCTATTTCTGGTCTTAGAAATAATAAGGCTATCATAAGGGCTAGTTTTTAATACATTAAATAAGAATAATTCTTTGTCTAACTATATCCCATTGCATTTATAATCTAATCTTCAAATCCCCATGTAAGCTTCATCCCACCTGCCTTTTGCAAATAGTCCAAGAGTCTGCAAAGTTCCTACTGCAGTTTCTAAGGGTCTGGGTTTAACCCAGCGAGCATTAAAGGTCCTTTCCTGAAATCTGCATCGTACTTGCTTCTTTCATCCTGCCCAGCTGCAAGGGGCGAACTTGAAAGGTTGCACCTTCAGAACATTGGGCATGCCTTTATAGTTTTAGATGTTGGTGGATGTCCCAAATTACTATCACTTAAATCTCAGACCCTGAGTGACTTGTGAGGAAAGCTGGATCTAAAGACATTCCCCTCTAGGTTCTACTGCTTGGATTGACAAGTCTAGCTGAGTTCCGGTGTGTTCTCATCCTTCCAGTTGATCCTCATGACAAGGCTTGTAACTCACATTCTCCAGCATTGCTATATATAAGCACCCCCCTCATGTGCTATGAGCACACATTGGAGAAAGCAAAAATAGTGCAGAACATCATTTATTGTGTTTGCTGTTGTTCTTTTTCTAACTGGAAGCAGCATTCAAGGTAGCTAAAAATAAGACGCTAACGAAAACACACATTTAGAACTCAACCACTAAAAATAAATCATGAAAAATAGGCAATTTTCTCCCCACCCCCCCAGTACATCTCCCTTGTCAATCTATATAATAAGCAAAATAATAATAATCTGGTTGGTTCTATGCTGGCCCAAAGCTGATCCGAAGGCCACCAATGGGGGAATTGGGAGTTTGCAACCTGGCAGATATTTATGATTTCTTTTAAGAAAATAATAAAAAAACTTTTAAAATGTGCCAGATTGGGAACTTGACACAGACAAATAAAGCATGCATACTTTCATTCACTCCTCCTCCTACCTGATCCAGACAAGCTATAAACATATATACATACAACCTGGAGGACATTCCATTAAATCTCCCGGTAGACAGGTCTAAGATTAAATGGATAGTTATCAACTGAGCTTCATTTCAGGACATCCTGCTTAGAGAGTTTTCATGGCATGTAGGGTCTTACTTTGTGGCCTTGGAAAAACTGGCATGCCAGCATTACTTCAAACACCACTTGCTTGACCATCGTTGGTGCAGGCAGTGGGCTAGAAGAAGCGGAAGTAGATTCTCTTGAAGATTCTTTTCAAGGATTTCACATGCCACTTGCTTTTTCAGACTTCAGTCTCTCCATAAGCAGTGATATATGGGTAATAACATTTTAGTCCCATATATCCTGCTTGGAGAACAATGTTACTAGTTCTAAATATCAAGACGAACTTCCTGAGTTTTCAATGCCGGGTGAAATACGGCTACAAAAATTTGGATGAGCACAAGTTGGCAGCCAAAAGACTCATACAGTTTTAACTTTTGGGTGCCACCTCGTAGCCATCCAATTTTTGCAAGGTAGTCCTACCTCAACCCTTTTGAAATAAATGCATGTCTTGTTTTTTGCCACCAGCCCCCAATCCACAGAGTCTAGGCCATGTACTACAGAATAAACATACAGAATGGAAATGAAATAAAATAATAAAATAAATAAATAAATAAATAAATAAATAAATAAATAAATAAAAAAAATAACATTCAATTAATGGAAATCCCCCAGCTGGTCACAAAAGACATTCAGTCCTGATTAAAAGTGCAGTGGAATAATGTTGTTCTAAAAGTTTCACAAATGACAGCAGATGGAAATGATGTGTGTAAATTCATGTAACAACTCTAATTAATAGATTTCATTAATGTTAGATATCAGTTAACTTAAAATTAACTTATTTTTTGCCCTAACTGCAACTTTTTAATCCTGGTCCCACCTAACTTTTAAGTAACAGTTATTAATATTCAAAGGACAAGTGTGGCTTATAGACATCAGCTGCTTGCAACAGATATAATTCAAGAACTGGAATGCTGACCTAGATGATCCTATTATTGCTATATTTGGGACTGAAATTAATAGGGTTACTGCTATGACTCTGGTTTGATTGCTGAGTGCTAAGTATGTTTACGTCTTTCTTTGAAATTTTTTAATCACATCAGGAATTCAGGATTTTTGGAATATAGGGGCTTGCTAAACTAATTATTTTACAATGGGGGGAGGAGAAATCTATATCTAATTTGTAGCAATGAACTATCAATATCTTTTTTTTTTTTTTTACTTTTAAATTGAGGGACAGTTCATCAAAATAGCAAGGAAGAAGACTTTAAAGCAATATAGTAATTTTTTTTGTATTTCCATTTATACTAGAACTCTCCAGGATTTTCCCACCTCCTTTGTATTTTTAACATTGATATTACTTTACATTACTAAAACTGTTGCGTGACTATGTGAATTTTCTTTCGGTGAATTAGTTTGATGTGGGCTAGCGTGGCCTACTATCCTGAAAAATGCTGGATCTCTTGTCTACCGTAGTGCGTAAAAATGGATGGTGTTCCTTTAAATTTCATTCCAGCTGATTTGTATTCTAGGCACAAAGAAATGTATCCAAATTGTAGGTTTTTCCAGGGTAGATCCATTGCTTCAGCTATTGACTTGGTGGGCGTGCAGACCATATTAAAGACTTGGCAAGACACTTGCCTCATTCCTTAATGATAGTTTGAGTTTAGCAGTGTGGCAGTGAAATATGAAGCTCCTGAAAATGTTTATTTGTGGTTAGAGAGCACCTTCTCAGCAATATTTCTTCTTCTAAGGAGTTTAAAGTCTCAACACTATTTAGCTAAATAGGCACTGGAATGACAGTTCATCTCCAGAAAAGACTGTCAAATTGGAAAGAAATCTGGCTTCTATTAAGCTTAAGGAAATCTCTAACACTTCTTTCTCTGTTTTTTTTTTTTCCTCCCTACAGCTCTGTGAGAACCAAGGTGTTTACAAAATCCAAGTGCAGCTTCAATTATTATCATGATTACCAATATCATCTAACTTTTCCAAATGGAAGCTAGTACTCAAGGTTACCTCCTATTCAGATAATTTGCAAGAAATTGCCATTTATGCCTGTTGGATCTCCCTTTCTCTTTCTCTCAGTGTTTGAATTTTTTAAGTGGGCATTCCATTCTACAGGCACTGTGTGATCCCAGAAACGGCAAAGTTATTCATCTTTTTCTAGGAAAAAACCACCTATCAAGGCAGGTTTCACCAGCGAGAAAGGAAATTGAACAAGGAGGCAGTCCTACAAATGCCTAGCATCTCTTCCAGTTGTCATGTTCCAACAGAAGGAACTGAGAGCTCCTATAAGTTATCTTTAATTTGCACCTCGCTTTGCCTCTCTTTCTCATCTAGCAGCTATTCAACCAGGTGTGGAAGGAAGGAACTTACTCTTTTGGGAGAGAGGTAGTTTGGAAGATCTCCCTTTTGGTTGCTAAGGTAAGTTTGCTCAACATTTAACTGATAAAATCACTCATATTTCTTCATATCTTGACTCCCTATTGGTAGAGCCAATTGAGATAAATGGGGGATGGTCCTGTGATGAACTGGGAATTCTTTCTCCTTGAAGATCTTGAGGATGTGGATCCTTGCTTCATCTAGCTCCCATTATATGATTAAAATAAACCAAACAAACATCTCCCCTTTGCATATCATGATATGCATTTGAGGAAATGCTGCCTGCAAACTGTTGGACGTGCACAAAAATGTACAGCTAGATGAAGTTTTTTTTTTCATTTATCCCTTTGACATTTCTCAGAAGGTTCTCCTGAGCAGAAACCTTTCAGTTGGAAAGGTTATTCTCTTGCAACCTTCACTCCATCAGATGGATCCATCCATCAACCAGAATCTATCACTTTCCATCACCTTCTCAAATAATGACTGTGCCCTACTTTACTTAATAGGTGCCTATCAATGAAAGCCTGCAGTTCACTGCATGTGAACAGCATTCTGATAAGCAAAACCTCATTACATTAATATCATCCATTTGAGAATTTCAAACTGCCTCTTGCTAGTAAAGTTCTCATAGATGCTTTCTAAATGATCCATGAACATCAGCTGGGTGGAAAGATCCAGGTAAAGTGGGTAGCATGTTTGTAATTCATTTTTACACTAGGTTTACCTCCATGTGTTCAAGCATGCCTCACCAGCACTTTTCTGCTCATGATCTATCCAGAAGCAGCAACCACAGCAAAATCTACTCTAAATCAATGAACTTTCTCCCTGGAGTTGTCCTTCCTTGGGAAGAGTTTGTCCTTTGATCTCAGCTGAATGAGCACATAGAGAAAAAAGGCAGAAGCTCTTGGCCTGGCCTGTCCAGTTGAAACTTGCAAGCAACTCAACCTGTAAATCTCCCCAGCAAGACTGTTATGGTTCATATTCAAAGGAGCTCAGAGTTGCTATCCATAGCCAAAGCCCAAAGGGGAAGCAGATAGCGTCATCAGGGTCAGACAACCGTTTGCATGTCTTGGTGCTAGTCTGGGTGTCTAACTGTTTCATTATGTTCTGCCTCATTATCTAAGGATGTTTCCTTTTCCAATCAAAAGGGAGACACATTATATCAGAAACTCTGCCTTGCAAGGGTCAGTATAATGTTGGGGTCATATGCATTTGGCTTGCAGAATTCACACATGCAGAGAGAGAAAGAGAGAGAGAGAGAAAGAGGGAGAAGGAGAGGGAGACTAGATTGATGACATAAAGAGTTACTTCTACTGACTTTAATTCAAATTTTGGTTGGTTTTCATACCACATGTTAAACTCAACACTTTCTCAAAAAGAACACATTTCAGACTTCCTTGTTTTTCTTCCAATATTTTGTTCAGATGGAGATTGTGAAGTGTAGTGCAAACACCTCGATTTTTTTTTTCTCCACCTTTTTTTCATGTTCTAAAATTTGGAGTTAGGAACAGTCCATCTCCCCCCTCCCCTCCCCACCACAGGTGCAGAAATAGTCAGTCTTTCCATCTCTACACAAGTTCTGTCCAGAAGCAGAATGAAGAAGCATCCAAGAGGTTCAGAAAGAGAAGACTATGAGTGCTTTATGCACAGAGTCATAGCTTTAATCTTCAGCATCTCTAGCTGAAAAGATTCGGAGGAGCAATGCTAGAAAACAGTGTCTCGTTCAACTGCTGAGTCAGCTGAACCACCCTGGGTGCAAGGCAGCATCTCAGGCTCTTGATGTTGTTCCCAAACACTTTGAGTGACTTCAGCCAGTGATCCATTCAGTAGCCTTTTGGCATCCCAGAAAAGGGGAAAATAGGTTTGCAGTCAGCTGTGATGACCCAAGAGTCCAGATCTCTACTTCCATTTCCATTTCCCTTTGTACATGACAAAAGCATTGCATTTTCACAGAGTGTCCCTTTTAAAGGTATTTTAAATGCTTTTGGTTTGAAAAGTAAAAGCTTGGTCAATCAGAAGCAATTGATATGGTCATTCTGTGTACAGTTTCCTACTTTTTATGCTTTCCTTCCAAAGTGTTTTGCTATGGCAAAGTATCTCAATAGAGATGGAGAAGGGAGGGAGGGAGGGAGGGAGGAAGGAAGGAAGGAAGGAAGGAAGGAAGGAAGGAAGGAAGGAAGGAAGGAAGGAAGGAAGGAAGGAAGGAAGGAAGGAAGGTCAAAGAAAACCTCAGTCAATTTCTTCTATCTGAAGGGCGAGGGGACAAATATACAGTAGTTCAAATATAAAAAGCCAGAATAGTGTTGTGATTAGGTGTAATAACTTTTGGCTTAGAACATTGGTACAGATGGGACAAAAATCTCTTCTGTCCACATGTTAGCTCTATTTCCATTAGTGGCTATTGGATTCCCAGTTTTAATTCCACCAGTCCCTAGAAATGACAGGCTCACTTCACCCGAACCAGAGAGCAAATCTCAGTCCCTTGACTTCACACTGCCTGACTTCTCTGTTTGGCTGACACTTGGCAGAAATCTCTGAGTCACACAACATTCTGAAACCAGCTAAGAGCTTGCAAACCAGAACAAAGCCACGCTGAACAGTTGCTTGGCCTCTGACGGTGCAAAGGTGCAGTTCATTTCTTATACCCATTTCTTCTTCTTCCCACACCTTCCCATATTTCTACAGACTCTGTGTTTGATGCGGTTGAAGCTGAACTGTTCTGGTTGTTCATAGGGATGACATTTCTGGCCTGAAAACTACTGGCTCATAGTTTATCTCTCTCTATTTTAAATAATCATGTTGATTTGACCCAGGGAGATTCTTATGATGGTAACTGAGCTTTTTGACTCTTGCCCCATACACTAGAGCTCTCTCTACTACTTTGTCAAAGTTGGTTTGCACATCTTGAAGTCAGGCTTGATTTCCGGTGACTACATAGACAATTCCATGCAGTTTTCTTTGGCCACATTTTTGGAAGTGGTTTGCTATTGCCTTTTTCTTAGGGCCTTGTGCCTAAGGCAGGACTGGAACTCATGGTACCCTGACTTCTAGCTCACCTCCTTTAACCACTACGTCAAACTGACTCTCTTACTATCTCAAAATGCCTCTTGGTTTTTATCCCCTCTATCTTAGTTCTGCTATCTGCTTCCCTAACCCTCTTATTGAGTTCTGCCTGTATTGATTTAGTTCTTATTCATCCCACTTTAATTTTTACACAGCTTCTCCCTATGTATGCAATTATTCATCTCTCCAACATTTATTTTTAACAGGTTTCTCTGATGTCCTTCATACACAATAGTGCCCTGATTTTTTTTTTTTTTTAAACCATGTAGCAATAATGAAGGACTTGGAAAAGATGTTCAGGTGCTGTGATGTGTCTATACCTACAAAGTTCAGAATTTTACAAGCCATGATATTCCCAGTCACACTCTATGTGACACTCTATGGAAGGACTTTGAAAAAAGCAGGATAAGAAAAGTATTAAGAGTATTAATGGTTTTGAATGTTGGAGAAGACTCCTGAGAATGCCATGGACAGCCAAGAAAACATACCAATGGATCATTGAACAAATCTATCCAGAGTTCCCACTGGAGGCACAAATGACCAGGCTCAAATTGTCCTACTTTGGACACATTAGGTGAGGACCCAGCTCTCTGGAGGAGGCTCTGATGCTGCAAAAGGTGGAAAGAAAGAGAAGAGGACAACCAGCAGCAAAGTGGATGGACTCAGTTGCAGTTGTGACAAGTGCACTGTTGGAAGACCTGAAAGGCCAGGTTAAGCAGAAGGTCTATCTATGTGGTTGCTAAGAGTCGACACCAACTTAATGGCACATAATCAATCAATCAATCAATCAATCAATCAATCAATCAATCAGTCAATCATAGCTGCAAAGCAAAAGTTAATGTCAGGCTGCAACTCTGCAACATCTGCAACATTTCAGCAGTTTTACCCAAAGGACACATTTTTGCACAATTAAATGAGAGCTTGATATTCTGATGCAGATCATCATGGAGAAAGTCTATCTATGTGGTTGCTAAGAGTTGACATTGACTTGATGGCACGCAATCAATCTATCAGTAACCTAAATTAAAAATGTGACTTTAGATGTGTGGTTGCTATTTTTGTGCATGTGTATTTTGCTTTGTTTTCTAATTGGCAGGGCCTCGGTGATCTTGTCTGGGCTGCATCTGGGTTAGTACTGGGAATGGAGACCACCAAGATATTGCAGAACTGTAGGCTAGACTGGGAACATGAAAAAATAATCCTGGGAAAAAAGCAGCAACATGGACATGTCAAGCTGGCCTTGAAGGATAGTTTGCCTTTTGTATTGATACACTCCCCACATAACTTCATATTTGGTTTGATATTTAATTGGCACTTGATAATGCACCATTTTATACCTGTACACAGTTTCAAACTGAAGCAGAAGCATATGGTACACAGAAAACACAGCGGTATACTAGTTGAAGCATTAACGTGCTGTAATTGAAGTGAGTCATTCTAGCTTCTTCAGTGGTTATTTCTGCCTACCAAACACAGTTATTACTCAGGTACATTTTGGGTGAACAATTAGACCAGAGGGCCGCCATCTTGTTCATGATCCCAGGCAACCACAAGCCTTGAGCCACCTCAAATGAGGGACTGAACATTTGCTGGAGCATTGGCAAGAATTCCTTCTCCTTCTTCTCCTTCTCCTTCTCCTTCTCCTTCTCCTTCTCCTTCTCCTTCTCCTTCTCCTTCTCCTTCTCCTTCTCCTTCTCCTTCTCCTTCTCCTCCTTCTCCTCCTCCTCCTCCTTCTCCTTCTCCTTCTCCTCCTCCTCCTCCTCCTCCTTCTCCTTCTCCTTCTCCTTCTCCTTCTCCTTCTCCTTCTCCTTCTCCTTCTCCTTCTCCTCCTCCTCCTCCTTCTCCATTGTTATGTACGCAGCAGAATGCTATGAGGAAAGAATATGCTGGTAGAGTCCTTCCTCTCCAAATTGCTCTGAGACAGAGCATTGCTGATTTTTTTTTTTTAACTGAATAAGTAATATATCAAACTGAAAGCTGCGGCAAACAATTTATGCTCCAATATTAGAAGGTTTTCAACATTCTCCTAATTAAACTAGACCTCAGGAAGTGTCAGAATTCAGGCCAAGGAAACCAGAGGAATAAAAGAGGCTTTTATTCTCAGTCATTTAGACTGAGCCTTCCACGAAGTGTTGGAGGGAGAGACCCACTGAATCAAGATTGAATTTACTGGAATAATGTACACCACCACTTTGCCACAACTTGAGGTCAACGTCCACATCATGGACATCTTTACACAAGTCATTCTTTCCTGACCTGCAGATCAACTGGAAGATGGAAGGTGGGGAAGTGTGTGTGAAAAAGAGGTCTCTCCCCAGCTGCCATTTTGGCAAGGAGAATGATCCCCCAGTTTGTTGAGTGGGGGAAAAAAATCTCTCTTTGCTTTAGCAGCTGAAACATTTTGCACCCATCTTTATAAATCTTTTCTCTGGCTTCATAGCAGTCAACAAAATTGAATGTGACTTCGTTTAAAATGTGCTGGGTTTTAATTCCAACAGGCTTCTATATTAAATTTGGGCTAACTGCATTAAGTTTTCAGCCAATACATCAACTTCAGCAGCATACCAAAGCTGGGGCAACTGGTTTCTTCTTTGCAAGCTGTGAAGTTGGACTTAATCCTCAGGGACTAAGTCGTTAACCTAGTACTTTAGCCCCCCACCCACCCCCGACATGTCTTCATTCTCTTTGGCTGACTGCATACTATGGTGAGAGTGAAAAAAATTCCAGAGCGTCAAATGTGCCATTTGTTATGAAAAGAGCTTTGGAGAGATATAGAATAGTCTGGTTGTCCAAATTCTCTATGCATATTCCTGATTCCCCTGGTAGGAATCAATTTCAGCCATTTTCCCTCCTAACTGCCCATCAGCTGTGGTCTTGGCCCAAAACCTCAGCTTAGGAATGAGCTGTGAGTGCCACGCATGCTTGCTGAAGGTTGATGTCCTCAACCACACACACACAAAGGCCAAAAAACAATGAAAATCATTTTCTTCAAAAGATACAGATTAAGAATTTAGACAAATTGACGCTAAGGGTTTATGCTCTGTGCAGGCTAACCCTTATGTTCCATGTAAGAAATAGTCCAGGGAGAAATGATCAGAGCCCCACCGTTTTTAGAGTTTTGGGGACTGAAGCCAGGTGGGGCTGCTTTTCTGTGGCAGTCCCGGCGTTCTGGAACAGCATCCCAAGACAGATCAGTCTATCTCCCTCCTTGCTGCCTCTTTGGACGATGTTAGAAGCATCAATAATTTCAGATGGCTTTTTGTTAATTTTATCCTTGATGCCATTTTGGTTTTTGGTTTTTTCCTTTATTTTTACATTTTGTCTTTTATAGCTTTTGTCTGACTGTGACTATACACAGACATATATACACACACACAAACACTGTGTGTATGTTTGTGTGCATGTATGTGTATATCTGTATATCTTTGTATGTATATGTGTATATATGTATGCATACGTGTGTATGCATATATGTATGTATGTGTGTGCATATGTGTGTATATGTATGTATATGTGTGTATGCGTGCATGTGTATATTTGAATATATATGTATATGTGTGCATGTATATGTGTGTATGTGTGCATGTATATATATGTATGCATATATGTGTGTATATGTGTGTATATGTATGCATATGTGTGTGCGCGCATGTGTATATTTGAATATATATATATATGTGTATATACATGTATATATGTGTGCGTGTGTGCAGATGTGTGTATGTATATATATATGTATGCATATGTGTGCGTGTATTGTGGTTGAGTATAAGTTTGTCAAATAAATACATTCATAAATAAATAGTTGCAGTCAGAAGTCCTAAAAATAGTGCACACTGGGAAGATTCATTGGGGTTCCCAGACCTTGGAAGGGGTGCTTCTGCATCCAATTACAACCAGAACTGGCCCCAAATAGTGCATATCCACAGAACATACACTGATAAAGAAATATCTAAGTTGCAATTCTTTCCTAAGTAGAAGCCCCAAGGTCATCATTAGTCAATGACATACAGCACATCAGTCATGTTATTGCAAATTGATGTCCTGATCTGCATGATGTCACTTCCCCTCCTAGGGGACTCCCATAACATCATCCCTTTGCCATTTATGATCAGGCGGTGATCATGCTTGTGGTCAAATTATAGAACCATAGAATCGCAGAGTCGGAAGGGCCTTCACAATTCATCTACTCCAAGTCCCTCCATAGCAGTATTATAACACTTCTCCATAGTGTAAGATCTCATGAAGCATTTCAGACAGCAGGGTATCCAGAACAGTTCCACCATATGCTCCGTCATGGTTCAATAAGGACATCCAGCTTCCTTTTACATATACTACTTCCAAGCTTTGTCTCCCTCAACTTATCCTTGTGCCTTACTATTTTCCTACCCAGGTGCGTAACATTACATTTCTTCCTGTGAAATTCCGTCCTATTCCTTTCAACCCATTGCTCAAGTCTGCCTAGATCTTTTCAGATCTTCTATTGCCAGTAATGAAATACAGCCTCCCCACTTAATTTAGGTGGCCCAGATTGTCTATGATCATTGCTGAGAATGGTTCTCCTTGTTTGAAAAATAGGAGAGACTCTGCTTCAAGTGTCAGGCTAGCCCTGAATAACTGAATGATGGTTGGATTGGATTAATCCTCATGCTACACCATAATTGTTGGTTTAAAAGCACTATGGTTGGGTTCATTCTTGGAGCTAAATCACATCAAACAAACCACATGATGGCTTAGCACAACCCAGGAACCATGTTGGTTTCCTTTGTCTATGCAGACAGAAACTTTTTTAGCAAAGTGAAATACTTAAACTGTATCAGATTACTAAATTGAAGGAAACTTAAAGTAAATTTGATAAAACATGACATAACTACTATTTCTTTCCAAGCCATGAGTCCCTGGAGAAAATGCAGAGATGACATATATTTTCCTTTGTCACACAAAGTTGTGTGTGTGTGTGTGAGAGAGAGAGAGAGAGAGAGAGAAGTAATATTTATAGAACCAAGATTTACATTTGTCACTTATTCTTACAGAGCAAAAGGCAATGCTATTTCCTCTGAATGTCACCACTTCCTACTCTACAATTTAGCATGGAAAACATGGGATGCATTACTGGTTGAGCGTTTGAATGACTATCATTAAGGCTGAGAAATGTGAAAGGGGATTTTTTTGTCTTTCTTTTCTTTTTTTTTCTGTCTCTATGGCAAGGACAGTAGGCTGCAGATAGCAAGCCAATTCTTCTCCGTGAGGGAGCCACACTCAAAAAAGATGCTCCCTAGCCACTGCTGGGTCTAAAGCTTTCCATGTTTGAACACAATCATTTCTTTGCAAATTTCATTTGATGAAAATGAGTCTGTTCCAACCTGAATTTATAAAATCCTAGAGTTGAAATGGTCCATTTAACCATTGAGTCTAAAGCCTAATCACTGTAGGAATCCATATTAAAGTATCTTTGACAGAAGGCTGCCTAGCTTCTGCTAAAACACACCAACTAAGTAGGACTCATCACCTCATTAAGTAATGCATTCCTAACATTCAGCTGAGATCTGCCTTTCTGCATCATATATCCATTGTTCTGTATCCTGCACTCTGCAATTAGAAAGAACAGATCTTAATCATCTGTGTGAATACTCCTTCGTGAACAGGAAAATGCTGCAATAGCCCCACTTCAACCTTCTATTTTCAGCATTCAGCTTTAATTTCTTTTCATAGGACTTAATTTCTAGTCCCTTGATCCTTTTTATTGACCTTCTCTGAACCTGTTCCAATTTCTCATAATCTTTTCTAAAGTGCGCCAAGATCTGGAGATGGTGCTTGAGATGAAATCGGACCTCAGTCGTTGAGTGAAAGATCTGAAGAAGGAGGATGGATGAAGAAGAGGAAGTGGACTGTTTCTGCCAGCCCCTTGAAGTACAGCAGGTCTGGAGACAGAGTCCACAAGAACTAGTGGAACACTATTGTTATAGAGTACAGTAACAGCCTCTTATATCAAAGAAAAACAAGGAGGTGGTGCAATCTTGAGTTTCTTCCTCATCCCTTTCTGTCTTTCTGGGCAAAGCTGAAGTTTTCATAACTGTTGCCGCATTCCTTCTTCAAGGCCATATCTGTACTTTTCTATCTTTTCTTATGCTTCATTAATGGATGTTGCTTCAGTCTAGATGTAAGAATCCGTCTATCTGTAGAGGCAAGGCTGGTATTTTTCCTTCCATTGTCCATTCTTGATTTCCCTAAAGGTGTTGGATTTTTTTTTTTTCTCCCTTTCTGGGAAGTAGATTTTCAACCAGTGAGATGCAGCTCCTTGAACTATTGCTTGTGTTATCACATCAGTCTATCACTGTTTGTCCATGGATACTTTAGAACCAGGGGGGAAAAAAAGGATTTCTCCACTAAGTGCTCGTAATGGTGATGGCTAATCAGGCTAAAAAGTAGCCAACTCAAACAATCTGAGATTCTAATCTCTAAATTATATGATCAGTGCAGTAAATAATAATTATTGCAATGGGATCTATTTGTGGGCATCCTTGAAAAGTACCTGAAAATTACAGGCAATGTAAAAAGTGACAGCAAAACAGTGCAAGATATGGGGATCCTAGCATACCTGTCTTGAAATATCTGCAGTAGATGCCAGCTGCTTTCCAACATTGATTTAACCTGTGATGCCAACCATTAAAGCCTCACACAATTTAGTAACTGCCCCATTACCAACCTGCTTGTGCATCGGGGTCTCAGTATGATATAGTCAACGTAGTGCAAGAGAGACATAATCTGAATACTGAACATTGATAGAAGGGATGAATTGGAAAAATGGAGATGGAAAAATAATGATTTCAACTGGCTGGCTCTGATCTGGAACACTCTGCACTGCCAAAGTTATCAATTAATTAGTTAATTATTATCCTTATGGACAGTAAACCCCTGGTATCTCATTGTGAGATACAGAAAAAGAATGACTGATGTCCCTTTCTTCCTCTTTGTTCCCCTCTGAGTTTGTTTTATTTGTCATCATTGTTCTTTGGTCTTGGGCTGCTTTTGTGTGTTTTCTGTTGGGTTTTTTTGCTCTTAAATGCTTTTAACAATTGTAAACTGCCCAGAGTCACTGGGAGTTTGGTGGCATATAAATTGATATTATTAAAAAAAAAAAAAAGACTAAAGGCTTTGCCCTGATCCAGCTAAGCAACTTAGATGATCTTGTTTAAGTTACTCACAAAAGGGAAGGGAAGGGAAGGGAAGGGAAGGGAAGGGAAGGGAAGGGAAGGGAAGGGAAGGGAAGGGAAGGGAAATTTTAAAGAGATATCTGGGAAGAGGTGACATTGAATTTTACAAAATCTGCACATATGATAGTGCTATACAGAGCAGTTCTTTTTATGTATTCGTAGCACTTTACATTCAATGACAGAAAAGAAATGACTGTAGGAAGGATGTGAAGTTCTTATATGTATGAGTTTACAGAGTGGCTAAGGTCTCTGTGGAGAGGCAGTTTGTGTAGTGGTGAAGGCACCAGGCTAGAAATCAGGAGATGGTGAGTTCTAGTCCTGCCTGAGACACAAAGCCAGAAGGGTGACCTTGGTCCAGTCACTCCCTCTCAGCTCCAAGAAGAAGGAGGCAAGGACCAACCACTTCCAAAAACCCTTGCCAAGAAAACTGCAGGGACTTGTCCACAATGTCAACAGGAATCAACACTGACTTGAAGGGAAAGAAAGAAAGAAAGAAAGAAAGAAAGAAAGAAAGAAAGAAAGAAAGAAAGAAAGAAAGAAAGAAAGAAAGAAGGAAGGAAGGAAGGAAGGAAGGAAGGAAGGAAGGAAGGAAGGAAGGAAGGAAGGAAGGAAGGAAGGAAGGAAAGAAGGAAAGAAAGAAAGAAAGAAAGAAAGAAAGAAAGAAAGAAAGAAAGAAAGAAAGAAAGAAAAAGAAAAGGGAGGGAGGGAGGGAGGGAGGGAGGGAGGGAAGAAAGAAAGAAAGAAAGAAAGAAAGAAAGAAAGAAAGAAAGAAAGAAAGAAAGAAAGAAAGAAAGGGAGGGAGGGAGGGAGGGAGGGAAGAAAGAAAGAAAGAAAGAAAGAAAGAAAGAAAGAAAGAAAGAAAGAAAGAAAGAAAGAAAGAAAGAAAGAAAGAAAGAAAGGCCTATACATGGTATCTTTTACTTGTGCAGTTTTTGTCCTATCATCTGTGCTCTTCTGGCTTCCTACCCTTCCATCAAATCCTGATGGAAGATCTTGGGGGTGGGGGAAATGTTCTTTCCATGGTGACTTCAGAAGATTAGGAAGTACCAGCAGTGCAGGAGGCTTCAAAATGATGGACAGATATTGAGAGAAAACACAATATCAGCATTGCCTATCCCTTTGCAACAATGAAGGATGCCCTCAAAACACTCAAGAGATTCTCAGGGACCCTGGAAATAAGGTCAACAAACAGAAGATTCTTTTGAAGGAGATGGATGATGAAAAATTGTGTGACTAAAGGTGTCTGTCCTGAAGAAAGTGATTGAATTCATGCTCTCTATTAATGGACAAAAGTGGGGGAGAAATGTATAGTCTCTGTTGATATAAAGAGACCAACATGAGATTATATACTTGATATCCTTACTTTTCTGATTTTTTAAAATGTAGCTCAACAACTAACAATATGCTTCTACATATGAATTTTGATTTCCAAATATGTGAGTATTAGGAGAAAGTATATAGGCAAACACACACATTAAAAGCAGGCTGCACAAAAATGTATGGCCATTTTCAAATTGATGTTTTTTATGTATACTGATGGAGAAACAAGACCAAAGAAACTTAACAACAGGACAACAAGAAATATTCAAATGGATTTCACTGATTTGCCAATTGATAGGCTTGAACATGCCATTGGGTCTCCCCAGCTGTGCTGAAAGATGCAACATCTGGCCAAAAAAAAGACCCTTTATGATGTGTCCTTCAAGCAAGTCAGGAATGAGTTGAGCAAAGTTAAGAAAACAGTAAAGCAGGCCACTATTTGTAAGAACACAACCCTTGTAAAATTACATTCTATTCTGAGGGGGGAAAAATACACTGCCTTTCTTCAATTTGCATAAAGGCACTGCCATCTCATAAATATGTCCCTCTTTTTCTCCCACGAGGCAACAATGGCACCTGATTGTATGCTGATTTATGGGCGCCTTATGCAGAAACATACTCTGGAATACTAACTGAATAAAAGTCTGTACAATTATTAGGCTTCTGGTTTTTACAACCTTTGGAAGAGATTGATTTCTGGTCATTCCCATCTCCACTGGGTTTTAAGGCTGAGCCATGATGTAAACAGACTCTGCTATTTATCTATGTGCCAAGCTGCATCCTTGGACTGAATCATTCTTAACCACCAAGGAAGCCTCCAGTGTTTTTCTTAGTAAATCACTTAACAGGGAGGTCACCCCGTTAAGTGTGCCCTGGTTAAACAACATTTATTATTGGGTAAATATAGACAAGGCTTCCCAAGAGAAAGTCTAATTGTGTGTAAGAGAAACATGCTGTCAAGAGGCACTGAAACAAAGATTGGGCAAGGTGGGTGGTGGGAGTGGGGGAGTAGAGGGGAACAACACCTTCTAGAAGACACCATCATCTTTCCCTTTGAAATTCAGGAATTCATCAAGGTTCTTGTGGCTGTTGGAAGGGGTTTTCATAGTGCCTCCTTTTCAAAAGCAGTAAGGTTGACTGTTGCCAAGGAAACCCATAGCTGAAATCAGATCTAAATTCAACAAAGCCACCATCTTGCTCATTTTGACTTCTCTCCGAGATTGTCCCTGCCAAGTTTCCTAACATTTACAGTTAGAAGAAAATTTGGAATTAAACTAAATATATCCTTTAAAAAACCCTACTCCAGTTGTATCTCCCATTGTTCTAGATTGGGATAGTGAGAGAACAGTTACAGAATTTTGCTCTGCATGCCACCATGTCTTCATTTCTCCTCTGAATATTATGTATTCAACATGAAGCAATAAATACTACTACGTTTTGTGGCACCATGTAGTCCTGACAGAGTGAACTGTCCTGCTCACCCCACCTAACTTTAATTTGTATTTCAGCTTTCCTAATGAACATAAGTCCCTCAAGTTTCTTTCTTAACATTAATTTCACCTGTGTTATAATTGTTTAAGCTGATATCCCTGATGCAGGTTTTTTGAAGAAAACGTGGACATACTAAAATTATCCTTGTGTTATTTTTGATCTCTGCAGCGAGTCATTCTTGGCTAATCTTGAAAAGCCAAGCCAGATTGCACATGATTAGTACTTAGAGAGGAGACCATGAGGGTATTGCATAACTTGACTGGGAATTTGGGGGGGGGGGAAATCCCAGAGAAAAATGGTGGCAAACTATTTCTGTATTATTGTCTGGTAAACAGCATGGAAATATCCATGAAGTCACCAGGAGTTGAGCTCATACTGAAGAAGACTTTTTAAGTAATTACTTTTGTGTGCATGAAACATTCAAAGAATCATAGAATAAATGTTTGGCTTTCATATAATCAACTTTAGTTGTATCCGTGCCACTTGAAGCATTCCCTGCTAATGGTGAGGACACGATGGATCAGTTTTGGCACATTTTGGCACATAATACAATCAAAACTCAATTTTACCTCAAACATGTTCCCTCTATTCTGCCCAAGCTAAAATCTTTAATCTAGAAACTTATGAAGCAACATATTGTTATCCATTTTGACCAATTATCCATGTTGACCAACTGTGTGCTTTTATTGTACACTTGTCGTTTGAGAGAACTACTATGATAAAGCGAATAGCCTTGAATTATGAATATTTTCCATAAGTATGGAGTTGAGGATTGGTTGCTGAACCCTGTCAGAACAGAATATCATGTAAGTAAAGCAAGCACGAGACTAAACAGAATTCTTACTGAATAGTTCGACCTTGATTAGGGAATAAGTCAAACTCCATGAGATGTTGATGTTACCTTGGTTGTTTAATGCATTGATGAATCAATTTACACAGAACACTTAGCTGTGATGTTCCAGGTTTCACTGGAACATTTAAAGTATAGTAACTCCTGGAATCTTTGCGATCTATGAAACTATAAATTGAGATGTTTAGCCATTATTCTCTGCTAGCAATTAGTCAAGTTCATAACTTAGTGATGACTATGACTGTGCAGATTGCAGCTGACATGGAGAAGTTGGAGTAGGTTCAGAAGACAGCTATCAGGAGGACTGGAGGTACAGAATCCAAGGCGTATGGTCCAAGGAGCTGGACATGCTTGCCTTGCAAAAGAGAAGAGTAAAGGAGATCGGACAGTGGTGTGCAAACATTTCATTATGTGGGGATTAGATGTTTGTAGACCACATAATTAGATGTGGAGAGGGCCTGCTCTCCCTTGAAACAAAAGGCAGGATGAGGATTAATAGATCAATATTAAATAGAGGAGATTCAGGATGAATAGTAGAGTAATTTCCTGGGGCTTTGAGTTATAAGCATGGGGACTGGAAATATTCCTCACTGAAACTTTTCAAGCAGAGCTTGGATAATGTCCTGTCAAGGACGGCTTACTAGTGTCTCATCTGGGCAGTGGATTGGACTAGATGACCTAGAACAGTGTATTCCAATCTTGGCAGCTTCCTTCAGTACCCATAATTCCCCAGCCAGCATGAGAATCTCCATTGCTGAGAATTCTGAGAGTTGAAGTCCCTGCATCTGAAAGTTGCCAAGATTGAAAGACATTGACTTAGAAAGCCTCTTCTATCGCACACATTCTGATTCTACTTTGATGTGTTAAGGCATTTTGCAGAAGTTTCAAAGCAGAGCCAGTCAACCATTTCACTTCGATGGAAGTAGCTTCTGCTCGCAAATGGGGTATGCTCAGAATTACTGCCAATTGAAGCAAAACACGGGAGAAGTTCTGCTGATTAGAAGTAGATGCCTGACATTCACAGAAGTTTGCTTTGAAGGAATGCTTTGCTTAAACCTTCATCAGACCAAAGGGGTCCTTTCAAGGTAAGCACAGAGATGTTCTTTGTTCTTTAGGCTGGTTGATGCTTTCTTTTAAATTAGTATTTGGGTACATGTTATTTCTTTCCAGCTTTTACCTTTTGTGGAAGTATTTTCAATGACTTTTGCATTTGTTCTTTTTCAAGAGGAGAATATTAATTTAAAGGTGGAAGGTCGTCCATTAAAAATAGTATAGCTTTTAGCACTCTTTTAATTTTTAATTATTTATCTTTCCTTTGTAAGTGATAGTAATTATGAAGTGAAGCGAGGAAGAACATTTTATTAGATTTGCCCACTTGAGCTGAGAGATGTGACGTTGTTTTTCATGGGTTGTATGAGAACTGGATTATTAAGATTTTATTAGACCACTGAGTTAATTGTGAGAAAAGTGCTTCCCTTTGGCTATTCCAATTTTACTTCCAAGTCTGCCATTCACTTTCTCCATATGAAAATAAAGTCAGCAGTAGTTATGATTCATTGTACAATTTGCAGCAGTAAGTGTACATTTAAGCAAATTCACTAGGGATGTGGAGATTAGTCTAAAATTAGTCCATGCCAGTGTACCATTTTTCACCTATTATTTGTTCTGTCATTGTGTGTGTGTGTGTGTGTGAATGTTTCCAAAGCATTGTAAAATCTGCATTTATTTCCAAGATTTCCTAATGTTCTTTCTTTGATATATACTAAAAATTCAAATCATCACCACCCAGTGGTACAATAATGGAGTCCATTCTGTCAAACTGTGCCTTTTTGCTCCTCCAGAGGTTCCCAGCATAGTTTCTTTTCCATCCTATCCGTAAGATTTATTTCTGAACAAATATGGTTAAGGGTGGTTGGAAGATGGACTAACCTTGAGTATTAAGGTGGAGAAAAACTTCAAAGGGTGTTCTGCTTCCAAGAAGCTTCAGAGTACTTCCTTGAATCTCCTTCATGGAGCAAGATAATCCCCATGCTTCTAAGATGGATGTTAAGCAACCGCGTTCTTCCCCTCACTCTGCTTCAAAGCCTTCTCAGCTTATCCCACAGACCTTGTGCTGAAGCTAAAAGCTGAGAGGAATTTTCTTCTGTAAGTGAGGCCCCTTCGGCACACCCTGAAGGTTGTACAGGCTGGTGTTCCACCTTATGCTGTAGAAAATTCCAAGATTGCCTAGTCTGGAAGTCCTTTGGCCAGTGCTGCTGGAGAAGACTGAGAAGACCTTTCTCCCACCACACTTGTCCAAAACGGTTCAAAGCCCCCTGAATTGCTTCATCAAAGTGAACCAGGTGGCCTCCAGTGAAGCAAACCATATCACTTCCACACCCCACATCACCTTCCCTTGAGCAAATCTCAGTTGCTATGTTGAGGCCTACTGTGTATTAGGCTAATCCAAAGATCCTTTGCTATGAAACCCATTAGAGTTTAACTTCCCACACATAAACCACTCTATCAAATGGTTCAATGAACAAGCTATCCACTGCTTCAGGAATTAAAGCTGATTTTTGTGTAACTGCAGCTGGAAGGGCAAAGATCAACATCTTTTAGGAAGGAAGCTTTTGGTCTTCCTACTGTTCTTCTTTACAAAAGTAATCACTGCCATATCTTTTCTTCTGTTGGCTAACCTCTCAACACATCTTTAACTTGGCAGAGGACGAGAAAACAATCAGACTGAAGCAGACTACAGAGCAGGAGCCTCAAGATTTATTAGAACTTTGCAAAGTTGTAATTGTTTTCCCCCCTCCTGTAATAATGGTAATTTGATCACACTGTCAGTCTTATGGCCCTTAGCTGGAACTTGGCCAGCACAACTTGAGTAGAGGAACATATGCAATTTCATTAACCTGAGGTCATGTGTTTCTTCAGCTATAGTTACCTGCAAGCATATTCAAACTGAAGATGACAAGGCTAAGATCAGGTTCAAACCAACTGGACCAGCTCTTAATGACAAGGCACATTTTCCCTGCTGTGGATAAACCTGGAATTAATTTAGGACTTGAGATTTGGCTTGTCAGAACTAATTCCTGCTGCTTAACACCTGGATTAATTGTTAATGTTGCCCCAATTAGAGTTCGGTATTTGCCTGCATTCTTTCTTTCTCTTTCTTCACAAAGTTCTTGACAACCATAAGTTCATTCCCCTTTCTGTAAGTGAATTAAAATGGGCAGAGAATTTAAACTTGAGACCAGTGGCATATGAAAAACACCTCTTTCTCTCTTGTGTTCAATATCATATTTTAGATACAGCTGAAAGTTAATCTTGTGGATTGGATTCAAAAGAAGCCCACACTGTGAAGCAAATTTAAGTAAGTTGGGATGCTATTTTTACAAGATGGAGCAGTTAAATCTAACTCATCTATTCAGATTTAGCATTCTCTGGAAAGGTCCAGCACCATCGATGAACATTCTGGACCTTGGCTATGTTGTAGCAGCTGTAAATAAAGAAAATGGTCTCCTTAATTGAAATAATAGGGTGAATAAAGGAGGGAGGCGGCGGAGGAGTTACAACAATCAACAAACCTGCCATTAGTTTTGGGGATGCCCTTACAATGAGACCATTATTAATAACATGATCTTGATGGGCTCGTGCGTGGGGGAGACAGAAAGAGAGAGAGATCTTTGCATTTCACACAATATTACATCATTCTGTTCAGGTTGATTCTGACTGGTCATTTCAGTGTATCTCCTCTTTCTCTGTATAAATCAAATCAACCTTTATTACAGAGACCGGCATATCTATATATGTCATCAATTAATTTAGATGAACGTATTAAATGTTGCTTCAATTTTTTTCTTGCTTGGTGTCTACGTTATTCTCTGCTCCTCCCCAAAAACCCATGTGCTTTTGAAGGTGTGGTGCTTCATCCCCCAAAAATGGAGGTCAGAAGGGATCTTGAGAGTGTGACCTATAGTACTATGAAAACATTGAGCCAGTGGCTGGGTGCATACAAGCTGTGGTTGGCTGAATCCTGGCTTTTACACATATCAAGCTAAGATATAAACTATGGTTTAAGGAGCCCATGGATTGGGTTTGTTCAAGCAAAAATCTTATCAGCCAATCTGGGGCAGTTAGGAATCATGAAGAAGATGTTCTAAAGTAGAAGAGCCCACATTGTAATGCTTTTGAACAAATCTTGAGTAAAGGTCCTCATGAATTTGCTTCACAAACCTAGTCTCCCTTCCCTCCTGTGAGTGAGGTAATGAGGTTGGATTACTCTGGTTGATTAAGTAACTGGAAGAAACTTTTACACACGCTGCATATGCAAGGGCCTGTTGCAAGACTGCGGAGAGATGCAAAATCCCACTCGAAGGGAAATTAGAGCTATGTTGTGTATGGCAGCCTCAGAATAGATATTGTACAACTGGAAAGTGGGCAACGAAAGCATAACCCCATTAATTACGAAAAGATCCCTTTGGTGAGTCTTGGGGGCAGGGTGGGGAAGGTAGAAGCAATGAAAAATAAATCCTCCACAATATAACGAAAGAGAGATTTTTTTCCTTCATCTCACATAGGAATCCAGCATCGCCTAATGAAGTTAAATTACAGGGTATTCAGGACAGAAGAAAGGAAATTATTTTGTATACTATCTAATGAAACTTCAGCTTTTGCTCCCACAAAACATGGAAGGAAGGAAAATATTTATGCTTCTCACTCTATACAAGAAAGTGTTTTTCTTCATTAAAGCAACTGCATTTGTCACTTATTAGCATATGGTGTCTTAAGTGCTAGTTCACACTATGTGGATTTCTGCCCAGTTTATTTATTAAAATGAGTATATGTGTACACAGAGAAAGCAAAACCAATGGGAACAAATAACCTGAGATGTTTATTCTCTGTTTTCAGTAGAGTTGAATGAGGGACCCATTTTACAGGATTTCTCCAGGAAGATAGATAGAGCTCCTCTATTAATTTTGCCATCACTCCCAAGAATTGAGCTTTTCTTTTAATCAAATTTGGCCCCCGTGCCATGCCTTCACCTTGGCTGGAACTCTAAGGAAATCAATTTCCAATAAACGCTCAGATACACACATGCGTGCGCCCACATAAACACACTGGGAAACTCAAACCCAATAAAAGCCACTGCTTCTTTTAAAGAACAGAAAACAGATTTACTCTTGTTATTACTTTTCAGAAATGAAGCATTAAAGGAGAAAAATAACCTAATACAATTCTCTTCAAGTTTTTTTTTTTTTTTTTCCTGCTGGAGTCAGAATAACATTTAAACCGATTGGCGATCCAAGTGCCGATTCCCTTCTTGAAACTTTCACAGCAACTTGCACACAGCCCCATCCCTAGATGCAGACTCAGAGTCCGCATCCTTCCCAGAGATGCCTTTCCAACTGGTCCTGTCCTGGAGACCTGCGCTCCTAAAGCTTAAAGGGCTGATGACTTCTCCCAGATGGTCTTCTTTTCACCATTCCCATTGCCTGTCTTGGATCCCCCAGCCATGACCTCTAGCCACCCAGCTACTCACTTCCTTGCTGACTAACCTGCTAACTGCTTGCCCTCCACTGGGCACTCTTGGCCAGCTAAATTCTTGCTTTCGTGCGCTCCTAGGTTGTTTCTCCTCTACGTTGCTGAGAAGAGGAGAATGCCTTCAGAGTTTACAACCTCCATCCCCAGTTGCTACTGAGAGAAGAACCTTGGTTTCCTTCTTATTCTTAAACTCCTTTTCTTTAAACCACTTTGTCTCCTTACCCTTTTTTTCTAAACTCCTTTATTTTTCACCTCAATCTCCTTCTTCCTTCTTTTTTCTTTCCTTGCTTCTCATTTGCTTTTTTGGTCAGGCCTTTGCTCTGTCCATCAGTCTCCTCCTTCCATTTTTCCTTTTTGATTGGCCAGTTAAGTTTCCTTGCTCCTCTTCCATTCTTTTGGGAAAGCTCTTCCCATCCTGAACCTCTTTTTAACTTCTGTTTCACTTCTTCCTCCACCTAATCACTTGCCACAAATTCCTTTGATGCCACACTTTAACTCCGGGTTTTACTCCCATATTCTAATTGCAGCCAGTGGGTGGCAAGGACAAATTCTGCAATATATTTATTTTTCTCTCTCCAGGATGCAGCGCAATAATAACAGAGAAAGAAACATAATTTATTCCTTCTTCTCCATAATTTTTTTATTATTATTATTTTCATCCTGCTGCTTCTTCCAATAAAGGTATCCACAATTGTGTTGGGAGTCTGGCCACCATTTTGTCTTCTTTTTAATTCTCCAGAATAAACACTGCTCTGGAGCATCATAGAAGAGAAACAATTGTTGACACAAAATTACCAAATATACTCACAGAACATTCTGTGTGCCACTTTCTTTCATAGGATGCAAAAAGAAAAGGAAAAGAATATCTAAAATTTTCTCATACAAAAGTCCTTCTAAGAGATTTCAGTTCAGCTGCAATTTTGAGCAAGCATCAGTCAGAATTTCTATAGCTTTAGCAAATCTGGTAGTTGTGAATCCCTCTCTCACACACCCACATCCACACACATAAACAACCTCAGCTGTGAAGAAAGGATACCATAAAATTAGAAAATATAGCAATTTTGAGACTTGAAAAGCAATTATAATCATGCACTTTCATTCATCTGAAAGAGATCTATGACTTGGGACTTCTTCCCTGATGCAGGTGACCAGCTGAAGACAATAATCTCCTTTGTCAAGGGCTAAAATCCCTTGAACTGGCTTGATCCAGAAACGGGACAACCACTTTTTTTAAGGTGGCCGAATGCTGGGAGTCATGCATGGAAGTCATGAAACAAGGGATAAGCCATTTTTCTACCCATCACTTACAGCATCTTCACAGCATCTTCACAGCATCACTCAGCCATCATTGAAGTGATATAAACTTTGTGATTTATACTGGTCATTACTGGTCGATCAGCATAACAAAAAGTTGAATTACTATAAAGACAATCTATATGACGAGTGAGGAAATAACCTATGGATTATTGTTCACATAAGGAAGAAAATACAGGGGTGTTGGGGGGGGGGATAGGGGGGATGAATTCAGAAGTGTCCAAATCAGAAAGTACACCTCAGGAAGAATGGGAGAATAGCCTGATTTAAGGCCTTTTGATTGAGATGATAGATAGATAGATAGATAGATAGATAGATAGATAGATAGATAGATAGATAGATAGATAGATAGATATTTGATTTCACAGCATGAAATTGAGAGGGAGGGAGGAAGGGAGGGAGGGAATCATAGCAGAGGATTTTGAAATGTTGAAAGCCTGTACGAGGGCATCCATGGGGATCAACAATGTCAAAATGGTGGCCCTAACAGGTCTCCAAAGCCTTACTCCTCTTTACATGTGTGTGATGTTTGAGACCACATATAAAGGAGCAGCACTTTGACTGCCTAGTTATGCCTGCTATGAACCCTCTCCCCCACAGAAGCCCCCACACCTGAGTGACACAGGAATTCTAAGACATATTCTCTGTGTGAGATAAAATTAATACTTAAGTGTACTCTGCATCTCATTGCCCAGACAATTCTATGCAGCATATTTAATTGTGTAAACAAAAAAACCTAAGAACCTCAGGATAACTTGCACAATGGGCACATTTGCAACAGGCTGGGAATGGGAGGAGAACAATATCCTCCATTCCTGTACTTAAGAAAGCAGTAAATGACTGGTAGTGGACTAAACTGAAATTGTGGATCTGCAAATAATGAAAGTGTTTCCAAGGGAAAATTTCTAGCCCACAAAAGAAACTATTTTCCACCAGAAAAATGTAGATATTTGGAATCAGTAGTAATAGGTAGACCAGTATTCTGCACAGAGCTTCCACCTTTCTTCACGAATCATGTATGAAGATCAAAACAAAGCAAAGCAAAGTGTAGGTTTAATTATGGAACCAAAGCCAGATTAGCAAGTCTCAAATTTCAGGGTTTACTTTGTCAAACACTTTCCTGGATTAATCCCAGCAACCCCAGTTTAAAGAAAGCCCCTTGTATGGAAAAATCAATTGCTAACATTCATTTCTTTCTCTCCTCACCCCCTACCTCACCCCAAGTTACTTCATTTCTCATTCTGGGCCAGAGTAATTGTACAATCCACATTAATTCATGTAGACTGTGAACAACTAACTACATCAGTCTGTACCTTTTCAAATTAGAAGTTCAGTTTGCATTTAAGCTCAAGATAAATGTCTTGTCTGCAGCAGGCATTTCCAGACCAAAGAGAAGAACAGTTTGGGCAATAAAGCTAGGACAGATCTCCTCTTTTGAAGTTAACCCTGCTTTAAATGGGCAAAATATCTATTCTTGATCTAGAATAGAAGCTGAAATCATCTATTGTATGGGGAAAAAATTGGATAGAAAGTTTTTCTCCCTATTTCATGCTCAGAATGCTCCATTAAATCTAAAAGTGGTCCAAATAAAAGTGTTTTTTTACACAAAGATGGCCTGGAGCCAAGCTCAGATCCTGGTGACTGTATCTGTGTTGTTTGATAAAGTTATCCTTTACTGTTTGTTTTTTAAAAAACACTTCTTAGTCTAGCCAATAGATCTTGAATCTGGTTGTGTCGTTTCTGCCATCTTTATTCTTTTTTGTGCTTATGGTCTCCTTGTTTTTAAATGTTTTTAACAATGTGTAAACCACCCAGAGTTGCTGGGATTTGGGTAGGATGGTGATGATGATGATGATGATGATGATGATGATGATGATGATGATGATGATAGAAGGAGAAGGAGAAGGAGAAGGAGAAGGAGAAGGAGAAGGAGAAGGAGAAGGAGAAGGAGAAGGAGAAGGAGAAGGAGAAGGAGAAGGAGAAGGAGAAGGAGAAGGAGAAGGAGAAGGAGAAGAAGGATTTTCCAGAAAGTCTTCCATTCAAGTCCTAACCAGGGCTCTCTTGTTTCCAAGATGACCCAAGACCAGCTAGGTGCTGTCCTCTAGAATTTGCTGTCACCGGATGAGGTGATGGCTGTTGGAAAATATGGGGTTTCAACCAAGCCTGTCTCACACAAGCACAAAGGGAGGGGTGGCTTCGCTGTGGCCCAGCTTTGTTGCTTTGTGTGGGAGGGGCTTGGACCCCACCTTTTTTCCTGTTTCCTTCATTTTCCTTCTCTTCTCCTCATGGGTCTCCACAAAGTAGGAATGAATCCTCTCTCCTCCTCATGGGTTTGAATTAACATTTTCACAACCCCAACAATGGCCCCCAATTTACAAGGTTTAATGGGGAAATTTCATATTTTCAGCAGCTGCTAGGAAATGATTGGAAGCTTTCAAAGAGGCTTCTGTGTATGTGCGACCCTCGCCCAGAACTCTTGCAAGTTGCAAATACCAGAGGATGCTGCAGACAAGCCAACATGGCTATGGAGCAGGTGGAACGTTCTTTGAAGCAGGCAGAAGATCCATTACTTTGCAAAACAACTTTATGAGGGTGGCTGGTGTGGGTCTTCCAGACTGTGTGGCCGTGTTCTTGAAGTTTTGTTTCCTAACGTTTCGCCAGCACCTGTGACCGGCATCTTCAGAGTACAGGAGCAGTTCTCTCTGTGCCCAGGGTGATGTGACCCTTTTGTGGGTATTTATAGAGATCTGGGGGGGGAGGGGGGATTGGGGTTGTGTGTGGGGGGTTGGGTTACTGAGTGGCTGCTTGTTTTGGTGTCACCATCTGTGTGTATCTTCCTGGGGCTTAGGCAGGGTTTTTTCTTCTATTGAATTGTTAACGAGGGGCTGCTGGGGGTGATTAGCAAGTTCATTGTGTGAATTGTTCACAACCACCCTGGTGGTTGAGTTGAGTTCGTTGACCTTTTGCAGGCTGTATTTTTCAGGATTGGTAGCCAGGTTTTGTTGATTTTTAGACTCTCCTCTTTTTTATTGAAACTGTGCTGGTGTTTGTGAACCTCAGTGGCTGGTGTTGTCCAGTATCTCTGTGTTTTCAAAAAACTCTCAAGCACACTGGACACAAAATCCTTTTTGAAAACACAGAGATACTGGACAACACCAACAGCCACTATACCAGGCTATACCGGGAAGCCATTGAGATTCACAAACACCAGCACAGTTTCAATAAAAAAGAAGAGAGTCTAAAAATCAACAAAACCTGGCTACCAATCCTGAAAAATACAGCCTGCAAAAGGTCAACAAACTCAGCTCAACCACCAGGACATGTGAACAGTTCACACAATGAACTTGCTAATCACCCCCAGCAGCCCCTCGTTAACAATTCAATAGAAGAAAAAACCCTGCCTAATCCCCAGGAAGATACACACAGATGCTGACACCAAAACAAGCAGCCACTCAGTAACCCAACCCCCCACACACAACCCCAATCCCCCCTTCCCCCCCCCAGATCTCTATAAATACCCACAAAAGGGTCACATCACCCTGGGCACAGAGAGAACTGCTCCTGTCTGTGCTCCTGCACTCTGAAGATGCCGGTCCCAGGTGCTGGCGAAACGTTAGGAAACAAAACTTCAAGACCATGGCCACACAGCCCGGAAGACCCACACCAGCCATCGTATGCCGGCCGTGAAAGCCTTCGACAATACATTTATGAGGGTGCTTCACTCAAAGCTTTGCCAATGATACCACCTCTTTAAAGATTTGGATTGTTATCATATATTTTCTCAAATTATTTGTCCCTCTAGCCCTGAATTGTCTATTCTGAATAGCACCATTTCTCCAGTCTCAATAAGAGAAGGACTTTCACATCACTTTCCCAACCAGAAGATTGAGAACTGAACTAGAAACCTCTCCCTCTAAAGAATGTACTTTGTCTCCAAGATGTGCCCTCAAGAGTCTCTTACTCTTCATTATTGTTTCTTTCCATTTTTCGTTTTTCTTCCCACTATAACGTCCTTGCACTAGTTAAGTCTACACAGAAATGTGTGTATACATTTCGTATGACCGTGTTTCCTAATATGTGTATTTGGATATACTTTTTTGTGCAAGATTTATTTTTTGTAAATAATTTCCCTCCCAGAATGCATTTTTGTATGTGTGCTGCTCTCACAAATGAACACACAATTTTCCTTAATATATTAATTTTTATTTGCATTTTAATTGAAAAGCTGCAATATCCAATTCAGAGCTGCTAAGGTCTTTCATTAATCAAAGATATGAGATTGGAGTCACACACACACATTTCCGGAAGCCAGTAAATTGCTATGAACTCATTCACAAAACTCTATGCTGCGGGTTAATGGTCCTGGGCACTTTCCTAACCCATAAATCCTCTAAATAGAGCTGATATTTTCTTTTCATCAGAAGAAGCCTATATAGACATTGAATGCTTATTCTCCGTCCACACCAAAAACATCTGAAAATTAGAACATTGGAGGGCAAAAAATCCTTAAAGTGACATGCTTAAAGCTTAGCAAGTGCCTTTACAGATTGAACTACTGTAATGATATGTGGGTATTATCTTGGGAGACAGGAGGAAGAGCTGCAGACTAGGCAACAGTCAGATAAGAGGAAGCTGAGCCCACAGAAGGAATGGGGGCATGGCAAACGTCTCAGAAGACACTCTCCTTGGTTTCTTGGATTATAAAGTTTAGGTGGGAGAGACGTATCTTCAGACTTTCAAGATTCTGTTCATGTAACCTTATAATAAACTTAGAGCTAGTATTTCTGGGTGTGCTTCTTGTCTGGACTACCTTACAATGCTGACATCTACTTGTGGAATCAAAACGCAGAACACAAATACAAAATAATCCAGGCTTCACTGCAGTGTTTATTAGACAGTACATACTGAAGGGGGACCCCACCAAAGGTTAGTGGGAGACACTCCCCATAGGCAAAATGGATGCCCTGATATTTATACAGTTCTACAAGAAGGGGAAGGGAAAAGAACACATATGTAAACATATTCATATGATGATGCAGGCATGCCTAAATGAGCAATACTTCTCAAGTTACTTTCTGCCCCTGTTCTTGTCTGCTATCTACAAGGACAGAACTGCTATCTATAAGGAAAGCAATAGTATCAGAGAGGAAGAAACAAATTGGTTCAAGATGCCAACTGCCAGGAAGAAGGCATCCTCCCTTACATTGCTATGGGGATGTTTGTGATAAGGAGTTTACAATCAGCCTAGTTCACACCAGCTTCAAGGATGCTGCACAGTCCTTTATGTTTCCATTTTATTAAGGCGATCCCATTCGTCTGAGGCCTCTAAAAACTTGCTTCTTTCACCCAAAGATATATTTTCCTCACATGCTTAATGTCCATAGGCTGGTACTTCAGAAAGATACTTATTAACACAGGACAGGATTGTATTCTATTTCTTACCCAGGAGATATAACAATGTTTAGGCACAAGTCTCCAAGCTGGAATGTAATTAGAATAAATATATGGAAGTATTTTCTACATTATAGGAAAATTAACAGCTGACTATGAGTTCATATTAGTTGGCCAGCCAACTTGACACCTGGACCAAGTTAATCCCTGCAGCTAGACTCGGACACTCGCTGTAATACGCTCTAAATTCTCAGTGTCTCCACAACATCCCTTGAGAACAAGTTTTTTCCCCCCATCCCCATCCTGCTTCTACTGTGGACAAATGTACTTTCTTTGGGTATCTGAGGGCATCTGTTTTCTGAATGGGCAGACTGTCTGCATGTTCCCCCCTCTTTAGAGCTCCTGTTTTTCCTAGCCGAGCCCAGAGATGCAACACTGACATGGAAAACTAATGAAATGTAATGCTCATTGTAGGGGAAATCAATACTGATATGTCACAGAAAGAAGCTGTACTGCCCCAAAGCGATACATCTATTGCATCCATCAGAAAAATGTACGCAATACACAGAGCCAGATTCAAAGCATACAAATATATAGGAAAGGGGAGGAGACAAAAATCTTTCTCTTATACTCCCTCTCTCTTTGCCTCTCTTTCTGCATCTATTGTCAGGTTCGGTCAGCACGGGGCTTCGGGGAAGCTCGCAGCGAGACCACGCGGAATCCACCGGCGGTAGCTAGCGGGGAAAAGAGGAACCGAAAGCGCCGCTAATTAATGGGCCACCTGTGCCCAGCCAAACAGGAAAACCGCAGCGGAAGCTTTAACTATACACTGATAACGGCGCGAGCCAACAATGAACGGGGCCGCAGGCAGCGAAACAAGATCGCGCGCAGCACAGAACCCGCGGGCTTGCACGTAACGGGGAGGGACCAACCCAAGCCGGAGGGGACTGCCAATCAAGGACAATGGACCCTGACCGAACCTGCCATCATGGACAATCAAGAGGGATTATTGGGGGGGCGATAATCCGCAGCGGTAACGCGATCGCGGGGCGGAAAAAAGCGCGGGAAGGGGGGAATATAACGAGTGATGCAATTGTACCAAGCCAGTCCTGGCTTTGCTTGTGACTGCTACGTTACGCATGAGTAAACCTCTTTTGTGAACCACACGTGTCACGAGAGTTTCTCTGTCGAACGGGGCAAACCTTACATCTATCTCTTTTTGCTGTTTATAAATTCACAGAATTCTGGAACTGGGAGAGGAACTCCAGCCTTGGATTATGCAATGTTGAGTTCCTGGTCTTCTCTGAACTGCACTGATGACATTATTGGTAATAATGGTAATGAAACTTCTGTAGGAAAACAGCTAAGCTATGAGAATATTAAGAACCCAACACTTCAGTCCTGAGCTATATCAGGGTACCATAGCCAGGTCTGAAGCAAGACTGAAAGGGGTGCAGATAATCTGGTTCCTCCAGGGCCCTTCAAAATTGTAAGCCAAACAGCTTCTCAACAACATTTCCCAAAAAGGGTACGTTGGAGCCTGGACAAAAATTGTTCAGGTATGTTAGGTCTAGCTGTGACTTCTGGAGGAGGGGGCAAACTCTTTCAAGGTCTTCAGAACCACTCCTTGCCCAAAATAAGCTTTAACCATCATATGAACCCAACCATGTATCATTTCTAAGGAGGTCTTAAACAACTTTCTATACACATAGAGAGTCCTCATAGGCACAATTCAATTCAAGGCTGTTATTGCCTTCTCATTCCAAGCAATGATTCAACCACCTAGCATAATCCTAGGAACAACTTCAAGCTCCCTCTGAAGCCCGGTAAGATCTATCAGGCACCTGGTGCAGAACAATTGAATAATCTCACCTGGCTATGGTGAGGTACAGTGTCAGAGAACTCCAGGGCCAACAAAAAATGATCTGGCCATGACAGATGGCAAGATCCCCAAGTCCAGATCATGTTGCTACTGCCCCAAGATAAAAGTCAGATCTAATAGCTGGTCCCCACTGTAAATCAGGCCAGACATATTTTGGTTAAGTCCATGGTGGTCATGAAGTCCCAAGCTGCCTTTAAATCCACATCGAAGGATGGCAAGATGAAGTCCTGCAGGATCATAAGCCTGGAAAACTCCACTGCCAGCCCAGCCATGGACTAGTTGAGAGGATGATATGCAGCAGGGAGACTGGTACACAAGAAAAAGCCCCTTTTGAGCCCTATAAACTAACTTCACCATCATGGCCTCATAAGGGGTTATCTAGAAGCCACTAAAGATAAAGTGCCCTTTGAATTAAGTTTGATGGAATGGAAAATTCTGGAGCTTCCTGGAATATTATTCCTCTCCCCCTCTCTTCCCCACTTTTTGGATTAGAGAAAAATCAACATTCAAATTCACAACCAGCCATAGAAGCTTGCTGGATGAGTTTGGAGTGGTCACAACCTCTCAGCTGTATATATATCTCAGGGCTGTTGTGTGGAAACTAATTGGAGGGGATGATTCAGCATCCCAAGTAATTAAGATCGAAGGACTTTGAGTCCGTTTGATCTCTGGTGCTCAGAATCACAGCCAGAGCTTGGATTATATGATGAGGATTTTTAATTCTGCATCTGACTTTCAATGTCACAATCCTCTTTACATTGTTTTTAATAGCAAAATACAGAATACAACATCAACAGAATATATAAGTGTGGAGAGAGAGACAGGGAGATTATCCAGAAAAAATAGAATGTTATAGTATTTAAGGTAACAAAAAAGGAGAAAATATTTTTTAAAAAAGAAAAGATCCATAGAATGTCCATTTAATATTGTTCTAAAATTAATTCAATCTTTATTATTAATTCTGGACCATATAGAAAGACCTGGCTTCATCTCATTTTTGTGACACGGAGATTTTTGACCTCACAATCTTGAAGTCTGCCTGTCTGGGCTCTAAATAAATATTGTGCTCCTTTCCCAAATGATCGGCAAACTTGAGTGACATTTCACCACTGTTAAGCTGTGAGAAAGAGCTTAGATTTATTAGCTTCATAGCAGGGAGTGATTAAAGAGCTGAAGACAAGCATTTGCTACTTAACACTATAGAGATAGCAAGAACAGATTGCAGTAAGGATCTTGGAAAAGGAATTCCATTCCTTTGAGCAATTTTATTTTTCCTCCCAGTTTAGTTGAGCTTTTATATGTTTACAGTTATAAAACTCTGAGGAACCAAGTGGTAGGTTGTAGACTTCAGCTGCATGTCAAAGGGGCCTTCTCTGCTGTGGTGCCTCCTCTCTGGAACTGCATCCATCCTGAAGATCTGCATGATGATTATTTACTCCTTACCATACTCGACAGCCTAGTATCAGTGGTAGAGTCCTTCAAGTTCCTGGGTTCTATACTTTCCCAAGACCTGAAATGGATGCTTAACATTACAGCCATCATGAAAAAGGCACAGCAAAGGATGTTCTTCCTGCGGCAACTTAGGAAATTTAAATTATCCCAGAAGCTCTTGGTACAGTTTTACAGGGGAATCATTGAGTCTGTTATCTGTTCCTCTATAACTGTCTGGTTTGATTCTGCAACCAAACAGGACAGACTCGGACTCCAACGGATAGTTAAGTCTGCAGAAAGGATCATTGCAACCCGCCTGCCTTCTATAGAAGAACTATATACTGTGAGGGTCAAAAGGAAGGCAGAGAGGATATCTGCAGACTCTTCCCATCCTGGATATAAACTGTTCCAACTTCTTCCTTCAGGATGGCGCTACAGAGCACCATATGTTAAAACATCTAGAGATCGGAATAGTTTTTTCCCTTGTGCCATTGCTCTGTTAAATACTACATGACTTGATATGTGCTGGACAGTGGCTTCTCCCTTTGAAAAAGTTATGTTACTGTGTAGTGTTATTGTTACTGTTTATTATTTTTCTATTGCTATCCAAATGCACCGTTGATCTTGCTGTTCGTCACCGAAGACAAATTCCTTGTATATATTTTATACTTGGTCATTAAAGTACTTTGTATTTGTATTGTACTTGTTGTTCCAGAAGTCCTTAAAAACTTGGCTTTGCTCCCAGGCCGGGGGTTAGGATGGCTGTTGTGCCCTTCCCTGGGCATTTTGTCAGGTTTTTGCTGTGTTGTGTTTCTTCCAAGCATGCATGCACCCTTTCTTTATTTTATTGTTCCTTGGTTTTGAGATGTAAGCCTCTCGGAGTCATCTGGGAGTTGGGTGGGATCCAAATCCAATAGAAAGTTTAGCTAGAGAGCTGCTGCCTCCACATGTTAGCAGCAGGAGCAGGTGAGAAAGCACAGATAACTATTTTAGAGAGTAAAAGTTATTTTAAAGACAAGACATGCAACCCCAGATAAAACTGTTATAAAAATGGATGGAGAAAAGACTGCTCTTGCAAATGAGTGCATAGAACATCTGCACTAGAGAGCCACAACCCCAGCAGGTAGCTCATAATGAGTCCTTGATGCCTTCTGGTTTTAAGAAGGAGCCTCCAACTCTGCCTCTTTTGGCTGCTTCCTTTCCCATTGAGCTGGTGCTCAAATTGAGATCACAGAAAGAAACAAAGGGATGGGCAGTGGCCAGTGGGGTGAAGAGGTGGAGGTTTTAGTGGAGAAGGCCTCTTACAGTTTCTTTGCAAGGACTCCTCCCTTCCTGGCTATAGTACTGAGATGGCATTGACACTAATCAATGACCTTTGGTGGGCTTAGGAGGCAGGATAGCACATCCAACCTGCCCCTTCTTGTTCTTTCAGTGGCCTCCAATACCATTAATCATGGTATCCTT